>NC_140452.1:28935212-29392529 GCF_963576455.1 Neolamprologus multifasciatus
CACACACACAGCTCATTGTTGGAAACGCACACAGGGCTCCTATTTTAAGATAATCCAGTGTGTTTTAGTTTAAGTCAGACCTGTTTAAACAACAGCTTTCATCTGGTTGTTTAGAAGGTTTTCTCTCCCACACACACACACGAGCCTGACATAATTCAGCCTGGATGACGGTTGGATTTTCCGTGTTTGAGAAAAGTTAAACAGCTGTATCTGTATCACGCCGTGACACCCATAAACCCACGCTGGCAGCTGTGGCTGCGTTATGTACAGTTTTAAATGTAATAAATCATCGGCTGTTGCTCGATGAAAGGTCGTCTTCTCCCTTGTTTGTTCAGCTTCGAGCCGATCTGTTTATAGTTTTTAGTTTTCCAGGATTTGAGAGGGGAAAGTGACTAACAGTCCTGTGAACGTGTCGGGGTCTCCTCAGGTCCTGGTTCTGGAGCTGGAGACCCGTCTGCAGAAGGAGCGAGAGCGTCTCGGCGAGCTGAGGAAGAAGCATTACGAACTGGCTGGCGTAGCAGAAGGTTGGGGCGAGGATGAAGAGGGTGGGCACCCGCGTTACAATTCATGCATGGTTTAAAAAAACCCCCAAAAAACGTAGCAACAAAAACACTTAAAATCTGTCTCCTCCTCGTCCTCCACAGGCACAGGCTGATCCCCGCCACCGGTGTCGTCACCCCACTCCTCCTCAACCCAGAAGACCGGCTTCTGTCTGCCTCTTTCTATTTATAGACACACTTTTCAGCCTTTCTTCTCCCTTGTTATTTTTTTTAATTATTATCTGTTTGTCTGTTATCCAAGCCAAATGAAAAGGTGCTTCTTTTCTAAACCCGCTTCTCCACCCATGTCCCGAAGCTTCCATAAAGGACAGCACCAAGGGCTCAGCAACAGCGGAGGATGGGTGGGGGTGTTAGTGGTATCGGAGGGACGAACACATGTACACGAGGAACGGTGTGAAAGACGACCCAGAGCCCGGCTTCACGGCGTTCCCCCCCCGCTCCTCCTCCTGGACTGTGTTGGGAAAACTCAGCGGCGAGGTCTCTTATTGTCGTTTCCCTCCTCGCTGCACAAGTTCTACTCGTCATCCCGGGACGCACCGCACAAAGGCCGAACTCTGAGGAGCAGGACGGAGGGGGGAGATGAGTCCACCCAGCCCACATTCGTGTCTCCGTAACATAAACGGCGTGCTCTCCCATTAAAAACAGATGTTTTTGTCCTGCGCGTGAAACCGCGGGAGCCCGAGACGCTTCTTTTTTTCTCACTGTGAGTTCTCACCTTATTGAGTCCGCGTCGCTGGACTTTCTGCCTTTCACCTCCTCACCATTGTAACGACCATGACTGTTAACTTAAACACCGACCCCTCACACAGACACACCCCTGATTTTTGGTCTTTATTTTAATAAGTGCTCAAATAGAACGGTCCATGTGCAGGAGGGTTGGGTTGCAAAGTAGCACACACACACACACACACGGTCCCTGTGAACTACCTCATGCTACATCATTGGAGGTAGCCGTGCATCAGGGGGAAGGTTTAGATGAGCAGGTTTGCTGAAAACACTAATAACATGGGTCTGATTTTTCAGATTTTCCTTCTTTTACTGGTTAAACTGGGGAACAGGGTAGCGAGAGGCAGTCCTCTTTATTATTATTATTGTTATTATCAAAAAATTTTTAATATAGAGCTCGTTCTGATGTCTTTTTCTCTTCATCAAAACACAAGTTTTGCTCCTCGGTTCAGTAAAGACAAAGACCCTCCTCAGACTTAAACGAGGACTCGAGGCCATTCCTGTTGCACAAACCTTTAGATTGGCCCGGTTTGATCACGTGACCCAGCCTCTCGCCACGCACAGAGGGGGAACCGACTGCCGTTATTTTCCCTGAATTCCTTCTCTGAGTGACAGAGGGATCACAGGGACTCGGACAAAAGCAAACTGCAGTGTTTTTTCAATAGCTTCCTAAAGACCAAGTAGCTGTGGACATAAACTACAAGCCTCCTGTTGTTGGAAATAATATTTTGCTTGCTTTTAAGGATTCGGTTTAACTTAAACGAAACGGTTAGTTTCCTTACTTCCTGCTGAACCCGACGAGCTGCCGTTTTGCTCTGGACTCTGAAACCTGAGACGAGCAGGCGTTTATTTTCAACCCTCAACACGTTACTTACCTTCTTTCTATTCGATGACCCGCGGTTGGTGGTGGTGGGGGTTTGTCTCTCTGTGTCTTAACGTACTTTAGTTTTGGACGCTCCGCTTCAGCTGCATATCTCTAAAAGGTTGTGACACTGGGTAATTTAACAGCTGCTGGTCGAATAGTATTTGCCAATAATAAGAAGTATTATCTGCAGTGCTATTGAGTCCAGGTCTTTTTGTACTAAATGATTTTTAGCTGTAGTCTGTCACTTCTTCCACATCTGGACAACACATCTGGTAGCTGACTTCAGTAGAAGAAGAAAACCTCCATAAAAGAAAGGAGCATTTTCTTTGTATGGATTTTTTTTTTCCAAGTGTCTTGAAAGACTCGATTGCACCTCGAGTGATATTTTGGGTTTTATTTTATTTTATTTTTTTTTTGCCCAAATTACCTTTTTATTAACCTCTCTCTCTCCCTCTTTGGCTCTCTCTCTGGTTCATGTCTGTTTAGTCCTACCAGCTCAGCCAGCCTTTCAAACTGCCTCACACTGTAGTCAGAGAGAAACAGATACTCACATAGCAACATTGAAATATGTCTTTGTATAATATACTAAAACTATGTTGGTGGGTTTGTTTTTATTTTTTCAGTTTTTAAAAATAAATATTTCAGCTCATTAATACAGACCATGGCATGACTGCGTCTCCTTCTTTCCCTCGTTGGATCTTAGTTCTGGGGAACAAACCAAAGCCTGTAAAGAGCACAGTTTTGAGAAATGTTAGTATTCTTGGAAGATGTCAATGTTGCACAACAGTCACTGATTGATAAATTACCTGAGTCATTGCTCTGTTAATCCTTTTACCTGATAACGTGGTGGTCGCTGGGCAGATTTTGAGGATTTCCAAGAAATAAGTGAATAGCTATGTGGAGATGACGTGCAGACAAGTGCAAACAATGGCATCCTTATGTGCATGAGAGCGCAGTGGTGGGAGGGTGCAGCGGGTGTAGGCTCAATAACCATCTTTTACAGAAGCAATAACCCCTTCATGTGCGTTGGATCAGATTTGAAATCCTAATGCAGCTAATTGATTTTTCTTTTTCAGGGGCAGGGGTTGGGGTGGACTGTTTTCCAGTAAAAGGATTGACTTGAGTATTTTTAAAGTGCTTTGTTGGCACTCACCTTTGCCTAGATTTTCTGGCCAATGAAAGACAAAAGAGGAAAAACTGCTAATGAATCAGCCTGAGCCACACCCTCCCCCACCGCACCGAGATATGGTTGGAGGCGCTGCGGGACTTGTGAGTAAATGAATCGGTGTAATCTAAAACCACTGTGCTGAGATTACATAAATCCCCAATCTGGGCTGCTCCAGGATCAAACGTGTCTCCTCATAAGAGCCTTAAATGCTCCTAACTGCAGTACAGCTGGTTGCCGCTGAGGAAGAAACAAAATACAAACAATACCACCTCACAGCAGCAGATCATCATTAACTCTGCTGGTAATGTCTGCGTTATAAACCCTGCTTGCATCTTTTAATCACAACACTATAGTTAAAGTCTGAGTATTTCAGAAGCTGCTGATCTGCTGGGATTTTCCCACACACCCATCTCTATTGTTTATAGAGACCTAAAGGTCTCCCTTTCCAACCAAATATCCAGTAAGCGGCAGTTCACTGTGTAAAAATATCCTTTTGGTGTCAGAGGAAGATTGTCAAACTGCTGATCAAGCTGATTGGAAGCCAACAGCAGCTTGAATAACAACCAAGGTATTCAGAGGAGCATTTCTGAACATGCAACATGTTTCATAAAGCAGATGAGCCACAGCAGCAGAAGACCACAATCCTGTCGGCTAAAGTGAGGACACTGAGGACACAATTCAGCTCACCATAACTGCACAACTGAAGATTGGAAAAACATTGTTCTGATCAGAATTTCTGCTGCAACATTTGGACGGTAGGGTCAGAGTTTGGTGTAAAGGACCTGAAAGCATGGATTGTGCCAACAGTTCAGGTTGGTGGTGTAATGGTGTCAGGATATTTTCTTTGCGCACTTGGGACTCCTTAGTACCAACTGAGCATCATTTAATCATCACACCCTATATGAGTACTGTTGCTGCTCATGTAAATTCCTTCATGGCCACAGTCCAACCAGCTTATGGCTGCTTCTTGCATAATAATGCACCATGTAACACTGGTCAGATGATGATGAGTGAGTTTACTGTACTCAAATAAACCTCCACAGTCACCAGATCTCAATCCAAGAGAGACACTTTTGGGATGTGATGGAACGGGAGAGTAACATGATGGATTTGCAGCAACTCTTTTATGCTATCATGTCAACATGACCCAAAACCTTGAGGACTGTTTCCAGCACCTCACTGAATTTTTTTGCCACAAGAATTAAGGCAAAAAACATCTCTATTACTACTAAAGTGTACCTAATAAAGTGTCTGCTGAGGGTGATTCAAACATTTCTTTAAATTTAAAGTGTACAGGTATGCTACAGAAATGCATCCCCTCTCTGTGACGGTCACAGCTGCAGTCAGGTGCAGACAGGCCACAGGTGTGCTCTGTTTACAGTCAGCAGGGACTGTAAACCTGCAGGCCCAAAACAGCAGTAACCCTTTTGTAGGTCAGTAAATCCTGTAAGCTGAGAGTGTTGAGCAGCAACAACAACAACAGCAACAGGCTGAGGATCTGTAGAGCGGCACACAGCTAATCATAGCGACACGTGACATCTGAAGATCAATCAAAACTACGGTGAATACAATCCGGGCAGAACAGCAGATCAAAGGGCAGTGCGCACAAAGACGTTCATCAGATGTGCAAAACATGTTTCTGAATATCTTAAAACGTGTCTATACAAAAAGAAGTGACCCTTCTGTCTGGTGCACGCTTCGGTCATCTCCACTTTGAGACAGAAACAACATGTCATGTACACGTGAAGCACATCTAATAAATGGATTTTCCAAAAGCCTTTAAACTGTGCTCTTAAAGGTTGTTCAACATTATTGTTGAAATGACAAATAGTCACTTTTTATTGATAGCATTAGTTGTTACCATGGCAAAAAAGCTTAGAGGACACCTTAGCCTAAATCCACTAATGTTAAAATGCATGCATAAAAATGTTATGCTGTCTCTACAGACAAAGAGATGTCATTAAAGCAGCTCTCTCTCTTTAAAGAGCCCTACATCAGTACATGTTGTTCCACTCCGCTCTCAGTGGCTCAGTGTGCAGCGGTGCTGAACTGTTTTGCTTTGTGCTGCTGTTGTGTCACATGGGTTATGTAGTGGGTGGTGCCTGTGAGAAAGACAGGCCTGAGCTATTTATAGCCTCTGCAGTCTCTTACAACAGGTCTCCTGGCAGCAGCAGCAGCAGCAGCAGCGCAGCCTCGGTCTGTCTGAGGATTCAGCAGGGACCAAGAAGCCCCACGTATGCAGCATTTTTTTAGATCAGTGTTTACACTGACAGGTTCAGCACGATGGTTCACACAGATGGAGATAAACTGAACTGTAGTAGGTTATACAAGAACAAAAGCATACAGCAGTGCAGGTTGTGCACAAAGCTTTGTGAAACTGGCAAGAAGAGTAACTAGTAAACAATAGTGGTTTCAGAGAAACTTCTTTTTTCCAAAGAGCTGCTGGTGACATATAATTGCATCCATCCTTTGCACATGAAACTAAAGTCACTGCTGTCCCCTGTGCACGTGGTGGTGATTCACATTTTCTTTTTTTGATTGTGTGTTTTCATGTGTTTGTTTTGCTAATGTGCTTCATTAATTTCTCATTTGAAGGCCTCATGCAGTGCAGACCTCTCTCTTAAAGCTGCATCACAGCTGGTCTTGTACAAATCTGTTTTTATTTTTGTGCACATTACACACAGTTAGGTTGATTGGTTTTTGGATAATTCTTTCTATGTTTTTTATAATTCAAGGGGTGGAACAAAAAACACTTTAACGGAATAAAATAACAAAATCGCAATAACTATTTAAGAATTACAGTCAATTTTCAGTCTCAACAGCAACTCATTGAGAGGCAGTTGCATGGCCATGTGAAGCCCATTATCTTGTATTTGTTATTTGCTTACTGGAGCTCTCAGTAAGCAAATCCAAAAAGATGGCAGTACAAACAAAGGAGGCCGTCATTAGGCTGAACAACCAAAATTAAACCCATCAGAGAGTAAAAACTTTAGGAGCTGCCAAATCAACAGTCTGGTTGAGCAGCTGAGCGATACCAAAAGACCTGAAAGACCACAGAAGACAACTAAAGTGGATGATCACAGAATTATTTCCATGGTTAAGAAGGAAATCCTTAAAATCTTACCAATCTAAAATCTCTCTGCTCAGATCCAGAAATATACTGCAGAACCGATTAGAAAAAGCTCTATAATACAAATAATAGAATGTTTTAAAACATGCTGCAAACCCAGTCAAAAGGGTTCTCAAAGCAGCTTTTGGAGTCAACATCAAGCGATGATAAGCTGGTCCTGATGTTTCTAAACAACAAACAGAAGAAATGGAAAATATGAGTTCATGTGCCTGTCAGGAGAAAACGGCAGCAGGGAGAATTTCATAGTTTGATCCAGGAGTTGAAGTTATATCATAGTTGCTTCTATAAGCAACTTTCAGGATGTGAGAGGAGGACTTTGAACTCTTGTTGGCAGAGTTAAGACCACATCTGAGGAGGCAGAAAAATTATTTCAGAGACCCAATTGACCCGGAGCGCAGTTGTGGTCTGATTGGTCAGCCTGAAAAAATAAATGCTACAAATTTATCCTGTAAAATTAGCCGGTCGGTGTGAACGGCTGCATTAAAAATAGATAAGTACAAAAGTATTTTTAATACATGATATATTTGCATGAATAATCAAAGTCTACAATCAAGAGACTCTTTCATAAACGTAAATACAGTTTACAACACGTGCAAATCAGTAGTTAGTTAATTAGTTCAAGAATAAGGCCAAATTAGGCTTTACCAGAAAACATATAGAAGAGTCTGCACAGTCCTGTAAAGGAAAATAAATAATCTTTAGATGAACTTGTACCAGAATGATGGGAAGAGAAAAGTTTGGTAAAAGAGAGAAACGACTTATGTTCTGAAACATACCACATCAGCTGTCAAACATAGCAGAGGAAGTGTTATGGTATGGGCCTGTGCTGCTCCCACTGGAAGCAGGTCACTAGTGTTTATAGATGTGACCGCTGATAGAAGCTGCAGGATGAACTGCAAAGTGTACAGGGCTACACGTTCTGCACAACTGATCAGACAGCATCTCATAGTGCAAATAATATGATGACTCAAAGAATACTGCAAAAGCAAATACATTATGTGGTTCGTGTGAATGGCTGCATCAAGAAGAGTCCAAAATATATTTTTCACACACAAAATATTTGCATGAATTTTACGCACCCGCTGTATAAAGGCCTTGATTCCCTAAACAGTTAATGCATATTTCATTTTTGTAAAACTGCTTGAATTAAAGTTAAAAGTCTGCACTTTCACAAACTTACTCATAGAACTAGAGTTACATTAGTAACAACTACTCTCCTACAAGTACTTTTGTGGAACCTTTTCTCTACATCCATTGTTCCCAGGAGGACAGATTTTACCAGGGAAACCACCCATTTAAATTGTAATTATGTTTTCAAGTTTTTACAACTACTCATTTTTGCTGCAGATCTACAACTCCTAGAACTCATATTCTCTAAAGTCAATGTAAAGTATGACATCCTCTATGTCCTTCTTTACCTAACACTTGTCATAACACTCATATCATTTCTGAGATTTAAATACAGGGAGAACATGATATTTTTTTCAATGGTAATAGAATAGAATAAAATAGAATAGAATTCAACTTTATTGTCATTGCACATGTCACAAGTACAAGGCAACGAAATGCAGTTTGCATCCATCCAGAAAGTGCTTTAGCAATAATATATATATATAGATATATTATTATTATTATTATTATACTATTATAGGTATAAGGGTACAAAATATGGGTCTATTATGGGTATGTTACAATATACACGGTATGAAGGAATATTATGAATATGCTATAACTTTAAGTATGTACAGGCTGTAGTGAGTGTACAGGCTATGAACAGAAGAAGGTTAAGTGCTCTTTTTTAATCTATATCTTAAGTCTTATATAGTAGTTTACTATGTGGAGGGGGGGTTCACACAGAGTTAGGTTTGAAGATGTTACTCGATTTACTTACCTTTGGATGCAGGCTGTCTTCAGTCTTTGTAATAAGCAGACTCATAAATCACACTTTCTATCTAAGAGTAAACAGCCACAGTCTATTATCATCTTCTAAACACAATTCTATCACATGATTTATTTCTGCGGTTGACAGAGTCAATGTTGCCTTTGTCAGCAGGCTCAGCTTTTCCCAGCAGCCTCCCTGACCCCTCAGAAGCTGTCACAACAAAATGAGAGCAACATGATCGCATAGCACCAGAGTCAGCCTGCTTTCTCCAAATCTGTAATTAAAATTCATGCTGTGGCAGAAAGGTTGCATTTTATTTTAGTTTTATGGGCTCTTTAAAATGCTATTTTGTACTCGATGGTTGCTACGTTGTGTGCTGGGACTTAGAGATGAGAGGTCAGAGAGTGCACTGAGCTTGATTTAGGCCTGTGCTGCTTCACACCGTAAACTTTGGCATTATTCACCTTCTTACACACTTCAGGCCACATCACAACAGCTGACTGTACGAGCTGTGGAGCAGTTTCCCTTTCACGTTTGCCTGACGATGTTTTCATGAAGAGAAGAGACGAGCAGGCCAGCAGACTCAGGCTGCTGACATGTTAGTAAGACAAGAAAACACTTCAAGTGACTCATTATTTTTGGCAGCAATTTCAGTGTGACCCACTAGGAGGATTATTTATAGCATGATGCTGTTTGTGTGGATTAGTCATTTAGCTGTTTAGCTCTGTAAGCAGCTGCGGTCATTCTGAAGATTGCAGTTCATTTTAAACAAATTTAAGGAATACACAGTGCCTCTTCCACCAAGCAAAAATACATTCACAGAAGAGCATTAAAAAGACAAAAACTTAACTTAATCTTCTCAAAGTAGCTCATTAAATTAGACACTGTTTTGGGCGGAGGTCATTTCAGTCCCCATTTCAGTTCACCAATTATATAAAATGAAACATTAAATCCAAATAAGTCTTGACCTACCCCTCACTTCTTTATATATTTGTTAGGAAAATAGAAAATATGTGCAGTGATTTATTGACATGTGCAAACAGACAGTGCATCAGTGATGTTGAGGCCAATCTATGTTTCAAAATGATCTAATGTGTGTTCTCTTATTCAGGCCACGCTGAAAAAACTAAATGCTGGATCAAAATCTGATGGTGCTTTTCTGCATTGTTAATTCCTTTAAGAGCTCCAGCACCACCGGGTGAAATGCAACCTCAAACCACAACAGAGGCTCCACTGTGTTTCACAGATGGCATTTACTGATGTACCTTTCTCCTGATCTCAACCAATTAATGACATTATAGTACCATATCACCCTATTAGAGCACTTCGCTCTCCCTCTGCAGGCCTACTTGTTGTTCCTAGAGTATTTAAAAGTAGAATGGGAGGGAGAGCCTTCAGTTTTCAGGCCCCTCTTCTGTGGAACCAGCTTCCAGTTTGGATTCGGGAGGCAGACACTATCTCTACTTTCAAGATTAGGCTTAAAACTTTCCTTTTTGCTAAAGCATATAGTTAGGGCTGGACCAGGTGACCCTGAATCCTCCCTTAGTTATGCTGCAATAGATGTAGGCTGCCGGGGATTCCCATGATGCACTGAGTTTTTCCTTTCCAGTCACCTTTCTCACTCACTATGTATTAACAGACCTCTCTGCATTGAATCATACTTGTTATTAATCTCTGTCTCTCTTCCACAGCATGTCTTTATCCTGTTGTAATTCTCTCTCCCCAACCGGTCGCAGCAGATGGCCGCCCCTCCCTGAGCCTGGTTCTGCCGGAGGTTTCTTCCTGTTAAAAGGGAGTTTTTCCTTCCCACTATCGCCAAAGTGCTTGCTCATAGGGGCTCATATGATTGTTGGGTTTTTCTCTGTATGTATTATTGTAGTGCCTATCTTACAATATAAAGCGCCTCAAGGCGACTGTTGTTGTGATTTGGTGCTGTATAAATAAAACTGAATTGAATTGAACAAAAGATTTCAAATTTGGATTCATCAGTTCATCAGACCAGCTGCCACTGATTTTCTGTCCAGTTCTTATGTAGTTCGGCCCACATCAGCCTTCTCTGTCTGATTCTCCTTCCTTAAGAATGGCCTGTTAGCACACTTCCTCAGATTGTTTAAGGATACACTGCACACTATGCTGAGATATGCTGTATGTTTTCAGCTTTGGAAATTACCTTCTTGGTGCAAAAATAAAATTGTATACCTGTCAAACTGTGGTATCTTTGCCATTTTTCATAGATTCAGGTAAAGAAATGGGAGCAAATGATGATGAAGCTGCTAGCAACACAGTGGAGTTAACCTTGTTTATGGCTGAATGTTTCATCGGTCAGTGTTAAGTGGCTTAACAAGAACGTTTTTGAAAGACCTTCAGAAAACCTGGAGAAAAAAACATGTGTGTGATCCAGGATCACAGAAGGATATCACCTGTGTTTAACTGCTGCAAAACAAGTGAGTGAGTGAGATCATCAAATAACTCATGATTAGAAGAAGACTGTTATGTGTTGTCGGCGCCCCACTTTATCCAGACTTTAATCCATAAAGATTGCCCAGGTTTTACATTACCTCAGTGAAGAGCAGTGAAAGTTGTGGAAGATTTCTGAGACGAACTGCTCTTGTGTTGGAAAACTGTCTCAATGTTTTTGCTGTTTGCAGACCAAGACTGTCAGGTCCCTTAACAGCAAATGTCATCACTCAGACCAGCCTCACTCAAGGCCTTTTCATTGTTTTGTGCTCGCCTCGCTTGTTCCTCTCCAGCCTTGGCCTGTGTGTCCGATACAGATATGAGTGGGGAAGGAAAAAACCTTCCTTGCTCTGTTGGGGCCTGCGGGTACTTCTACCCAAGCAAACAAGCAAGTAGGCGGCACTTTGCTTCCCTTGGGGGGGGGGGGGGGGGGGGGGGGGGGGGCAGCAATTTCCTCCAAAAAGAAGGAAAAACCACAGAAGGTGCTTTTAGATGCTGGTGCAAACAATCTGCTGTCGACACTTCATGTCTTCCTATTGATTACCAGCACCACAGAGCATTTTACACATGAGACAGCATCATTTTATTTAGGGCAAGTGAACAAAAAGTTACACAGCACTGCACTTGTGAAGCTGTGGGTTGTTGAGTTTCATGCTACCACAGTTGGAGGAGAAGGATTAATCATTTGTGTTGTCTGTGTGCCACAGCTGGAAAAGTAAATTAAAGCAATTAATCAGGGACAGGGGCATCATAACATGGCTTGGAGCTGCCATTTGTATTGTGTGTTCTCCCTCGGCTACACTTAAATATCACAGCGGTGTGCGTGTGTGTGTGTTTGTTTGGGTGGGTTTGCTTATCTGTGCATGATGGATGATTTTCTGGGAGCCATTAGAGACTCGAGAGCATGGCAGCAAACTTGTGCCATAAAAAAACCCAAAAAACTTTTGCTTAAAGGAAAAATTTGTGGAAATAAGAGTGCGTTCAGAAAGTCAGTAAGACTTTAATGTCTCTTCAGTAAATGTGAACCTGCAGCTTAGCGTGTTTTAGGGCTTCTAAACCTCAACGATTAACACCTTGCATTGCTTTTTTAAATCCATGAAACCAAAGGATGAAAATAATAATTATTTATAATAAATAGGGATATTGCCCTTTCCTCAGCTCCATTTTGTTTCCTGGGATTTGCTCTGTTACTTTCATGGATTGGGGCCATGGCTGCAGTCATCTGGAAATTGCACTGGTCTGTCAAGGTAAATAGAGTCTTGAGTGTAAAAGTAAAGCTTTTGTTTTACTGGTTGATCGACATCCTTACCCTCACCTGTGGTCACGAGCTCTGGGTAGTAACTGAAAGAACAAGATCATAGATACAAGCGGCAAAACTTAGCTTTTGCCTGGGGTTGCTGGGCTCCTGTTTGAAGACAGGTTGAGAAGTTCAGTCATTGAAGAGAGGCTCAGAGTAGAGCTGCTACTCCTCTATATTGACAAGAATGCCTCCTGGGCACCTCCTGGGTGAGGTGTTCTGGGCACGTCCTACCCGGAGGAGGCCCTAGGTTAGGTCCAGATGCATCGGACAGACTATATCTCTCAGCTGGCCTGGGAATGTCTTAGTGCCTTAGTGGAGGTGGTGACTTGGGAGACGGAGGTCTGGACTTCTCAACTTAAATCACTGCCCCTACAACCTGGTCCTAAGCAGAAATTAATGGATGGATGCACTTTCACCTTAATATTGAGTTCAGTGTTTGGTGTATGTGGTTTTGTACTTCAGTAATCCTTGTGGGAATCTATTTAAAGATTAACCAGTACACAGTATATATGCAGACACAGCTGTGTAAGTCTACTGGACCACAGGTACCATAAAAACAAAAGGACCACTGTGATGTCAGGATGAGAGTCTTCATTTGCCCTCCTCATAAAGTAGAGTGTGTGGGTGGTTGTTTGCAGCCTGGCAGATTACATCTACTGTTACATATTCCGGCATCTATTGTTTCAGAAGCCTCCCTGGCAGGATATTAGATCGTGGGATAATAAAGAAAATACCAACACACAGATATAATGTACATTTGTAAGTTTCCAGCAGTTTAAAATACCATAAACGTCTTTGTACCCAACATGACCCAGATGCGATCTCTCTGCCGTCACAACATATGTGAACATCTGTAAAATCTAGGCCACATGGGGTTACAAATCCCATTTTTTTCTGTGTGCGTGTGTGTGTATGTGGGAGTCACATCATATGCTGTGTCCTGCTTTGCCCATTTTTCACATCCGATGTGCTCGTTGCACACGTATAGTCATCCAGACAGTCAGCCGCTGCCCTACTTTTGCATAGACATGAACACTGAGAGGCAGCCAGGTCAGTTTGAGAGACAGAAGAGGGGTGGGCACGGCAGACCCAGACAGTGCATGACACCAACTCCTCCACTGCTCCGGTTTAGGAAAGAGAGATGGAGTGAGACGGGGTTGCTAGGAGACCTGGCCCAATGCAAACACAGCACCATCTGCTGCAGTGAGATTTGGAGTGGGTTAGCCAAGTCAGGAGGTTCACTGGAAACGAGGCTACAGGGAGCAAGAGGGAGCGGGAAAGCGGGAGGAGAGCACGGGATCCAGGCTGATAATGGGAAGTGGAAAGGGAGAAAAGGAATGCGGGATATGAGTGGAGCGGACAACACGGAGAAAGTACTATAAACACGATGAGGAGCTCGATTATTGCATGACTAACAGGTGTGACTCTTATACCAGCCCCTATAGTCGTCCTCCTGCGCCTACACACAAACACACACACTTTCAAACGTAATCTCACAGAAAACATCAGGCGAACCATCAGCACGTATTTTCTGTATCAGAGTGATAAACACTCATGAAGGCGATGCCAAGCTGCTGTTTCGTTTTCTCGGCTCTCCAGTAGTAACAGATGATGCACTTGTTACCATGGGAACCATAAAATGTCATCACCAGCAGATATCACCGTTCAGTCGCAGCGGGCTCCGCGCCCACGTCCTCCGTCGAGTCACACAAACACACGCCTGATAATGAGTAATTTTTCTCACCGTTACCAACATTGGAGCCACGTTTTAATTACACAAGAACAGTATCAGTGGGAAGAAACTACACAACAGTCATTACAGTCCTGTAACTCTATGGTACAGTGTTTGCCTCTAGGTGATTGGGGTCTTTTATGCCCACACAATAAATCCTCATTTATAATGCAAAGCTTTAAAAAAAGGACACAGACCCTCTGTTTCTGTCACATGGCTCTATGGACACTGAAACAACTATCCACAAATGTATCTTTCTGTCACGTCACATGCAGATGAAGAAATTCACATTGTAAAGCTTTTAATCAACGTGTTTTCTAATAGAAAATGATCACAACTCAAATTTTTGTCCCTTTATTTTGGTACTGTCTGTGGTTTTCAAACTGCACTTAGAATAACAGTCACACTTTTCTTTTATCTCTATTCAAATTAGGTTGATACTGTAACATGTAATGTGATTAAGTTCAGACTGTGCGCTTCATGTTTTATCTGCACAGAACATTTGCTTATATAATGCCAACACCAGGAAACTGGAAACAAATATTTCAATGTAAAACAGAGGAACAAACACTGAAATAGGAATAATCTTGTTTCAGGGTTGGGGTTAGGATAGATTTGTTTAAGAGATTATCTGCCATACACTTACTGGCCACTTTGTTAGCAAAATGTAGCATCACTGTTGGTGTTGTCGGGCTGTTCCGAGTTCCGAGTATTTCACGCAGTGAAATGTGACCTGATACGCTCCTCGACTCAAACTTTATATACAGTGAATGAGTATATACAAAGAGGACATTACGTGCAGCAAGTGGGTGAGTTATATACATTATATAAATAAAGATAAAAGATGGTAGGGTCAGAATATAGTATGTCATATTAGAATATTGCTGACCATATCATCCCTTTATAACCACAGTGTACCCATCTTCTGATGGCTGCTTCACACCTCGTCATAAAGCTCAAATCATCTCAAACTGGTTACTTGAACATGACTGTACAGCTCTGTATCAGATTTTCTTAGACTTTTATTAAGTAACTATCTACTTTATTTATATTAATTGCATTTTATTAACTTTAGGCAACCAAAATAATAAATGAAGTTCATTTCACACACCAAAAAGGTTTTAAGATATATTTTTTTTAAATCAATATTTTCACTTATTTATTAACTGAGTCAATTGTCCACTTGGTCAAAACTGCCTGAATCCAAATTTTAAAAATGTGCATGCTCACACAATATTACTTCACCTAATATAGCACAGTGTGCAATGACTGGAAAGCAATATGAAAAGCAGGCAAAACCTGCACTCCTGCTAGCTAAGCTAGTTGCAGAGATACCGCTAACTTATTTGTTCACCATTTCTTCTCATTTTCTAGAATTTAAAAAAGTAACAAATTGCAATTTAATGATTCAACAGCTTAAATATTAGTGTGTAATGCCACATATTTAAAACACAAGCTAAATGTTTGATATAGAGATAACCTGCAGCTAAAACCCAGACCTTAAAATGCTAACTTGCTTTAGCGCTATGAGGCGATCTTTGCAGACTCTTGACTCCAGTGGTATTTGCCAGATTTCCTGCTATTCCCTTTTCTTCAAATCATGTTTCTTACTTATATATTTGGTATATGTTTTAGGTAAGATATTTTAAAACAGTCAAACCTAATAATTACCAAATTAAATGATTATCAAATTATTATAGCCAAATCTACAATCTTGCTTTTACAAACGCAATTCCAGAGGACTGGAACAATGTGTATGATGTCAATGAAAACAAAATGCAATGATTTGCAAATCTCAGTCTATTCCAAATAAAGCAAACATCAAATGTTTTAACTGAAAAAGTGTATTTTTTAAAAAACCATTAACACACCTTGAATTTGATGGCAGCAGGATGCATTTTATTAGATGAAGATCCAATGATATATAGTCAACATCAGCATCCTCCTTTAAAAAAGACATTAAAATTGAAACATTTTCAGTAAAAAAAGTAGTATCGTACAGCCAATGTGGGGTACCAGAGAGAAAGCATGACATGACCTAAATCATATTCATTCATCATCGTAAGGATCATAGATAAAACACAATACATTAACACTGTTTACAATCTGTAACACAGAGGTTGACATGAATGATGAATACAGTAAATAGAATATATTCATATATTAAGATCTGTTTACAAAATCAAAGTAATGCATGTATGTATATTATATATCACAGAGAAAGGCTATCCACAACCTTGGCTTTCAGCTATATGCACACCCCTTGTTATGCAACACTTTGCCCAAGCAAAATGAAATCTTTTGTTTGGTCAATTTATTGTTAATGGGTGGGTTCTTTGGTAGTGCTGCAGCCTCGGACTGAGCGGTGAGAGTTACCGACGAGAGTTAACCGTTAAGGTTTGGTTGTAACTGAAAAGGACTCTTCACCTACGGGGAAACTTCTAGAGCAATGTTCGCAGGAAACTGTGTCTGTGACAAAACAGAGGAACTCATTTTTACTTTTCTAAACCAGGATCACATTTAATCTGCGATACATCTCACAGCTCAAACGGACTGAGATGAAGCTGACTAGGTGTCAAGTTACAGCACAAGGTTTCATTGGAACTTTAATATGCACAAAATGCTGTTTTTCACCAAAAAAACAAACATGTGGATCTCTAGCACAAAACTAGTCAGAAAACTTTATACCGTGCATGCATTAACAGTGCATTTGCATGGGATGGAGGCAGCTGTAATGGATTCTCTCATTTGAAAACAATACATTTCCATCGGAGAATAACACACCCAGCTTGTTTTGTAGGATCCTGGCCTTAGCAAAGAAAAGTTAGCATCAATGAACCTGAGCAACGCTTTCCAGTAAGGTTACCTCGCACTGTGATTAATCCAAGACCCTTAGTGGATGAGGAGTATTTAGTAAGCTAGGTAGATCATGTGTCGGTGCATTCAGGAAAAAAAGTGAATCTCATACGTTGCTTCATAATGTTACCCATTAGTTTCTCCTTTTTTAAACAAGGGACAGTTAGTTAACGATCAGGGTAACAGCAGTTAAACAGCAGTCATCCCAGACTGAAAGAGAGCCTTTGAGCGATGACTGAAAATCTGCAGTCATGTATAACTCGGTTAAAAGTATATTTTCATGTTCTCTTGATACATGAAACCAGTTGCTCTCTAACCACTGGCTGGTTGGCACCTATAAATGTGTTTGCATCTGACTGATCGCCTCATCACCTTTGCTCTTCCTCTAAGCAGCAGAAAGATGCTCACAGTGTTTGCAAACCTTTTAGGAACTCTGGCCAAAGGTGCTGACCTGAGACATGCCTACGTTTTGTAATTCAGTCTGGTCCTGTAACAAAGGTGGTCTCAGCGATGGGTCCGCAGACACCAGACGAGCTCGGGGGAACGATCAGCAGATCGCTTTACACGACTTTGGTGTATTGAAGGATGAATAAAACCCGGGAGAGCTGCTTTGCTGCTGTGAGGGAAAATTCCTATGAGGTTTTGGAACAAGCTGGTGGCTGTCCATCTCTATCTCTCTTCCACATTCGGCTCACCCTGATCATCCTGAGCTGCATCACTGGCATGACATGAAGTGGATCCCAGCCAGAAACCATCAGAGCCTCAACAAAAATGGATCAGGACCCTTCCCTCTCGCACTATTTGGAGTGAGAGGCCCAGTGGGTAGCAATCTCTACCCCCTCATCCCCAACTCAGCGCCCCATGTGCTAGGGCCTCCGTGCCAAGCCTCAGCGCCAGGCCTCATCAATGGCCCAGCTGGCATGGCCCCGTTCAGCTGGATTTGCTATAATCATATTAGGTCATCTCTTTTACGTCGGGGACGGAGTGGACATTCGTCAGCTCCTCATTCAACCGGTCTCGTTCTGGCTAAATTTCCCGTTAACAAATGGTTTTAAAGTTATTATTAGACAAGGTACAATACTTCACACAGTGGAGACGTCTCCTAGCAGGTATAGAGGGAGTGCGGCTGTCTTTTTTAAAGGCTCAGAAAAACAAATTAGACATCTTGCCTCGTATACTGTTGCTGGCCAGTCACCTAGTCCTGCTAGCTGCGTACAAGCCTGCCTAGTCCGTCTCTCTGTCAAACTGGGATGTCTGGGACTTTGACGCGTGTGTTTTTGTGTGTGTACATCGCGAGGTGTGATAGGGAGGGATGGGTAGTAAGTTACAAAGGTTAATGGTAAATCAGCCAAACCAAAGTCACACACTCACCCACCACACACGACCCCGCTCCCACCCTCTACCCAGTCCCTCCCCTCCTCCTCCTCTGCTGCGGTTGTCACCCGGCTGCTCGCCCCTCAGTCCCAGCCGTTGTCCTTGATCATGTGGGCCAGCTCGATGATGAATTTGCCCTCTTTATACTTTTGACTGCTCTCAAAAGCATGTTCCTGGAGGGAGTGGCAGAGGACAAGAGACGAGAGGCTGCGTTTATTTCAAATGTAACAGCATGTATATGGAGAGTAGGCTAATGCAGTCTTTTCAGCTCTGTGCAAAAATCCTGGCCTGTCTCTGCTCCTGGCTCCGGGGAAGCTGGTTATATAACAATCAGTCACTAACACTGCAGAGGAGCCTGCAGATCCAAAACCCTGACCAGACTGCACTGTCATACCTTACATTGGCAGGACTGAGTTCCTAAGCAGTAGAGAGACCAAATGAACACAGGCTGCAGCCAATGCAGGGCAAACTCTGCAAGCTAAAGCTTGCTTTTCCTCGCTTGGGTGTGTGATCCAAAATTCCTCAGGAAAATATGAATGGATTTAGAAAAAGTCTTAGCTACATAGATTATTAGTGGCTTGCAGTGTTGGTAAGCTAAGTAAACACACAAACATGTATGTAACTGTGCAGCTCATTCTTCCTCTGCCATTATCCAGTTCACTGACTCTGTGCTGACTGATCCTTTTATCATTCAAAAAGGAAGTCTGCATGCTTGGGCTAGCTTACTGAAATGCTGGGAACTCGGCCAAAAAGAGTCCAGAAATGGCAAAAAGATTTAAGCCAGATAAATGCTTAAGGTCCCAGCCAATGGCTATTGTGGTACAGTGGGTTATCTACCACTGTCCAGTCCGCATGCCAAAGTAGCCTTGGGCAACATACTGAATAGAAATGCTGCATGAATGTGTGACTGAGAGATTGAATGGGTCAATGACATTTGTAGTAGAAAGACTGTTTGAGTGCTCTCCAGAGTAGAAAGGCAGTATGTAAGCCTAAATTTTCAAACTGGCAATGGCCAATTGGGGAAGTTGGGGAAAAATTAGCATTCCCTGACTGGTTACATGAGGTTGATGTCTGTTGCTATGGAAACATTTGCTAGATTGGTCACTAGTCTAGCTAATGAGTGATCAGCCACTCCCTTGACAAGTGGTTGAGGGAGGCTTGGATGGACACTGCAAACACTCTCCAAGTGACAGTGAAACTGTGAATGAGAACGTCCATCTTCAACTGGCAAAGAAGCTGAACGTTCTGAGGCCATTGCAAACATGTTGACGTCACTGAAGGCATGTCTCAATCAGCCATTGATGAAATCCTTTTAGCACAGCTCTTATTTTGAAAAGTATGGAAAGCTGTTTTTATCCATCTGATGTTCCAAAGAAAGAGTTGATTATTTTTAAACGTGTCACAAAACAGTAATATTCTGCTTTCTGTGCAGGTCATTCACTCACTGTGAGACCCTCTGAGGTGTGTCACGGTGTAGGCCGATACAAATGTTCTTTTACGATCGCCTGTACCTTGTTTTGTCTTTGGCTATTTTGGTTCGGACCTGCAGAGGCATGCTATCAGATTTCTCGGTGTAGAAGTGCAGTAGGTCAAGCCTCTCAATAGATCTTTGAACACTGCAGAAAATCTACACTGCTGCCGGCAAAGGATATTAATGGAAGCTCTCCATTAAGCCCCATCTAGTGCCTGCACGCTTTTGCATACATGTGACCTCTGTTTTCTCTGCCTTGTGAGGTCCTGACAGGAATAGAAACTACTGAGAGATGGAGCTACTTCTGTAGCTGGTATACCAGGTGTTTAACATGTGCCATAAGGAGGGTACTTTTTTAGGCGGAGAGGTTAAAGAATAAGGTCTAAGGTTATAGAGGTAGTCGTAAATGTTGAAGTTAGAGGTTAAGCAAAGAGTTCTGGTCAATGGACCTTTCTCAGAAAAAGGATAC
The DNA here is from genome assembly GCF_963576455.1 of Neolamprologus multifasciatus. Taxonomy (NCBI): domain Eukaryota; kingdom Metazoa; phylum Chordata; class Actinopteri; order Cichliformes; family Cichlidae; genus Neolamprologus; species Neolamprologus multifasciatus. The sequence goes on from NC_140452.1 coordinate 28,955,203, forward strand.
TGCATGCACATGTTTGGTTGAACTCTTCAGGGATGTAGCCACGTGCCCTATAATGTAAACTCTCACTTCCAGGGTTCACCACGGACAAATGCACATGCTCTGTTGATATATGAAGACTGCTAACATGTGGATCCTGTTTAGGTTCTCACTGACATGTGACCTAAAAAACTGCCTGTCCTAAAAACATACCGCACATGTATTTTGACATACAATATCACTGCTTTACAGACGCTTCAACTCTACATGTGTTTTAAACTCAAAAACGGTTCCAATCAAATCTGAGTCTATTTTAAACTAGATAAAAGATTCCTAAAGAAACTACTTTTCCATGTAAAGCTTCTGTTTGATTAACAAAGGGAAAAAGTCTTCTGTTGAACCATCAACAACTCAGACTTTTATTAAAGTCCTATACTCCGAACCTTCAAGGGGGCAATGCTTTTGCTTTAACTTCTTTTTATGACGTGAACATTAACTGCACAGTGTAGTGGTTACAGAATAATGACATCTTCAGTGTTTAGGCTTGTTGCCTCCAATTCTTGATGTCATTATGTAAGACCGTTAGCCACTGAGGAAAATAAAGGCTCGATTGTGCAACCAAAACAAAAAGAAGAGAACTTTGTGTTTGTGTTTCCTAGCAGAGCTATTGGTAGACTTTCCAGGTAGCTGGATGCTGGAACAGCCGGAGTAAATGTGGAAACTCTATTGAGGATAAGAAGGAAAAAAAACTCTGGAAAGTTCAAAAGTGACGTTTAGCTGTTTTGTTTTTTTGGTACCCTAGTCACATTTATTTAAAGATACAGTAAGTTAAGTTTTTGAGCTTATTTAATAGATTTAAAAAAAATTTGGAATAATAACTATAAATCAATCGGTGAGTAAATAAAGAAACTGATGCATTCACATAAAGACACGGAAATAATCCAATAAAAGCACTCAGAAGTGCATGCTGGACTGTATAACCATTGTTGTACCACCATCTTGAATACATGTGTCTACAGTGGCCTAATCCTGTTTTATGTATGTGGCTTTTAATTTATAGATCACAAATAGCTCCTTCAAACTATTTATGTCCATTTCACATTTGTATTTGCACGCTTTCATCATCTCTTTCTCATTATTTTTTCTCCTCCCTCATTTCCACATCATCCTCATCTCGTGAACTGAAGTCAGGGTTTTAATACACGAAAGTCTGCATTAAGATGCTTACTTATTCCCAACATTGACACAATTACTTATGTCAGGAGATTAGACATTCAAACCTCCCATCTCCGGACAGCTGACAATGAGCCAAGCTAGCTAAACAACAACAGCTGGTCATAATCTAACATTATCCCAGCTCATGTTAAGCTCAGATGCCCTAAAAATGACACCTGAACTCAGGTAAAGTTTGATTACATTCTTTAAATAGAGTTTATTAAAGTCAAACAATATTAGCTCCTCTGCAAAGAAAGTTTCACTAATGTTGGCTAACAGCAGTTAAGAGAAGCTAATAGGGGCTAACAGAGGCTAACATGAGCTAAAGATGGCAAAAACAGCCTTACAGACAGAAAGGTTCAGGATATCAGCCAATAACTCAACTCAGTATCACTGTCGTTGGTCAGAAGTTGTCAAAGTTTTACAGCCTACTAAAGAGTAAACAGAGGTAAAACCCTGGCATATTGAGAACTGAGGCAAAAGGTGACAGCCTATACTCACTACATACAGTATGAATGGAGGCTAAACTAGGTTTCCCCACAGTGGCCACCACAGCTAGGATTATGCACTTGAATTGGGAAGTCTTCTAGTCTTATTGACTGCTCGAATAGTTTTAAATTCCAGATCACATTTTACTATACATTCATACAGCATTTAAACTACCTCACATCCGTGGCCAATTTAGAATCAGTAATTACCACAACATTCATGCCTTTGGACTGTGGTAGGAAATTGGGAGTAAATCAATGCAGGCTACGGAGAAAATGCAAACTTCATACAGAAAGAACTCACAAACTTAGAGGTCTGAACCAGGAGAGAGCAGTGCTAACCATCGCACCAACCAAGTCCACAGTCTCTCTTTTTATATCAAAATCTAAAACCTTCCACCTGTTTGTTTTCTGTTTTTCCTGAGTTTGTTTTTCTATTGCAAAAAATCAGACACACACAACCTGGCATTATATCCACATTATGTAACAGAATGTGTCCATTTATCGGTCTAATGCAAGGCTGTTTTATAACATAAATTGAATGCAATCTTATTCATTCAATATGCTGCCTGGTAGTTTAATTGACTGCATGCTAATTTATTGTACTTTTAGTCATTATATCAATGTGTCAATATGTTTCCCTCAGATCTGTAGTAAAATCAGATTAGAAAGAGGTATAAAATACAGAAAGAACCAAAGAATTATACCCCAGTAATTAACTGGAGTCTAAATATAATTAGGGTACAAATAAAATAAGAGTACGGTATAATAACAAACTCTCAGCTTGTCGCCCTCTAAACTTGGATGTGGTTTGTGGTACTTACGTATTTCCAGCCAAGGGTCGTTTTGCAGTTCTCACAGTAGATATCTGCTACAGCGTGCAGGCCCGTGAGCAGAACTCTCTCCTCTGCAGGGCCACACCCAACATTTACCCTGAGAGAAAGAGACACAAGCAGAGACAAAGAGAAAATATTTTAAAAAAAAAGAAGTGTGAAAGATGTTGTGCATAATGTGCACAGATGGTGTTGCACAGAGGGTGCACTGACAGGCCACCAGGCTTTGCAGCAGCATCATTTTCACACTCAATTCAGCCAGTAATAACACTGCTCTGAGGCACAAACTGGCTCTATCTACACTGGGGCCTTAAAAAACAAAAACAAACACACCCCAATATTAAGCTGGCACATCACCTGCTTCCTGTTCAAGTCCAGCATGCAGGTTTCCTGCGACGCCTTGTGCCTACAGGTAGACTGAAATGCAACAAGAGCACTGGCTTTTATTCATAAATCAATACTCACACTGAGTTGAACAGGTAGGCTCTGCCTTGGCTGCCCTGGAACGACTGCAGAGACAAGATGAGACAAAAATGAGAAGACTGAGAAAAATCCACTAGTCCATACAGTGCAATAACTCTGTAAGATTACATAAGCATGCTATTTTACTGCAATAGTGCTCGTATGTTATGGAAGAGCTTATATTAAAGCCTGTGTGGTCTGTTTATATTACTGATAACATCGTGGTTGACTGCTGTTTTAATAGACCTACCTTTACTTGGCTTTTATTTACAGTAAGGCCAAAGCTCGCACTGATATTAAACAGATTTAATTCAGCCAGCTGTGTTACGACAGGCGGAAGGCCTTAGTACACAGGTGAGCATGTTTCCGTAATCACACATGGAAAAAGTGATAACACATTCATAATCCAATTCACTAACCAGTTTATAACCTAATCCATAACCTAATCCGCCCACAGGCAATAGTGAGGTGGTGGCTGACACAAGCGTACAGGTGTTCAGCCTGCTGTTTATTTTCATCCTTTCTTCCTCTTTTATGCTTTTTCAGTACTTTTAAGTGCCGTTAAACAATCTTCTTTATTTCTGTGTAACTGAAGTAAAACAGTAAATAATCTGAATCTACCTGCAATAATTAGCTGCCTGAATGGCAGCACAGGGCGCGATCACGCCACTGTTGCCGTTGGATACCTTTGAGATGAGCTCGTCGTGGTTGGCTAGGTGAGCTCGGCAGTGGATGCAGCTGTAGGTCCGGTGGCAGCTCGGCAGGTACGCCTGGAAGGTCTTGGAGCGCGTCATCCTGACCATGGGCGGGGTTGGCGGGCGGTGCAAGAAGGGACTGCCAGCCCAGGTCGGCTCACAGGGGAAGCACCGCAACACACAGGTGAGGGCCGTGGTGGGCGGTGGGTCGGGAGGTGAACACCTGAGCGCAGAGAGGTGATAAAAGTAACAGCTGCCTCCTCAATCCCAACCTACAGGTGTATAAGTGCTGATGGGAATAAAGTGATCACTGCTCTGCGGGTTGAGAGAATTCTCCAGCTGGGTCGCATCTGTGAAACTCATAAAACCTGAAAAAGCTATGGTGGGACAAGACGGCGTGCATTATTAATGACCTGAGGAACCCTTAGTGGTCGTTTGAGCCAACAAAGCAGGGACAAAGACTCATTTTGGTAAATATTTGATAACGTGTTACTGTAAGCCATTTATTACCTTGTTTGAAGGCAGTTTTCGGATGAAGCTTGGCTTTTCTACTACAGGACTTTTTAGGAAAGCATCTGCTGACTGGTGAAATAAGATATGTTACTGCTTAATGACCTGTCTGAAATAAAAAATGCTTATAGAAGAGGCACACGGCTGTCCAATATGTACCAACGGGCCTGCAGGACAGTGACTGACCATGATACAAGCACACAGTAAACACTAGTATCCATACTGGGTATAATGAATATTTATAATTATATATTTCACTGCCCCAGCCTGTGTCCCTGCCTCTGCAAAATTATTTATAGTCCCCATCTGATTTTAGCATTGCATCGTGAAACAGTCCACAGCACAAACAACAATCATATTAGAGGATGACTTTCACGTTCAGCGTTCACAATCCCATCACAGCAGACATGACAATGCCTGGTGCAGGATGATCCCCAAAACTACCTTTCACTAAAAAAAGAGAAACAAAAAAGGGGCTGATTCAGAAAACTCACTAACAATCTTAGAAATACTCCTACTGCCTGATTGCTGACAGAAGAATTACCCACAAAAGATGAAAAGCAGCTGTGGACCAGGGCTGCTGACTTTGCCAGTAATGCAGCAGCTGCTGATAGAGAGGAGCAGCCACACGCCTTAGTGAAAAAGATCCACCCCAACCTGACCGTCATTCACTGCATCAATCACAAGGCTGAACTTGAAGTCCATGAAGGTGCAAAAAGCGTTACAGGGCCGAACCACTTTCACACATTTATCGACTCTCAGACTGAAAGTCTGGTGTTAAGCTCAATAAATAAAGACAGTCGCCTCATTCTCAGCACGAGTGTGGGTAAAAGAGGGGCCACGAGCTGCAGATGATGCAAAAATGCCTTAATCGAAGCAGAATGTTTATTTATTATTTGTTTAAACTGACAGTATTTTGTTCTGTTCACCTAATTTCAGATTACATAGTGATGTTAAGTGCAAATGGGATTTAATTCTGTTACACCGTTTGTATTATTAGGTGTGAATGTGTCACCTGTGTCTGGAGAGGAATGCATAGACTGAGACTACTGCGCATACTGATTTAATTTTAAAAATACGTTATAATATACTCAATATGCATACTTGAGTGTACTTGTCATCATTCGCAGCCTGGACCCAATTCAGGGGCCACAACCTTTGAAGGACTCGAGGCTCCTGCTGCCTAGCAACGTAAAGCAAAACGTCTGTCCAAGACTAGAGACATCTTGGACAGAAGTGGTGGAGAGAGAGGAGAAAATGCTTGTCTTACTATTATATTTGATACATTTGACTTTTTGAGACTTCAGACTAAAAAACCCAAAATAAGTTGCAACATTTATTTTTGAGCAATAAAATGAAAAGAAATGACCAGATATAGCAAATATTATACAAATTAAAACACATATATGAAAATGAATATTGAATTTGCATACAAGAATTCAGTAAACACTCTATTTTCAAAAATTGTGGAATTTTCTAGTAATTATTTAATGGTTCGAACTATAAAGAACCATTTTGTTTTGCTGTTATAGGAGAAAATTAAGCTGTTTCACTGTTACATGATGTACCTGAGGCTGAGAGAAGTTTAAACTCAGGCTATAGGCTCTGTGAGGTTGCTCTTACAGCAGTGCTAAATGCTAATTTCAGATGACTAACATCCGAATGTTTAGAAGTGCTAGGTTATTTCTGCTGTAAAACCCGTCTCAGATTTCAGGACTGCCTCGTGCTTTTCCTGTATTCGATTGCAGGTCAGATTTCTGAAGATATCATAGAACAACAAATGTACAACATATATATGTAACAGGTATTCAGTACTAGTCATTAATAAAACCACTTCTTGCCCACCGTTAACATGCAGTCAAACCCTGACTCCAGCTTTGCCAGTGCCCACAGGCAGTAGCAGTCCTTGCTCGCTCTCTGAGGCTGCAGAGATAATCTGCTTAGCCAAGCACAACTGTGAGGACTGCGCTCTGCTCGCTCCATGATATCCAAATGGATCGAGGCCTTAAAATACTTCTGCTGGTGTGCCCTGGTGACTGAGAAGATTAGAGAGCTGACCCAGGAACCCATCCCAGGGGCTGAGGGGCAGAGAGGACAGGAGTGTGTTTAGACTAACTGTACAGGAAGAGCTAAATAGTTAGAGGCCTACCTTTTGACGCAGTAATAATCTTTGAGGTTTTATTGCTTAATGCAACTTTAATTGTGATTTCAGCACTGCAGCTCTGCTGCAAAACAGACCCTATCAATCCCAAAAGCAATCTTGTTTTATTCCCCTGTGCTGCTTAACACCTCCATAACAATATGCAACTTTCACATTCTCCCTTTAACTACTATCCTTTCTATGGGTTATTGAACGCAATCCTTTTTTTTAGTTGTCCACCTTTACAATCTGTCTCTATGTCTCCACGCTTTCCTGTCTGTCTTTACCCAACCATCTGGAAAAACAAATAAAATAGTGATTGGGAACAGGAGGCCTCTGTGAACTGAGGACACACAAAATAACGAGCTGAGAGTGAGAGAGGCGCCTCTTTACGTTGCTGCTCTGCAATATGATTGTTTTTAGTGTCAGCGCGAGGCTGATAAAGGCTCGAGTGCTGATGAGAAGGACTGGGAGGGGGATATAAATAAATAAGGCAGTGAGATGTGCCCTTGTTTTCTCTCCTCTGACACGGTGCCAGCAGCGTGGGATTGGGGCACAAAGACACATTCAGTACAGTTGTCAGAGCTGACCCCTGACACACACACATACAGACTGATGTTTTACCCAAAGCACGTTTCATCCTCTCACAAAGTTTATGCATCATCCAGTCCTCCAACACTTGTTCAAAACGTTGAGTCCTGATGTACAGAATCAACAAATGGGCACACGTACAGAATATCCAACTGGAATGACTGCTGCGCCCACAAACTCACGTTTGTTTGTTTGTTTGTTTTTACCATTTTCAAACCAAATTACAGACCAAATAATCAATCAATTAAGAAATTTTTCACAAAGCTGCCAGATTACAGCTGAGTAATTAGTCTCATGTAGGAGTGTAAGCTTCAACCTTGGACTTCAAATTTAATTCCATTAAATTTAAGCTTCTGCTTTTAAGCCTCTGCAGCAGCATTTGTTGCAAATCACTCAGTCTGAAAGGACCAGCTGAATGCATGAAGTGAAAATATGATACATGGATCAGGTGCCAGAAAAAGGCTCTGTGGGATGCTGTTCCAGCTATTGTTGACGTATAGCACGGTATGATATTAAAGTGCCCTTGTGGGCTGATTTTCAGGGGCAGGATTATACAGGGAATCCTATGCATCTACTCATAGGTCATATTTAATCCACGTGGAGGTCTCTTTGTGTATAGTCTCTCTGATGAAAGATCACTTAATGTAACTGTGTACAAGTCCATGTCAGTGGCTTTAGATTGAAATCAGTGCAGTGACAGGAGGGGAATGTGCCAAGGCTGGAGTATTTGTAAAGCCTTCAGAAAATTACACCCACATTGTCTGGTTGAAGCTCACCAAATGTGAGATTTAGTTAATTTAATTAGTTAAATAACCAACTTTTTTTCTTCTTTTTTTTTTTTTTTACAATAGACAAAACAAGACATTCACAGGCTAGAGCCCAATCAGTACTTGCCTTTTTTTTGGGGGGGGGGGGGGGGGGGGGGGGGGGAGAGCCCCTGACAACCTCTGGCTGCTAGAGAAAAATATTTATTTTCCAACTGGTATTTCCAACATTGATGGTGCAGGCTCTGCACCAAAACCATCCGTGGGATTAACCTGGTTGCAAGCAGATTGCTACAGTTGCTGACTTGTCTGCAACCACTTGGCAAATAATGTTTGCAAAAGTTGAAGAAGCGTGACACAAACTGGAAACGGACTGTTTGACTTCAAAGCTTCTGAAACGTGTTGGTAGCAGCAGTAAGGTTTTTTTGTCGCACTTTTCAGTCTTATTACGACTCAGCAAGTAGCTGAAGACTGTTTGGAGACAAGCTGTTGTTTTTCATGCTAACTTAGGCGACCACAATCTGCTAGTGAGTCCCTGAGTGAGTCCTGACTGGTTCCGAATTCGCAGTCGTTCCATTGGGTCATGTAACCTTCAAATAGCTACCCCAAGTGCTTAGCAGGCAGGTTGAATGTGTGCTGATTAAACAGACTTCTTTTTTAACTTCTTAAAACAGCATCTCAAACCTATCTGCTGCTATATTTCTATGGCGCAGCTAGCATATGTTGCTAACTTTTGGAACTATTGTGAGGCTCCATGATCCGCCACTAATGTAAAAAAAAAAAGAAAAAAAGATGTCCATTCACAACCAATATCACCTAGCAACTACCAGAACCCACTCACCTGTTAGGAATAACCATTTTCCCCTAGAAATCAGTAGTTTCCCAGGAGTTGCTGACCAGTCTCTAGCCCTGTACGACTGAGGCCTTATGTATTTATATTTAAAAGGTAAAACGATGTGGCCACTGTTTCAAACAAAGCGCTGGTCCTCTACTAACCAGCGACTAGTACTAATTTACTATTTACTAATTCTTTTACCTTTGGCTATAGTTCACATTTAATGTGTGTATGGAAGTAAGAGTATGCTTGAGAAGCTGGATAACCATACATCTGACTCTGTATTTTCATGTACTACACAAACACTTTTCTCATGTATGTTTTATCCAAACTGTGAAGCAATTTGTGCACTTTAAAAATGTGCTAAACAAAAAAAACATATTATTATTAAAGACTAATTAATCGTCTTTAAAAGACCAATTAACTGGAAATTTAATGAGCAGAAGAACTGAAATGATTCTAACCTCTATCAGATGTACGAATTTGATGATTACAGTTTGGTAAAATTATAGAGACACGAGAGGGGTTGTAGAAGGCTTGGTTCGATTTTTTGTTTTTCTTTAATAAGTGAACCACACTGCTGGAAACAAATTAAGCTGATATTGTCCTTTAACAGTGTCAGTGGCAGATGTTTGTGGTTTTGTGCTTACTAAATTAAATCTAGAGTATGATGAAGGCTTTAAAACAGCTAAGATATTTTCTTATGGAGGAATGATGAATAATAAAAACATACAGAATACATACAAAATAACCACACAGTAATACATCAAAGAGTGAAAGCAGGCACAAGCTGGAGAACCAAATTAAACAGATGAAAAAAAAAAAAGACGTAGTGAAGCTGTTCGAGGGGTTGAGAGTGACTGTGTTTGACATTTTCAAACAGCTTCCAAAAACAGAACAACACTCATGCTGGTGGGTGGACATGCTTGTAAGTCATTTTTGCAAAAGCAGCATTGTCTGTGGGATGCTGACGTTCAGAGAAACTGCTGACGCAAAATGTTTGCACTAATAAAACCTCTCTGGCAGGAAAAAAAACCCCAAAACAAATTGCATAAATGATCAGATGACTGGAAGAGCTGATCGCAGCCATCCAGACAGGCTCCGGTGGCGTAGATGTCAGAAAGAAAACCCAAGTTTATCTACTCCTTCATCTGACTCTATGCCTCTCTGATCCGCCACGGGGTCGTTTGAGGTCACCGAGCTGTCCATTCTGGTCATTTCTGGGTGTCATCACAAAAGGCTATGTGCAGCGAGTCTCACCAGCCAAAAGGGCCCTTGTATCCAAACAAAAAAAAAACAACCTTTGTTATGTAACACACTGATGCTGCTGCTGTCTCTGACAGTGATCGTGCAGGAGAAAACCAGAGGGGGGGAGGAAGCGATGCCAGGTGAAAATGACTTGGACAGAGAGTTGAAGGGAAGGGTGAAGAAAAAAGGGAAGAGGTGGTGTTGGATGATTCGCTGCTGCCCACGAGCTGCACCATCACGATTTCTGTATTTTGTGTACTTTCATCTCGCTCTCCATTCACTGTTACACCAAGGCCACGCAGCTTACAGCAGCATGACATCACTGACCACTCCCACCATCTCATTAAACCACATTGATGGAAGTGATGCTCCTGCTTCTCAGACTCTTACACATATGCATGCAACTGCTCTCCTGCCCCTCTTTGGCTTGGTTTCATGTGCTTGATGTGTAGATGTTATTTCTAAAGCTCTTCCTGTAAGTCAAACCTGGCCAATTGCAGGCATAACACTGTGCACAACTTTCGTCCGGGCAGGATCATCTTTCAAGGCCTGCAACTCTGACCCTCCTCTTCGATCCCTGGGTATCGAGCCCCCACATAATCATTAGGGATGTGCGTGCGCGCTCTGCAATGAAAATAGATCGCAAACAGTGGAAAACAAGGCTGTGCCTCGATATGGGGTTCCCGATCTTCATCTCATCCGTATGAACTCTCGCGGACGTTATTTACTAGATTTCTGGGATTAACATGAGGCACCCCCACCTGCAGGTGAGGCTCAGTCATTTGTGTCTCATCACCTGAGGTAACACCTAAGTAAAAATATGAGGGTTTACAGTGTGGGTGTGTGTATGAATCAGGTCACAGGCAGTGGCGCACTTTATCTGGGGCATAACTTCAGCCACCACACAGAGCACAGATGGCGGGGATGCCTCGGCTCAGCAAGACTCTCTCTCTCTCTCTCTCTCTCTCTCTCTCTCTCACACACACACACACACACACACACACACACACACACACACCGCCTTTAAAGCTTTAAAATCCGCAGTGACTTTAGCAGGTGATTGTCGTCAGCATGTGATCACGTGAGCGTACATTACACGATAACCCGCATCGATCACTGCTGACGTGCACCGCTACGACCGGGGGCGCGCGCACGGGGATGATGGCGCAGACGTGCAGCAGTGCCACAACAAAAACAGCATGTGTCCTAATAATAAATAAAATACTACATACTGTAGTAGATACTGTAACCACAGAGAGCAACTCTTCAGCATCCCGTCCGCAAAGCAAACAGGAAGAACAAACCTGCAACAGTTACCTAATGCACGTAAACAACGCAAGACATCATAAACTTATCTTTTAGATTGTCATTTTACAGCACGTGGGTCTGCAGTTAAAAGTTGACTCGGTTAAAGGCGTTGAGCATAAATAGGTCGATGCTTGAAATGGGTTAAGAGAGCAGTGTGAATACAATAAGTAACAAATGCACCGGAGAGGAAAAATAACGCAGACGAAATCATCTTACCTTTGAAAGGAAGAAAATGCGGGTCTCCTCCACGTAGCCTAGAAAATGTGGCACGTCCTCGTTTTTCCTCGTGGCAGTGCCAATCCTAAAACCTCTTTCGCATTCCTTCCCAGGCAAATTTCCTCTCTTCTCTGGCCCTGGCAAGTCCTGCAGAGACGCAATGTTTTGACGCGCAACGATGCCCAGCAGAGTTTAGAAAGCGACAGAGAGCAGTGGAACTTCCAGCCGGAGCGAGAGCATTCACTCCTACCTACTTCCGTGTTCGCAGTAAACCGTTATTCCTTTTACACGGCTTTACCCATTAAAGGGAGCGTAGTCAGTTGCTGATTGATATTAGTGTTACTCCATATCACTTGGAAGTTTAAGAATAGTGTTTCCAGTATACCATAAGGAAACCGTTAAATGTATTTCGAGCTAAAAATTACATGGTACGGTGTCGCGCATGCTCAGTATAGGTGCATTGCTTTTTTTTAAAAAAAAAACAAAAAAAACAACTATTGCGAAATTGATTTTACAGACTGAATTTATAAATGATGGGGATTCTTTAAATATATAGTTTTGTTTATATTTATTGTTATGTGCTTTAACAAAAGCGTTTTATAGGCCGTAACATGGGAAACTAGCCAAAAGGGATGCCGCATTTAGGGGAAAAACCTCCAACAGCATCCTTTCTTTTCTAAACACATTCACGGTTGCTGTAAAACTTAGATGTTCGACTTATTTGCAGTGCAACTAGTAACATCCAAATAGCAAAACTGGTAAACACAAACTCTGAAAAAACGGTAATCATCTTGAGTTGATACTCTTGGTCCCAAATCACACTTGTCCTTAAGGCTTGATGAATAAATGACAGGCTTATCGGCCAATCAGTGAACAGATAAAGCATAGCAACACCGTGTTTATTGGTCAAGAGTAGAAACGATGAACCAATAATCTTTCCGGGTTCTAACTTTTTTTTCCCCTAAATGAATTCTCTAGAAAGCAGTTCAGCTACCTGCAAATATTGTTTAATGAAGCTGCCTCGAGCAGGACAACACAGCAAAGGCATCACCTGTTCTTGTGAAAAAGTAGGAAATTATTATTTCAACATGTTCAGCATCATTAACTTTTCGCGACAGTAAAAACTTCTGACGTCGTTTTATTTTGCAGCGCCACCTCCTGCCAGTTACATAAACTACGACATAACACAACCCTACAAAACGACAAATACCACTTTTATATAATGATGTACATACAGTGTTTATTGATACAGATACAAAAAAAATTGCTCTTTAAATAATCTGTCTCTCGGCAAATCAAATCTAAAGATGAGCCCAAAAAAGTTCAGTTCAACACACACAACAGCTTTAAACATGCAAAATAAAAGTACACTGAGGACAGCACGAGTAGTATAATCAGAAAAATCCCAGTACTTGTAATGTGATTGTTGGATCAAGTCTCTAAAAGAAATCTTCAAGAACATTTGTAAAAACAGTGTATAACATCACACATAAGTGATTTAAAATGCCCCACAACAAACCTAACATTGTTTTGACTGCAAAAATCCCAAACAACATACAGTACATTCAGCCAAAACCACATTCATTCGATTAGGGACCGCCACCGAGCATCATAACATTTCATATATTTGTATATTAAAGCAAGGAACTATGTGTAAACTACTTTTATTAACACATTTGAATTTTAAATGAGTGCAGTAAAGCAATCAGTCTGCATCACTGCCTATACTAGGCAGTAAAATATTTTAAATATACACATATGTCATATAAAGTTCAATGCTGATTGCAATCACACTGACACAGGTAAAAGAAACCAGATAAGGTTTCATATTTTGTGCAAAATTCTTCATAAAACAGGCAATGTATGCCTCTATTATTTTATCTGATCAAAAGGAAACAAAATAATGAGAAAAAAAATTTAGACACTAAACAATAACAGAAACATGAGACACAGCATACAGGACAGTGGTTTTTACAGTGCGGCGCACAGCTGAAATTAATCCGTCTGAATGTCCGGTTAACTGTTCCTCACCTGGTGCATCAAATATTTAATGTAGTGGAGAAATTTTGTTTTGTTTGACTGCATTTTGGGAAAAAATGTTTCACCACTGCTTAGACGTGGCAAATTACATATATATATATATGAAACAAGTCGAAAATAACATGACATCATCGAGCTGCATCTGCTGGTGCTTGCACATTACCCCTAGCATGATGCAGTAATACTGCAAACTGTAACTTGAAAGCATCAAAAAGGATCGAGTTTGCGCAAGTAAACCCTTACAGAAAGTGTCAAGTCAAGGACCATGAATCTATTATGGCATCTGAGACTGATAAAACTTAAAAGCACAATATTTCAGTGGCATTTTTAGCTCTTTGTAAAAAAAAAAAAAGATTCAGTGGTTTCAATTAAGTGTGTGCTCCTAGCAGAAATATCATACTGTTATATGGGTATGTTTGTGCAAGTGAATGCACCATGGATAATTCTAATAATACTAATAATAATAATAATGAGCCTGGATTTTTTTGTGACTAAAAGAAAACATTCAGATTTCATCATTTATGCATCTAAAATATTGTAAAAGCATGCAGTATATTTGTGTTATAATGGCAACAATTCTTATTAACTTTTTCAAAATATACTTCAGTCGTAACTTACCAACTTACTGTGAAGACATCGCATGACTGCACCGCCATCTGATGCAGTCATTGCTGAGAGGATTGTAAACCAAATTACCCAAATACGTCTTCATTTTGGGTCATATCAGAAAATCTGTAAGCCTGAGGCGATATACTGTCTCTGTGAAAGGCCCAATATCAGTCAAGCTCTAATATGATCACACTGTTTAGTATGAGTAATGAAAAACAGGAGTATGTGCTACCACTACATGTACAACACGCGGTTCCTAATACTTGTGCTGGATACAGAGCATGTTGGAGTTCCTACAGACTGTAAAACACAGTGTGAGAGTAGCTGTACTGGAATGGCTGCAGTAAAAGCGGGTGCATGTTGGGGGCTGGTCTGGCAGGTCAGTGGCCCTGAAGGATAATCACTGGTGAGAGGTGGGGTGAGGTAGATTCTGGCAGGTCACTCCGCTTTGGAAAGGCTGTTCCTGTCCATGAAGTCTTTAAGCTTGGTGGGAAAATCTGTCATAACTCCCGTGGCTCCCAAATCAAACGCCCTCTGAAAGTCATCCTCGTCATTCAGCACCCAAATGTACACCTGAAACCACATGAGGGATTTGTACAGTTAATACACACGCCGTCAGAGGCTGTCACACACAGGAATGTTTCTGTACTCTAGTCTATATTTGATCTGGTAGGAACCTTTCCAGTAACTGCTTTTAACCACAGTGTAACTACAACAAACACACAGGCTTAGTTCTGGCATTTTACAAAAGTTTTACACACTGTTAGAGCAAAACAAGGCACACGGAAAGTAGTGACAGTAGTTAGTAGTAGCAGTCTTCAGGAACAGTTCTCCCGGCTTCTTGAAGGACATTCAAAGCTGGCTACCGTTTGCTCTATTCTCTGTCAACATGATCCCACACTGCCATGTTTTACAGATGGCTGTAGACTCTCAGTGTTGTACCTCTTGACCTCCATACATGCACTAGGACTAAACCATGGTTTTTAATGTGGGATTCATGATTCAACTACCATTTTATCTTGCTTTTCAGTTATTAACCTGTGCAGACATACAAGTGTACAGTACTATAAAAGACCATGGGGACGATGCTGTGTGTAGCTTGAAAGCCAGGAAGCACAAAAAACCCTCAGTCAGCATTGTTTGTGGCTGGCTGGTTGTTTGTGACCCTCCCCCCTGGTGACAGTACACAACTACAACATGCAAACCTGTGCGTATGCTCTGATCAAGACCAACGCGCAACCATCCCCTTTACGTCAACCAATCTCGGAAATTGTTCCAGGACTGCAAATAGAAACTTGGCAGAAGATGTGCCATCTGCCTATCGCTACCACAGGCTAAGTTCAACCAGTAAGGCCAGTGAACCATAAGAGACTGAGACCAAAGAAAAGGAAAAACATGCTACAACACCAGGACTTTTGTATCCATGTAATCAGGTAAGGAAATTCCGATGAACCAGCCATCCATTCTAACCTCTAAAACACTTCCATAGCTCCTCATTTACTGGCCAACGGTTCCTCACAGGAACCTGAATCAACTTAATTTTAAAGGAACTGCAGTTTTACCTGAATTCCCCGAGCTGTTAAATGGTCAAAAAGAGCTTTCCTCATCAGCAAACTGCAAGAGAAAAATAAACACTAATCAGCTGAGGTGTGTGACTGTAAATCCTTTGTATGTTAATCATGATCGCACAACTACATCTCAGTAACACAGAGAAATACAAAAAAAAAGCCTAGTGCTGCTGCAGGTTTATCTTTTGTTGAATCTTCTGCAGATTCAACCACAAAAATCAAAGAGATTTTACATTTTTGGAGGAGAGAGCGACTTACGTGTCTGCCAGCCAGGCGATAAATCGCTGACTTCTAGTTAACCTGCTGGGATCCTGCAGTCTGAAAAAATTCACACAGAAAAGTAAAATAATTAAAAATGGTAAAAAAACAAAACAAAAACAAAGGGCACTTGATTGATGCTATAACAGCATGACAACATATTTTTAGGAAATTTCTGAAATCTACCCAAGAAAATTAATAAATCAGTGTTTAAATATGCACAAGAAATCAAGTCAATCTCTTAATAAACACAATTTATGGTTGCAGTCTTAAAGCAAGAACTTAACACTTTAGAAGTGCAAAAAAATTCTGCTAATCCTTAATGAGCGTTGGGCAAGAATAATCTGCTCTTTGACCATGATCCTCATGTTCCACTGACACACATTTCACAAGGCCAAGCTGTGCAAAGGAAACAACAAGTCTGTATATGTTATCCAAAAACTCCAAAAACAAGGCCCAGCTAATGAAGTATGAAACTTCAGCTTTGCACGTCTCTGTCAAAGCTCTACTTCGACTGTTTGATGAGCTGCTGCTGTTTGCTGAAGGACTTTTCTCTGCAAACAGACCTTGTTCCAGGAATTTTTACTCACATAATGATAATCATAAAGGTCAATAAAGAACCTTTAAACTGTTGCAAGTCAGACGGCGACATTTCAGTTTCACCTGCAAACTGAGATCAAACCACAGCACTGACAACTTTCTCCAGCCAATAAACCAGCAGCAGCTAAAACACAATGCTGCCAGATTTTACACTACTAATTATTAGTAGTTTGTGTTGACACTGCAGCATAGATTACTTTAATCATTTATGTTAACTAAACTGTAGGTTAGTTAGGGTATAAAGAAAACCTTAACCCTGCTCTGAATCACTGTTATTTCATGTAGGGCCTGTTTCGTGACTGTATTAGTGAGGGTGGAAGCATGCTGCTGAGCTAACCCTTTCCTGAAAACTGTTTATCAAAGTTCCTGACATGCACCTTTTATTTCTTTAGTACCACATTCCCTGGCCACTTTATTAGGCACACCTTGCTAGTATTTGGTAGGCCTCCCTGTTTCCTTCAGAACTACCTTAATTCTTTATGTCATAGATTCAACAAGGTCATGTAAACGACCCTCAGATAGCATCCCATGACAGCAGCAGATTTGTCGGCTGCACATCCATACTGAGAATTTTCGGTTCCACCACATCTCAAAGATGCTCTGCTGATGACTGTGGAGGCCGTCTGAGAGCAGAAGTTTGAGATAATCTGAGCTTTGCATTATGCTGCTTATACCGTTATACTGTCACATGATTGGCAGCAAATCACTGCATCAGAACAGGTGTACCTAATAAAGTGTCCATAGAGCTTATTACTAGTATTTGGTTACATGCACAACAAAGTGCAAGGGATTTGGATGTGTGACTGTGTGTGAAGGAAACTCAAATACATTTCCATTTGCTCACTGTAGTGGATGCAAATCCACCTCCCTGTGTGCTCACTGCCCTGTCAGAATACCAAACAGCCTCTCAACTGTCATCAGTCCAGAGCGTAGAGAGACTTATTTGAATGTCAGCAGGTCTTCTTGATGATTTCTACATGCATTCAGTTGGTGTAATGTGTTTGGATGATTAGATATTTGTATTAACAAAGTGTTAAATAACAAATAACTTTATTAACAAATTAATAAAGTGGCCTTTGAGATTATTTGTATTGGATTCGCGCACTTACTTGGTGATAATGGAGGGCATGGGGATCTCCAGGAACTGCTCCTTGATTGGAACGAAGGGCAGGAGGCCGGTGTAGAAGAGGCCTAACAGCTGCAACACTCTGGGCAAGCTGAACAACACTGGAATATGAGGGTTCTGCAAAAACAACCAACCAGACCAGACTTACAAGCAGTTCCAAGTCATTTTTATTCACCGAAGAGGATGATGATGGCTTATGACGATAAAAGTGTTTCCTCTAAAACACCCTCAAAGGGTCTGAACATTTTTAGAAACAAGACAAAAAGATGAAGTGATTCCACAAAGCAGTGCATTTAAAATACTGCTATATGGGACAGATTTAGCACTTTTTCTGTAGGCCTGCTGGTAGCAGGTTATTCCTTCTGTAATTTCATAACAACAAATTTTATAAATAGCTACACACATTTCACCAAAGTAATGTGAAGCAGCATATAAACGTACCTCTTTGTAACACTTTCTCACAATCTGGTTGCTGGCGTTGCCCCAGACAGTCAGATGCGCTCGGTCATACTTCACGACCAGCTCGGAGACCTGCAAGGATTGAAAACTCAATGAAACTATGAAACAGAACATTTTCTCTTGCTTTTGCTCTGTCCTGTTGCCAATGTTTAAAACTTAAAATTTGTTTTTTGATGAAAAGACGGCGGCAAAACTCGTAAAGTCTCTAGACGGACACTTGGAGGGCAGAGTCCCAATAACAAGGCCAACGTCCTCTTAAATTAGATCAGTTCAGGATGTGAACAGGTTATTCCTGTCTACATTTTTTCCCCTCTTCATCAGGATTGTACTGTTACTTTATACATGATTGTGGTGACAGACAAATAAAAGGGACTTAAAAACATATCTCAGTCTTGCTTATCTAACCATCGTACTTGAGAAAATGCTTCACTTTCCTTTCCTTTACTAGGCACCATGGGCTTTGTAACTATGGAGGACTTTTTTTTTCTTAAACAGGCTGTTAAGCCGATACATTTTCGGACAAGGGTACATTTCTTTTAGTTGTCATCACAGCATATTTTAAATCAAGATATGATTGAAGCGGCGACTGGGTGTGCATCTTGGAAAAACCTGGAAATTATTCTAATTAATGTCAAAACATGTTTTTATTAATACATAATAGGTGTCAAAACCCATCATTAGTGTACAGGGGAGGCCAAATTTCATCTTTATGGGAGAAAGAGTTCACCGTTTGGAATTATAGCCATTTTTAAACACTGCCTTCTTCAGTAGCCTAAAAGTAAGTGAACAGGTGATGAGATGTCCCTCGTGATTCCACGAGAGACACAAAATCTGCATTTGAGTCCAAGTGCTGAACTTGCAAAAAGTATGAAGAAGGAAAGAACAACTCAGAATCTAAAGCATCTAAAGAATCTGTCAAGGACGGTGGAGGTAGTGTTATGGCTCCCAGTGAAACCGGATCACTGGTGTTTATTGATGATGTGACTGCTGAGAGTAGCAGCATGATGAACTGTAAAATGTACAGGGATGTACTTTTTTCTCAGATTCAGCCTGAGGCTCCAAAACTGATCGGTTAGTGTTTCACAGTACAAAGTGATAATGACGTAAAGCATCCTGTAAAAGCAACCCAAGAGTTTCTCAATGAAAAGAAATTAGATATTCTTTAAAGTCAGTGACCTGATCCCAACTCAAAGGTGCCTGTTTTTCAATAACCAAAGACAAGAGTGACAGAAGACCCACAGACAGGCAGCAACTGAAGGCAGAGGCAGTAAAGGCCTAGCAGAGCATTTTAAGGGACTAAACACAGCATTTGGTGATGTTTATGGGTTCTGGACTCCAGGCAGTCACTGACTGAAGTATTAAAACAATCTAAAATGATGTTAGTTTGTCCAGTTCATTTTGAGCCACTGAAAATCAACTATGTATAAAAATGGCTGCAATTCCTAAAATGTTTTAATGCAAATTTTTCCAAAAAACACAAATTAAAACTGCAGTTTGATCTAAAATCCACTAAAGTGATGCACAGAGGCAAAACTACAAAAATGGTGGCACTGTCCAAAAAGCTATAAGGCTAACTGTACACTGTTTCCTGCACAAGGAAATAACCACAAGCTGCATGTCATCAATAGAGATTGACAGACCACGTGACTTTCGCGCATTGCATGCCGGTAACTCGTGGCAAAACAATCAAAGTACCGCATCAAATGCAAGCATTTGCAGCACCGCAAAACGTTCATTCTCTGGTTCCAATACCTTCTTGCTTTTTCTTTGCCCCCCAAAAAAGTTATGTACAAAACGAAGGACAACAATGCCGGACCGTACAAAGACAGACTTGATGAAAAGGCAAAGAAAAGATACGAGGAAAAAAATCAAAGGAGTGAAAGGGTTAGACCCTTACGAGCACACAGAGGGACAAAAGACGTGCTGCCCAACTTTCACCACGCTCATATTTATAATTATACGGTTCTTGGAGTGAGTGCATACACTCATGAAGTTTAGTAACTTCAGGTCACTGCAACAAGCCCAGGTACAGTTTACCGACGGATGGGTACAGGACCATGAAATGCACCGTGTAGAACGAAAGACCATCTTATGTATCATAAGTTTACCAGTCTCACAAATCGTCTTCATAAATACACATTCGTTAACCGTTTACTAATAGGACCTTTGAGCTCAACGGTAATTAATTAGTAGTGGAAATAATTTTTGGTTCATTACAGAAATGTAGCAGTGACAATAATATTGTATGCTGTAATCGTACTGGGCAATTAGTGATAGCATAGCGCCACAATTTCTGTTCAGCGCCAGACTTGCTTGTAACCTATATCACCAATTATGTTATGAAAAATGACGTATTAACTACTACAAAACACTGACCTTTGTGGAAATGCTTGGAGCAGACTAACCTGTGAGCTGGAGTGTTCTGGGACGTTATATTTGGTCTTTGAATGGCTGCAATCCAGGCCATCCGTCGCCTCTTTTTACTTCAGAAACATGGCTCGAACAATTTCTCTTCAACGACGTAATCCGATAAAAAAAAACGATCTCTTTACCCGTCGGCTTCCCGTGGCTGTCATGCGACCGGCTATTGCAGTTAATAATACAACAGCTTCTTGACAATTTTTTGTTTCTTTTTATCGCTGTGTAACTGATTTCAATTGAAAGCCTGCGTGCGCTAGTACCTCTTGCCACGAGTTCCCAGAATTCTTTGCGGTTTTACCCTCGAATGACGTCACATTTTCAATCTCTATAGAGATTGAAAATGTGACGTCATGAAGCCGATGGGTAAAGAGATCGTTTTTTTTATCGGATTACGTCGCTGAAGAGAAATTATTCAAGCTATGTTTCCGAAGTAAAAAGAGGCGACAGATGGCCTGGATTGCAGCCATTCAAAGACCAAATATAACGTCCCAGAACATCCAGCTCACAGGTTAGTCTGCTCCAAACATTTCCACAAAGGTCAGTGTTTTGTAGTAGTTAATACGTCATTTTTTCTAACATAATTGGTGATATAGGTTACAAGCAAGTCTGGCGCTGAACAGAAATTGTGGCGCTATGCTATCACTAATTGCCCAGTACGATTACAGCATACAATATTATTGTCACTGCTACATTTCTGTGATGCGTACCAGAAATTATTTCCACTACTAATTAATTACCGTTGAGCTCAAAGGTCCTATTAATAAACGGTTAACGAATGTGTATTTATGAAGACGATTTGTGAGACTGGTAAACTTATGATACATACGATGGTCTTTCGTTCTACACGGTGCATTTCATGGTCCTGTACCCATCCGTCGGTAAACTGTACCTGGGCTTGTTGCAGTGACCTGAAGTTACTAAACTTCATGAGTGTATGCACTCACTCCAAGAACCGTATAATTATAAATATGAGCGTGGTGAAAGTTGGGCAGCACGCTAACGTATTTTGTCCACTCTGTGTGCTCGTAAGGGTCTAACCCTTTCACTCCTTTGATTTTTTTCCTCGTATCTTTTCTTTGCCTTTTCATCAAGTCTGTCTTTGTACGGACCGGCATTGTTCTCCTTCGTTTTGTACATAACTTTTTTGGGGGGCAAAGAAAAAGCAAGAAGGTATTGGAACCGGAGAATGAACATTTTGCGGTGCTGCAAATGCTTGCATTTGATGCGGTACTTGGATTGTTTTGCCACGAGTTACCGGCATGCAATGCGCGAAAGTCACGTGGTCTGTCAATCTCTATACAGTAAAGCAAGTTTCAGTCAGGGGTCAGAGAACTGAAAGAATAAAAACAGGATGAGATACACACACAGACAAACACACACACACACACACACACACACACACACACACACACACACACACACACACACACACACCTTCTTGATGAGCATGTCATTGTTAACCTTGATGTCAATGTTAACAGGAGTGTTGGGAAATGCGTCAAACACGTCCCTGAGGAGAGGGATGCGTTTGTCCTCTCCTCCTTCGCAGAAGCACTCTGCACAGACAAGGACAGGTTAAAAACACCATCAGCTTCAGATTAGACGCCGGGTTGTGCGCACTTGTATTTTTAGCGGCAATTTTCTGCCCGTCAGCTGTCAACTGTTATAACCTAAAATGTCGATTTGTGTCACCTATTGAGTGAATACGTTGCTTCGTGGTAATTACACAAGTGAGAGATACGTGATGCTCACCTCGCTGAAAGGTTACACCCAGCCTGCAGAGGTATGGAGGGAGTTCCTGCAAAGAAAGCACGACAGACACAACTTCAGAGCTTCTGGAAACAAAGCAGTCATGCTGAGCAGCCGTCCCCAAACTTAAGACTTCCAAGGTCAGCTGTGAAATCTGAAAATCCTCTGCAGACAAACCTTTAAATCTGACCGTTGCACAAGTCACTAAAATATATGTGTTTTTATTTATGGCAGGAACAACTGTTTCCTGTTCCATCAAAGCAAATGATGACAATAATTTGTTTGAGTATACTGGGTGTTTTTTATTGTCTTTGTAGGGATTTCAGAAATGTTGTTCATGCATATTAACTGAAAGATTTTTTTAAGAACAAGAATTAAAAGACTCAATAAGAATGTTAGTAAATGTTTAAAATAATACTCTGGCCAATAACTGAAGCCCATATTTTAGTGTCTTGTTGTTTTAAATATATATTGATTTCTTTATTACCTATTTTGTGCTGGAGAAACAGAGAAATCTTCTTTATATAAGACAACTTCTTCAATCTTACCTCCACCTTCTTTTTAATTTGTTTAAGCAAAGATTGATGTGATTTATATATACTGTAAAGTAACACACCATATAAACCACTGACACTGGTGTTTTTCATCTTATTTGCCAACAGCCAGCCATCAGTCAGGAAGGCTGGTATCATTGTTTAGATGAGATCAGTTAAGATAAGAAGTACTTTTTTTATTTATTCCATATATGGAAAATACTCTTAGGATCACTGTATCTGGATATTTATGCTAATTTATAAGTTCTACTCCTTCAAGAGTACTAGCCACTAAAGTTCATGAGTCTAACCTTACTGGACAGCTTCCTAACTCACTATCATGATCCCACCAAGGTCTGTGCTTATGTCTACAACAAGGCCAAAGACCATTAAAACCCACTAAGCCTCATCTTCAGTTCCAAAATATAAAATTTAACTTGTAGAGATCTCTGACCCAAGAACCTCTACAAATACACAAAAATACTTCAGTTTAATGTTGTAAGGCTTCTTTGCAAGACAAAAGCAATTTTTTCCCAATAAGCATTAAATGTGTAGACTACCAAATGTTTAAAGAGGAGAGCAGAGCTTAGCCAAAATCCTAAGTTACTCACAAGGAATGTAGCTGGATAAGAGTTTTTTAAAATCATGTGACGTAATCAGATGACTTGTTTTTGACCTGATCAAGGCGCATGATCCATCAAAGCTCATATCATGTCTAAACACAAACCACATTCACAGTTGTGGTCAGACGTTTCAGCCCAATCATGATGAGCATGAGTGTCATGATGATTTGGGGCTTTTAATGATTCCTTTCAACTGTCGTTTTTCCAGGGTGGAATGATCTTTAATGACTTTTAAAAAGAACTGAATACACAAGACTGAATGTATGTAAATTTTGTTTGAATTCTCAATGAATAAATAAATAAATAAAAATTAGTCCACGACACTTCTGTCTGACCGAGCTCTTTGCCATATATGTAAAATTAAAATTCAGTGTTATATTTGTCATTTTTTTTCATGCAAAGAATTAAACATGCACAGCGCTTGATCAATGATGAGAAGAGATTTGAAAGTGGCTTCAGTTTGCTGTCAGACAGCAGAAACTTACAGCGTAGGTCACATCGGAGATGTTGGTGTCGATGCCGCAGGTCCTCTGCAAGTCGCCATCATGTGAAACCACTACCTGTTCATCTTTTGTCAGGTGGCAGTCCAGCTCCAGCATATCTGTGCCGACATCCACAGCGCTGCACGATCCGACACACAGTACGCATATAGACTCAGCCGCAATCTCAAGCACACAAACATTAGCATTGAAATTTGGACCCTAATCATGCAGTATAGCACACAGATTCAATAAATGCATAAAACAGTCCACCTCTTGTCTGATTAACTAATCAAACAAAGGAGAACCACAAGGTTATATTTCACACGAACAGTTACTGTACATATTGCACCAATTTACAGCTTGATTGTGGGTAAAAGAACAACAACATCTCAGATGACACACACACCGTCCACAGTCACAAGTGCAAAACCCAAAGAAAGAGCTGTGTCTTATGACTTTGAAGTTTCTACTCACTGCTTGAAAGCCATCATGGTGTTTTCCAGATTTTCACCTGCCCCTGAAATAGGAAAAATAAAAACTCAGATTTCTTTTTACCTGCTTGGCTGTGAAACACATGTCTTAAAAAGTGCCTTCACTCCATATGTGGGCAAAACAAGTATCTTCTTGGGGGGGGGGGGGTTCTAATTTTTATCTTTAACTCATTTCTGCAACTACTGCCCAGTAACAAATAGATGGTTATAGGACCAAAACCATAGAAGAGAAATGTGACAGTCAAAACCCTGAATAACAAACCTGTTTTTACCCATGAGTAAGTAACTAGCTGTTAGTGCAGACCTTCCCAAAGTGGGGGGCGCAGAGCCATTGCATGGCATGGCATTGGGCGTGGAATGAAAAGAGGGGGGGGGGGGACGAAACGCTTGGGCACTGCTAGCATGGGGCGCCCACAGAAACGCAAAGCAGGAGATGAAGCATTGCTGAATATGTTTCCAAACCAACTTCATTCTAAACCAAAGACTAGAAAATATGGTGAAGCACATCTGCCCTTTGGTTTCACCTGCACAAGTGCCGAGGTAGGTCTCCCCTGCAGAATTGGTTTTCCCTTCGTCAGGAGCAATCGCTGGGCTGTTTAAATCACTGGCAAACAGTATCCCACAGTTGTTTATGTTTTTAAACCCATTTTGCACAGAGAGGCATTTTTTGAAAAATGTATTGATAGCAATGTTGAATATTATTACACATGAAAAAAAAACTACACGTAAAATAATCACACTGTGAGGCCTCTGCCTTTGTAAATGGAGCGACAGTAACTGCGTGTGTAAGCGTGTAAAACCTGCAGATAGTCAGATTAACAGTATTTTCTCCCTATCTGCCATTCTGCAATTCATCTCATGTAAAAAATAACATGCGCACAGCGTGACGTGAAAAAGGCACGTTGCGTGACAAACTCTTAAACGCAAAAAATGTGTTTAAAAAATCTGAGTTTTCGGTGATTCGAAACGCCGTTTACGTGTGGACAAAACAGCTGCGTTTTCAAAAATACCCGTGTAGGTGTGGACGTAGAGTAAAAGAGTTAGTAGTTTATTTTCTTACTACCTCTAATTTATTGCAGATTACTTGTATTTGCTTAATTGTTTACTAAATGTTTGAGGTGTGAAATAAACCACAATGGAGCAAAATATGGGTGTGTGTGGTTGGAGGATGTGTTAGTGCGTGTGTGTGCGCGCAAACATTTTTCTTGTAAAACAAGGGGGGCCCAGCAAAAAAAATTTGGGAACCACTGTGTTAGTGAGACCTAAAAGAAGCAAAGTAAGTTGGGATTAAGTGGCACCTTTTACCTTTTAAGTCAAGGGCTGTTCTTAAGAAAGAAAACTGGTGACCTACCTCCACGGTGAGAAATGTGCTTGCTGACGAAAGTCTCTCGCTTCTTTCGATGTAACAGATTTGGGCATTTTAGCAGCAGGGCAGAGGTGAGCACGTAGCCCGTTACCGTTGACAGGACATACACAGCAGCACACATCTTCTATCAGTCCCCTGCAGAACAAACACCAGACATTTAGCAGTGGCTGCGTCTGTCAGATAAATGTGTGGAGGGGGGTTTTGTTTGTTTTTTTAATGCAGATACATTTTTCCCACTCACCAAACATTTTTAACTAGTTAAAAGAAAATCACAAACACTGAACAAAAACAAACCTATTTTCTTCATATTTTGCAAGGATAACAGGAAATAGGTCAGGTGAATTATTGATACATGAAGAGATTAACACACTTTAACACAGCCTGGATTTTCTTTAGCAAGTTTTCTTATAATTTCCTTAGTAGTCTTCAGGAACAGTTCTCCAGGATATTCAAAGCCTTTCCTCTGATTTTTCAGTTCTTGTTTTTAAGGACACACGGCACACTGTGCCAACATATACCAACTTTTTACTATTTGAGAATCATTTTGCCGGTGCCCATGTCTGCACTTGTCAAACTATGTTATCGTTGGATTCAGCTAAAGAAATGAGGGGAAAAAATGTGTTTTCATACAGGCCGCTGGTAACAAAATACCTAAAGATACTATTTAAAAAAGGTTCTTTGCCAAGTTGTCTGCTTTCTGTAAACACAGCAGTAGTTAATCCCTTGAGTTAGGTTCCTTTTGAATGACTTGAATGACTTGAATGACTAGTAAGTCAGTGTTAAGTACCTGAAGGTTCATGGACTGAACAGAAAATGAGTGAAAAAGCAGCCGATGTCAAACAAAAAACTTTGAAAGACCTTCAGAAAGCCGGGAGAACTATTGCTTAAGACAAATTCTTTAAAAATTACAAGAAAGTATGGCTGCTTGGAAGCACAGTATAATTGGGGTGACTCAGGTCTTTTGAACAGTACTGTATAATCTACATTTTTGTTTATCAAATACTAAGAAAAGGAAAGGCAGGAAAACACAGATCTCAGACAAATAATGTTCAAACTGAACATTTGAACTCTACATGGACCATTGTTGAGTATGTACACAGTCAACCAACAGAAGCCCACTTCAAAAAAAAAAACCCTCTACCATTAAATGCCACTAATATCTCCAGCTGAGCAATTCTTAAAATAAATTCCATAAATGTACAAATGTGAGGTCCTAAAATGCAAGTTTTGTCTTAATAACATGTGAAATCTCAAAACACTGTTCAGCTAAAGCTAGTTAATATTGATTAGGAATTAAAGGAAATCAACTGAAAATATGCCCTCTCACCAAAAAATGTTTGCATCACTTCAATTTTTGAGTTTAAGTTAAAAGAAAGAAAGAAAACAGGAAAACAGTAAACAAGACACAACAAAATTAGACCAAAACATGAACCCAAATACACAAACGAAACAGAGTTACAGCAAGTTACTTACAGCACGCTTCCTTACAAGCTCAAAAAAACAAACCAAAAAACACCCCTGGCCAAGCACGAGCTCCTATTTAAATGACAAAACAACACATGCTGCAGGTCAGGCCCACAAAAAAAAGGCTGGGCGGAGACATCGTCAGCCTACATAGTCAAAGAAAGTCTGTATATTTACATTTTAAAAGTTAAAAACTCTGTAAATAAAACTGGCACAAATAAAACATATATCCAAAAAATTTTCCATTTTCATATATTCAGTTCAATTCAATTTTATATACAGTGGGGCAAAAAAGTATTTAGTCAGCCACCGATTGTGCAAGTTCCCCCACTTAAAATGATGACAGAGGTCAGTAATTTGCACCAGAGGTACACTTCAACTGTGAGAGACAGAATGTGAAAAAAAAATCCATGAATTCACATGGTAGGATTTGTAAAGAATTTATTCGTAAATCAGGGTGGAAAATAAGTATTTGGTCACCTCAAACAAGGAAAATCCCTGGCTCTCACAGACCTGTAACGTCTTCTGTAAGAAGCTTTTCTGTCCCCCACTCGTTACCTGTATGAATGGCACCTGTTTGACCTCATCATCTGTATAAAAGACACCTGTCCACAGCCTCAACCAGTCAGACTCCAAACTCCGCCATGGCCAAGACCAAAGAGCTTTCGAAGGACACCAGGAAAAGAATTGTAGACCTGCACCAGACTGGGAAGAGTGAATCTACAATAGGCAAGCAGCTTGGTGTCAAAAAATCAACTGTGGGAGCAATCATCAGAAAATGGAAGACATACAAGACCACTGATAATCTCCCTCGATCTGGGGCTCCACGCAAGATCTCATCCCGTGGGGTCAAAATGATCATGAGAACGGTGAGCAAAGATCCCAGAACCACACGGGGGGACCTGGTGAATGACCTGCAGAGAGCTGGGACCAAAGTAACAAAGGTCACCATCAGTAACACACTACAACGGCAGGGAATCAAATCCCGCAGTGCCAGACATGTTCCGCTGCTGAAGCCAGTGCATGTCCAGGCCCGTCTGAAGTTTGCCAGAGAGCACATGGATGATACAGCAGAGGATTGGGAGAATGTCATGTGGTCAGATGAAACCAAAGTAGAACTTTTTGGTATAAACTCAACTCGTCGTGTTGGAGGAAGAAGAATACTGAGTTGCATCCCAAGAACACCATACCTACTGTGAAGCATGGGGGTGGAAACATCATGCTATGGGGCTGTTTTTCTGCCAAGGGGACAGGACGACTGATCCGTGTTAAGGACAGAATGAATGGGGCCAAGTATCGTGAGATTTTGAGCCAAAACCTCCTTCCATCAGTGAGAACTTTGAAGATGAAACGAGGCTGGGTCTTCCAACATGACAATGATCCAAAACACACCGCCCGGGCAACAAAGGAGTGGCTCCGTAAGAAGCATTTGAAAGTCCTGGAGTGGCCTAGCCAGTCTCCAGACCTCAACCCCATAGAAAATCTGTGGCGGGAGTTGAAAGTCCGTGTTGCTCGGCGACAGCCCCAAAACATCACTGCTCTTGAGAAGATCTGCATGGAGGAATGGGCCAAAATACCAGCTACTGTGTGTGCAAACCTGGTAAAGACCTATAGTAAACGTTTGACCTCTGTTATTGCCAACAAAGGTTACGTTACAAAGTATTGAGTTGTATTTTTGTTATTGACCAAATACTTATTTTCCACCCTGATTTACGAATAAATTCTTTACAAATCCTACCATGTGAATTCATGGATTTTTTTTTCACATTCTGTCTCTCACAGTTGAAGTGTACCTCTGGTGCAAATTACTGACCTCTGTCATCATTTTAAGTGGGGGAACTTGCACAATCGGTGGCTGACTAAATACTTTTTTGCCCCACTGTATATAGTGCCAAATCAATACAGCAGTTGTCACGAGGTGCTTTATATTATAAGGCAAAGACTCCACAATCAAACAACCGCCTTTGAGCAAGAACATGGCAACAGCGGGAAGGAAAAACTGCCTTTTAATAGGAAGAAACTTCCAGCACAACCAGGCTCAGGGACGAGCAGCCATCTGCTTTGACTGGTGGGTGTGTTGGCAGGAAAACATAACAAAAAACACACATTTACGTGAAATTGACTAATGAAAAGCAGGTAAGACTCTTTACAGTTTTGCAAATTCAAAAGAAGCATTTTCAGTCATGAGCCAGACTTTTCAGGCTGAGAAATCACCCGCTAGAGAAAATGCTGGTTTAAACACTTTGGGCAAACATGACCTATACCCAGCAAAGGCAAAGTTGAACTGACTGAGGTGCTGGTGTATTGAGCCATTCCTATGTTGCTCTGATAATCTTACTCCAAAAGTGCAAGTCCACATTTTACATGAATAAAGGTACCTTCATGCCTTTTACATTTCCAGCACAGAATACATCTTCTATTAAACCTATTTTATAAAGGCGAATAGATATAAAGAAGTAGCAATGAAGTACCTTATACTGTCAAATGTGTTACAAATTTACTATTACATGGTACTCTACCCCAAAAACTGAAATACTTTATAATTTCAGTTGAGAAAAGCAGTGCAAGTGAATAACTGATCCAAGGACAAAAGAATTAACATCTAAGAAATGATGAAGGATTCAGCACATATCAAAAGCGTTTCTTAAATAAAAAGACAAAATATAGCGATGTGATGGATATGCTGGGAGCCCACCCACAGAAAATGGGAATTAAAACTGCCTTCACATATTTTTATCAGAAAAATCTAGCTCCAAAAGATAAGAGATCTACCAGAACAGCAGCTCCACATATAAAAGAGAAAGAGAAATGCTTGTTTACTTTTTGTTGCAACCTCTAATTTCTCGTTCAAGTCAAAGTTGACGCTGCTGTCATATTTTCAACATTGGAAAACCTGTTAAAGTAACAGATAACAACAATGACATCCATTATCTCTAAAACCAGCTTACTACACACCAGCTAAACTGTGCTAACGTTAGCTGTGAAACGGTCGAGCTAACAACATGACCCTCTTACCTTTGTCATCAAATTGTTCGGACTGTTGTTCTTAGTTGTGTTAAATAAGTTAGCGACGTCCACGTGTGTGTGAAGCGAGTTCGATAAAGTGACGAACTAGCGTCTCGTCGGCAGTCTCACTGAGCTTGGAAAAAAACAAAACACCACCACTAGCCGGCCACTTTGTCGTGCCCATGCGCACTTTGCTACTTCTGGCTCGGGGACTATTTTCACTTCCTCTCGGATATTTCAAAATAAAATTGAAACGTCACGACTTTTCTAATGAAGAAAAGTCCATTGTTTTCCTTTAACTGTTTTTTTTTTTTTTTTTTTTTTTTTTTTTACATTTTGTTATCATCAAACCTAAGTATAAGTAACACTATTTTTACACAAAATTTATTAGATTCACTATTTTAAAAGCTATTATTGCTTATGAAAGAAGAAGTGTATGGTAGCAAATATTAAAAATAAGGGGGACATGCAGAGCTGTAGTAACTACAGAGAGATCAAATTGGTACTATGAAGATATAGACAAAAATATGTCTGAAGCTAGGTTACAAAAAGAAGTGACAATCAGGTGACAGCGGTATGGCTTCATGCTGAGAAAGCACACAGCTTCTGAGATCTTTGCTTTAAGAGTGTTGATGGGGAAGTACAGAGAAGGTCAGAGGGAGGTCTACTGTGTCTTTGTGGGTCTAAAGAAGGCATATGATAGGGTACTAAGAGAGGAAATGTGGTACTGCACGAGGAAGTCAAGAGTGGCAGAAAAGCATGTGAGGGTGGTGCGGAAAATGAATGAGGGCAACAAGACAATGGTGAGGTTTGTGGTAGGAGTGACCAGTAGTTACTGTGAAGCGTTATTAAGTAACGCGTTACAGTAACTACGTTATTATTGTGGTAACGAGCACGGTAACTAGTTATTATGCCAAAACCGGGAACGCGTTACTCGTTACTGGGATTTAGAAAGGCTCGTTATTCGTTACTTCGTGTGGTGGC
Organism: Neolamprologus multifasciatus; assembly: GCF_963576455.1. NCBI lineage: Eukaryota > Metazoa > Chordata > Actinopteri > Cichliformes > Cichlidae > Neolamprologus > Neolamprologus multifasciatus. Next base: position 28,986,263 of record NC_140452.1, read on the forward strand.
TATCGCGGAGCTTCCACAGTTTCAATAACATTAGCAAGTGGTGGAGGCCAGCAGGTGGATGAAGGAAAAGGGAGGCAAGAGGAGAGACCGAAGCGGCCGCTGGTCCGAGAGTGTCAGGTGAAATGAACTTCATGTAAGAAGTTATGACCTGCAGTCCGGTCAGATATAAACCAAGTTTAGGTGGAGTTTATTTTTGTTATGCTGACTTTTTCGTACTGCGTGCTAGCTAGCATGACGGAGTTTCTATACAGCTGGGTGGGTGCTATGTTACTGATGTTGAACTTTATTTTGTTCATAAGGTTAATTATTAGAGTTGCCAACCGTCCCCTAAAAAACCGAATCATCTGGTATTCAGAGAAAATATTCCGTGTTTCGTATTGAGGTGAAAAGGAATGCAGTTTGTCCTGTAATTCAGCTAGAATGAAAAAGACACAAAGCTGGAGTTATTCTGTCTTTGCTGCACAGCTGCCTCTTCTTCTCTCATTCTCTCCCCTCCCTCTCCTGTTTCTACTTCAATCATGAAACTGATCAATAATCAGCTGATTGGCTTTTCTCTCTTGCTTGTTTATCGCCCACCTAGCGCCAGAAAGAGGAAACCAGTGGAGGTCGTGTCAAACAACAGCAGCATGTTTAAGCGTGATCAGCTGTTGTTAGAATTTATTTAATATTAATTTCTAGTATCAGCTGATGTTTGTTGGAGCCACAGCTGTAAAAGCTGCTGGTCATGATATCGGTTTGGTTATCTGGTGAGAGGGAAACATGAAGATGAAACCAGGAGATGTTCTTACTGAATCATCAGAGCTGAACAGGTGATGGAGAAACAGGTTTACCTTTTGGGTGACATGAATGAGTTGAAGGGAAGTTATGAACTGTTTCTGAGAAATAACACCAGGATCCTTTTTTTTTTTACATAGCTGACAGCTGGTAACTGTGCAGGGGCCGGTCTAGCAAAGTTTTGCCAGGGGTTTTTGTGTTGGATGTAAAAAGCGCACATGACGCTGTGAGGTAGGCTAGAATCATGGCAGCAGTCAATGACGGTCCAGGCGTGGGATTTCTCTCGTGGAAATATGCACATTATCTTTTCCTTTCTATTGGTAGGTGGCACAGTGCACTTGTGGCAAGTAAGCAAGCTAGAAGACTGGCAAAGTTATGGAAGCAACACATTAACAAGAGAATTCTGAGTAAAACCAAAGTTACTTTCCCTAGTAACTAGTTACTTTGAAAGTAACGAGTAACTTGAAGTAACTGAGTTACTTTTGATAGAAGTAACTAGTAATGTAACCAAGTTACTAATTTAAAGTAACTTACCCAACACTGGGAGTGACAGATGGGTTGAAGACAGGGATAGGATTACATCAGGCTATTCTTGTTTGCAGTGGTGATGGACAGGTTGGCACACGAGGTCTGGCTGCGGTTTCTGTGGCGTATGATGTTTGCAGACGACATGGTGATATGTAGTGAGAGTAGGGAACAGGTGAAAAAGAGCCTGAAGAGGTGGAGGTATGCTCTGGAGAGAAGAAAAATTAAGGAAGGCAGAAGAAGAAATTAAGGCTTTGCACACAGCAGAACACTTGTTTCCTTATTTATTGTATTGTATGATTAGAAAGATTTCAAGGATGTGAGTGGGCGTTAAGACGTCTGGGGAGGGAACTCAAACAAGCCACTTCACAAGCGCATGGCACAACATAGAAGAGCCACCTCCACAGGACAAGACTCAGCAGTCCATCTGCATTTTAAGGATAAAGGACACTCTTTCGAGGATGCCAATGTTCACATTTTGGACAGAGAGGACAGATGGTTTGAAAGAGGAGTGAAAGAAGCCATTTATGTCCACTGTGAGCGACCATCTTTGAACAGAGGCGGTGGTTTACGACACCAACTGTCTGCCATCTATAATCCAGTTTGAGTTCCCTCCCCAGACGCCTTAACGCCCACTCACATCCTGGGCCATCTGACCTCAGGAATTCGCATGATAAGGTGGGGCCAAGTTTCATAATGAGCTCACCCGAAACCCTGGCTGATTGGGACCCACACCCAGTTTCACACCTTGGCTCAGGCGATTAGAGGATCATCAGGGGGTCCTTTTGTCCCCCTGTGGGGGGATACTCCCACTGGGTTTAAATCTGGGACTCTCCGCCATTTGACCTTAGAACTGAAGAAGCTTCTCGGATGAGATGTGAAACGTCTTCAAGCAACTTAAAGAAGTCCAGACGCTTTTCTTTGCAAGCTCCTTTGACCACATACAGTATATACAATATACAAAATTTTAAAAAGTTCATGCAGAGTGTAAAAGCAGAGTGTTAATGTCACCTCCTGTTTTGGGGAGTTGTATATGCTCAATACCACTGTAGCTCAGACTAGACACACCATGATTCATTTGCTTAAAGTGGCTGGGAATTGGACTTCTGATCATGATTTCTGATGGAACAATGTTTCTTCCTTTCATTTACATGCATGAATTACCAGTGATGGGAATAACGGCGTTACAAGTAACAGCGTTACTAACGGCGTTACCTTTTTCAGTAACAAGTAATCTAACTAATTACTATTCCTATCGTTACGCCGTTAGCATTACTAACAAGAAAATATTTTTCAGCAAACAGACGGTTGAAGCTGTCTTCAGCTTACCGCTTCTTAGTTGCTCAGTTGCTAGCTCCTCAGTTGCTACTTCCGTGCAACTGAGGTAGAAGTAGCTGACTATGATGATGAACGCACAGAGATTTGGTGCAGAATGTGCCGTGAAAATCCTACTCTAGCGGACAAAAACAGTGCCTTTTATATGTACGCAAACGCGCGTTGCAACTTCTTATCTGGTGCGCGTCTTTTATTTTGACAGCGAATGCGCACATGCGGACCACTTATGTGCATCCGTGTAAATAACATAATGTTCTGCCGGGTGTGTTGTTGGTTTTCCCTCGATTTCTGAGTCGACAAGCGCCTTTGTTACTGTGAACAGTCATTTTAAGAAAGGCCCCCATTAGAACCCATGAGAAATGCAAGAAATTATTTATTTCTCAGTCTGCAATATCTTTCCCAGAACAAACACCAATTGCAAATAACATACTAAAAATAAACCTGAAAATCAGTTTAAAACAGCGTACTATGTTGCAAAGAGTGAACTACCACTGGCAAAATTTAGCAGTCTTTGCAAACTTCAAAAAGCAAATGGCCTAGATCTTGGTTCCACTTGCCTCTTACCCGTGACTTCCGTGGAAATTTCAAATTCAGGATCTGACACAGACTGATTCATGTTCTACACAGTTCTTACAAGTTCATAGAAATTTCTGTTCAATTAGAACCAAGTATTTGAGTTGATGATTGTAATTTTTATACAATGTTGTAATTTGTGTTTCAACAATTTTTTGATTAATGTTTTGTTTCCTTTACAATATTATACATAATATTGTAAAGGAAACAAAACAGGAAACAAAACATCAATCAAAGAATTGCTCTCTTTTTTATTCGGGCTACTTAAATTTATTTTGGGCTACCAAAAACTGTAGAGTCGCTGCCCGAAGGGCTACCAGGGATTTTGATATTTTGCGAGCCCTGGGACACGACATGGGAGTCTTGGGAAACACGGGGATTTATTGTTGTTTTGCACCATACACTGTAAATAAATGCACTGTTCGCACACAGAGCACCGCGCCTGGGTCCTCCTTCCCTACACCCCCACGGTCTGCCTGTCAAACCGTGACAATCACTTTCTGCCCGACGATCACTTTTTGGCACAACACCTGGAGCTAAGGGGGCAAAACAATCGCACGAGTGAAGAATAAAGTAGTTGTGGTAAGCCAATCACATGACCACTTAAAGATGACAAACCAATAAGGTGATATATACCCATTTTTAAATTGTGTTGATAGGCCACGTAAAACCAGAGTCATGATAAACAATATATACGCAGCGTTTTTTCCTCAATAGTTTCGTCACGTTTACTGTCTAAGGACAGCGCTAGCAAGCACTCTCTGCTTATGAGCAAAAAAACTAAACAAAAAAAAAAAGAGACAACATGACATTTGGTTGTTTAGGAAGAGGGGGAAGTTTTAGGCGTGATGGCCAGAGAGAGAGCAGAAAAAGAGAGAGAGCGAGTTTTGAGATGTGTGAGATTTGTGATGTTTAGCGTGTTTGGAGTGTGTAGTTAATGTGTTGTCTTGTGTAGTTAGTGTGTAGTGTTGTGGATAGTTTTGTGTTGTGTGTCAGAACAATGAGGCGACTGCTGAATGAAAACAGGAGGAGTGATACACCTGCTGCTGTCAGACCTGCAGGTATCAGGCTGTGATGTTCTCCTTTGTAATGGTCAGAAGTTGTTTTTTTTGGAGTGGCACAAATAATTTGTGTGGCATCTTATTTAATGCAGAACAGCTGATTGTTATATAGATAGTTTAGATCAATTGTGTTAATACAATGAATGATACCAAACAAGGCAAATAAACTGTTTTTAAAGGTGAAATGTAGAAGTCAAATCAAAAATAGTTAAAAATGGCCAATTATACCCTGGACTCCAGAGGGTTAAACATTTTTTTAAAGTAACACAATAGTTACTTTTCAAGTAATTAATTACTTTTAGAATATTGTAACTCAGTTACTAACTGAGTAACTTTTTTTGAAGAAGTAACTAGTAACTATAATTAATTACTTTTTCAAAGTAACTTGCCCAACACTGTGAATTACAGGGATATGGGTAAACATGCAAGGATTTAAGGTAGTAAATGTAGATGAGTTTAAATTCCAGGGGTCAACCATCCAAAGCAACTAGCACAGTGCACAAAAGAGGTGTAAAAGAGAGTGCAGGCAGAGTGGAGTGGATGAAGGGGTTAGGGTTGATTTGCGTCAGAAGGATGCAAGAGTGAAAGGGAAGGGTGAGACCATCTGCTATGATGTATAGTTTGGAGACAGTGGCACAACTAAAATGACAGGAGCAAGACCCAGGATGGAAAAGAACAGCAATGAGTAGATCAGGACAGCTCAGGTTGATTAGTTTGAAGAAAAGGTTTGAGAGGCTCGGCTGAGATGCTTCGACATGTGCAGAGGAGGGATGGTAGATATATTGGATAAAGGATGCTGATGAAGCTACCAGTCAGGAGGAAGACCACAGAGAAGATTCATGGATCTAGTAAAGGAGGGCACACAGAGGGATCGTAGTGATACGGTGAGATGGAGGCATGATTCTGTGTGGCGACCCCTAAAGGCAGCAGCCAGGAAAGAAGAAGATTATTCAAACATACTACTTATGTCACAACAAAATTACACAAGTATGGCTTGCAGTAGCCCAATACAATCCACTAGATGCTGCTAACATGTAGTAATATAAGTGTATTAAATGGCATGGAGCTGGATGTACTATGGCAAAAGTGAAGACTGCAATGCAGTTAACAATCACCTGCCACCTTAAGCTCTGCAGGTGATAATTTAACACTGTGATAAAAAGAGATTAATGTCCAAGACAAAATCTTGCACATTTGTACCAGTCAAAGTTCACTTTATGCAATCAACTGCACATGGAGACGTGATCCACACCCTGGGAATACTTCGCCATCGCATTTCAACTCATTTCATGGTGCTCGAACACCATCGTCCCTAAGCTGATGTGCTGTTTTTAGCGTTACTGTTTACAAAATGTCAGAAAATTTGAAAAACATCCTGGAGGAATGGAAAGGTCTGGAAGAAGAGTATCAGCAACTTCAGGTAAGAAACTGCCCATAATCAGTTTAGAGTCTCGGGACAGCCTTGCACTGTATACTGAATATATGATGTTCTTTTACAGATCCACAGAAAGCTGAAAAAGATATATTGGATATATTTCCTGTGTTGTTGTTATAACCTTGTGTTCTTAATGTCCTGCAGGAGACACACAGAATGTATTTAAAGAAACTGGATGAACTTTCCAAACTGCAAAACAACTGCTCTTCCTCTATCTCCCGTCAGAGGACAAGAGTGAATGAGATATCCCAACTGGTGAAAAAGTAAGTGTGAGTCACACCTAGAGATACACACGTACACAGATGTACAACAATGTAAATTATATCTTGCATTGCATCATAAGAATTGTGGGGAGTTCTGCTCATTTCAGGTGTGTAAGCCTTGAATTGAGTCTTACACCTAATATGGAGAACTTTATACAACATGCCTCATTCACACACAAAAACTTTCCTACACCTAAGTGCTTTCTTTCTAACACTCACACTCAAATGAACACATCCAAGAGAAACTTGGGCTTTATACCTCGTCCCACATTTCCATAACCCTCATCCAGTGTGTTGCTACAAGACCAATGGCTGAGCAGCATTAACACTGGCTGCAAGTCTTTACAAGTCTATAACCCTAAACTGTTTTAAATGGCCATCCAAATATTAAAAATCACATTTCCACAAAAAACAAGCAAAAAAGAACCTCAGCAGAACATAACTGAAATACTATTGCAGTTCTAAATTTATGATTTGAACGTTTTACAGCGTTGGCACACTCACCAGTTCACCACAAGTGTTCCTTACTTACTAAATTAGTTAAATATTAATTGTGGTGGATGACACCACAAAGAAATTTAAAAGACCTGTGTAAATTCAAATTAGTGCATTAACTGGACTTTTACAGTGAATTAGCCTACGGAAAAAATAGAGCCAGTCAGGTTACACACATATAGTCACAGACAGTATGGTGGAAAACATTTAGGGAGTGCATGCTGCCATGCAGATCATTTTGGGTCCTTAATTTGCATTTGTTCCAACTTTCCACCAGGTTTTATGAATTAGACTGAGTAGTTTTGGCGTGTCCTCACTGGCGAAGAAATAAACAGCAACAGTCATATCTTTGGTTTTAGAAGTGGCTGAGACAATACAATGATGCAAAGTTATCTTGTGCTCTTATGTCACTTGTCAGATCCAGCAAAGGGTCATCAGAAGAAGATGTCAGGATTCTGGATGAAATAAAAGAGAAAATCAAGATTCGACCAAATGCTTTCTTTCAGATGGAGGCTTTCCTTCCCAAGAAAAATAGGTAATCAATAGATTTTAAAATATAAGCTGACTTTCATTAAATAAAACACTTTTTTAACCTAAAGAGAAAAAAATCATGTGGTTGTTTGATCTTACAGCCTTTACCTCAGTCTGGTTCTTGGAAATGTGAATGTCACGCTTTTCAACAAGCAGTCAAAGTAAGTTTGACCATCAAACCCAAAAGGGCCGAGTATAAATATTTGACTTTTGCATTTTTCTCTGTTGAGTCACTCTTATAGCACCGCTTTTATTTATCTAGCCACAGCTTTAATATTCAGATAAGTGCTTTCATTGGCACAGCTGTCCTCAGCTGCTGGATTTCGACAATCCTTCACTCTTTCCGAACCTGTGCTTTTGCAGATTTGCTTACAAAGATGAATATGAGAAGTTCAAGCTGTGCCTCACAGTCATTCTGCTGCTGTTCTCCTTCATTTGCTATTTCTTTGTGATCTACAGGTAAAGCGTAATGTCATCATTAATAGCTGAATGCAACTGTGTGAGATACAAGCTGACAACGTTTCTCTAAACGTAACTCTTGGCTTTAGATTTTCTGACGTAATCCTCAATTTTCTGCTGGTGTGGTACTATTGTACCTTAACTATCAGGGAGAGTATCCTCATCACCAATGGCTCCAGGTCAGCACCTCCAATCACGATCATCTTTTTCATTAATTGCTACGACCTATTTATTAAAGAACTTGTGCATTACAGAATCAAAGGTTGGTGGGTTTTTCATCACTACATATCAGTGGTTTTGTCCAGTGTAATGCTGACTTGGTGAGTAGAATAGGTTAAAAAAAAACAAAACCCTGATGCTCTTTAAAACACATTTAAACTCTAAATCTTTATTTACAAATGCCCTCCCTTTAATCCTCAAAGGCCAGAGGGAAACCTGTACCACATATTCAGGAACCAGTTCCTCGCCTACTCTCTGTATCAAAGTAAGGTCTTATTCCTTTCACACTTACAGCTTTTCTTTTCCTTTTAAAACCAAACAAAACCCTGATGATCACTGTTTGCTTCAGGTTTCGTTCAGTGTCTGCAGTGCTATTATCAGAGCGGATGTCTGTACAGACTACGAGCCCTGGGAGAAAGACACAACATGGATCTGACTGTTGGTGAGACACCCGTAGCAGGCAGATTTTATATTCATTAAATGAAATGTGACCACAGGCCTCGCTGTAATCATATATGGAAGTAAAAACAAACCTACAAAAATATAAAACTGTTGTGTGCTTTCTGTATTTAGAGGGATTTCAGTCCTGGATGTGGAAAGGGCTGACGTTTCTTTTACCCTTCCTGTTTTTTGGTCATGTGAGTACAGTCTGTGTGACACTGACAAGCTTCTTCTTCTAGCTGCTTATTTTGCATTAAAAAAGAAAAAAAAGAATCATGCTTTGTCATGGTTTAGATCAGGAATGTCAAAGTCATTTTACACCGTGGGCCACAAACAGGCTACTTTGATGTTAAATGGGCAGGACCATTCAAAAACATGAAAAATGTGTGTAAAATTACAGAAAAGGTTCTGCTGGTTCATTACCCAGACTGGCCTAAAATAATAATAAAAAAAGTATTATTATTTTTTACTGCTAACTCACTGTAAATCAAACAAAAAACAAAAAGAAGCAAACAAAAAAGAGACATTTCCATCATAATGGAAAAACAGGTAATTTAATTATTTTTGGTGTAAGGTGAATGGCAAGGTGGGGGGTGCCTTTATCAATGGGAAAAACTGTAAAACGTATGACAAGTGAAACAGCTGTTAAAAAATCTATTCACTCCTTCACATTTTCTCAAGATGTCCAGTTGGCCTGTTTCGAGTCTTTTGCGGGCCTTTCCTGGTCCCCGGGCCTCATGTTTGACACTCCTGGTTTAGATGGAATAGGCACTGATAAAAATGCTGATGTCATGTAAGACTTAATGTCGATTGTATTTAGGCGGCTGGAGACAGTGTTTGGATTTTTGCTGATCTTGATAGCAACTCAATCTTTAGCATTCCTCTGTGTCTGCGTACTACAATCACTACTTCTGAAACAAACCCTGAGGCTTTGTGTTTTGTCTCTCAGTTCTGGCAGCTCTTCAACGGGCTGTCTCTATTCAGAATGGCTCAGCTCCCAGAGTGTAAAGAATGGCAGGTCAGTGGTCTCATACACACCAGATTTTACAGTTTCTATTCGACATCCAGTCACCATTAGCACAGATTACATGCTGGTAACTGTGTGTTTAGGATACAACTCGTCCTCTTCTGCTTACTCATGTTCTCTATGCTCTAATGTCATCCCAGGTTTCAGTGTGTGGGCTCTGCTTCCTTATTCTCTTCGCGGGAAACTTCTTCACCACTGTTGCAGTCGTTCGTCAGAAGCTAAAGACCAGGAATCAGAAGCCAAAGAACCTGTGATGCAGGAAATTATTACAAGGCGGCACGGTGGTCCTGAGTTCAATTCCACCATCAGGCTGGGGTCTTTCTGTGTGGAGTTTGCATGTTCTCCCCGTGTTTCTGTGGGTTCCCTCCAGGTACTCCAGCTTCCGCCCACCATTAAATGACATGCAGATTGTTGGGATAGGTTAATTGATTAATCCAAATTACACCATAGGTGTGAATGTGAGCGCGAATGGTTGTCTGTCTCTGTGTGTTAGCCCTGCGACAGACATGCGACCTGTCCAGGGTGTACCCTGCCTCTCGCCCTATGACAGCTGGGATAGGCTCCAGCGCCCCCCGCGACCTTGAAAAGGATAAGCGGAAGTGAATGGATGGATGGATAGACTTATTACAAGTGCATTGCCTACAATATGCATTGTATGCATTGTATTGTGTAAAATGACTAATCACTCGCAGTTAAATGTTCAGTTATGATCCACATCACTTACATGTTCAGAGACAAGCATCACTCTCCAATAAAGTTGTTATTTTACAGATTTTCTGCAATTTTGTTTGTAGCCCTTAATGTTATTTTCACAACTTCAGCTATATTTTATGTTAAATGTTATAATGAGTAATTCACGTTCTATTTTATTTCTCTATGTGTTAAACTAATGATTAGCAAACAATACACCCTGGGCTAAAAAATAAAAAAAATCAGTGTTTTTTTCCATTTCATGTTTTATTGTTAATGCTCATTTGGTGTCATCATAATAAAGTGCCTTTACAGTTATTAATAAACAAGAAAATTGACTGAATTTCTACTTTAAACAAGGAGCTGGAAACATTCCTCAGGGATTTTGGTCCATATTGAAATGATAGCATCACTCAGTTGATAAAGTTTTGCCAGCTGCACATCCAGGATATGAATCTCCTGTTAAACCACATCCCAAAGGTGCTCTACTGGAATGAGATCTGGTGACTGTTGAGGACATTGGAGTACAATGAACTTATTGTCTTGTTCAAGAAACCAGTTTGAGATGATCTGAGCTTTGTGACATAATGTCATATCGTGCTGGAAGCAGCCAATGGAAGACGTGTATCCTGTGCTTACAAAGGGATGGATGTGATCGGCAGGCTGTGGTTTTTAAACAATGGTTAGTTGATGTTTAGTTGGTACTAATGGGCACAGTGTGCCAAGTATCCCCCATACTATTACAACATCAACTATCATTGATATAGGGCAGGAAGAAGAACAAGCAAACTCCACACAGAAAGGACACTGGATTTGAACCCTGTGAGGCAAAAAGACCAGACAACATTCTTCCATTGTCCAACTTTGGCGTCAGCTGTATCCTCAGTCTCCTGTTCTTAGCTGACAGGTGTGGCACCCAAGGTGGTCGTCTGCTTCTATAGCCCATTTGTGTCAGGGCGCAATGCCGTGTATCCAGAGATGCTCTCTTCTTGCATTACCAACAAGAGGCAGTGGCTCTATTTGCGTTTAGAGACAGCTGAGCCGGTGTACCTATCAAAGTACATGTTTATGTGAGGCGATATTACAGAGTACAGACGTCAAGTCTACTTTGTCATGTTTTAGTAACTGAAAAAGCCTTCAGTTATTTGTATTAATGAGTAGAGAAAAAAATCCTACAGTTCATCTGAATAGAAACAGATTAGAAGAAAATTGTGTATTTATTTATTTAATAAACATTCACTCAGTGGACAAAGATAGAGTTAGGCCTCGGTGACTGGACACAGCAGAAGTAAAGTTTTGGCTGGAATAATTAAACTGTGTACAAAGGCCAGTTTGTTTCCTTTTTATGTTGTTTTTTTTTTTTTTTTTAAAAATCGTGTTTACTTTAAAAGTGTACCATAGTGTACATGAACAAATACACTCTTTTCCAAACGGTGCAGGAGTTGTACTACTACTGCTATTCTTGTACTCGAGTACTCTTAACCTTTTTATTGAGTGAGTTGTACCTAATGAAAGTATCTGCACAGGTAGGCCCCACAAGCGTGACGGATTGTGGGCTGTCACGTGTCCTTGGCACTGTGAACATAAAGTTAAATTGCGAGGTCACGTTTGATGAGAGTACCTCTCAGTCATATGGAGTTTGTTCTGTTCGTTGTATTACATAACCCTGACCCTTCCTCTGCTGCACCTCGCCTGCTATTTACTGAGCCAGATTAGATGTGCACGGGCGAGTCTAAATTAAAAAAACCATACAATAAATAAAATTAAGTGGGTTTTTTTTCTTTTTCTTTCTTTCTTTCTTTTTTTTTTACATCATTCATTTTTAAGCTGAATCACGTCTTCAAAAAACACAGACACTCAACTTCTCCAAAAATAACATGACGAGGCTAAACGCCACTGGCCTTCACAGTTCAAACCCCACCCCCTGACACCCCCCTGCTTCCAGGACCGGAGTTGGTTTGATCCTGCATGGCGTAAAGTTTCCTTCCGCGTCGAGCACGCCAAGAGTCTGCCGTAAATCCAGGAAAAGAAGAAGAGAGCTGTTCGAGAGGCTTGCACAAAGAGGAGAGAGGCAGTTAAGGTAAGATGCTGAGAAAACTCGCTTTTTATTTGGTTTACGTCGACTAGCGCTCTGTGGCAGTGTGCGGAGACTCAACCTCATCGACATCCGAACTGACACCAATCACTAGAAACCTGTAAAACAGAGCCAAATATTACGCTTTTACATCAGACTATTAGCTGTAGACTACAGCCGACTCCAGTGTTACGCAAAATGAGGTCAATTTGTGTAATCTTTAAGCCACGAACAATTTAAAGTATAATCTGATCATCTTTAAACGTGCAATTTATAAAACTATTGCGTGTCTGCGTTCACCGGTATTTTCTGTAATGTGTTTACAGCCACCTTTGTCACTCTCCAGAACATAGTCAGAGCCCGTTCCGCTGGGTACTATTTCCTATCGTTATTTATTAATTTGTAATGTGTAAAAATGGGATTAAGTCTGCTATAAACAGAGCTGACACTGACACTCATAACTAGAATAACCGGTGTGTAGCGTGACATGTGTGGTACCACACACACACACACACACACACTCTCGTGGGTCAATCTGGACTGTCCCACAGCTGTTAACGCTTTCGTGATTGAAACGCATATTTATTTTAGGTGAAAGAGCTGGACCGTAGTGATGTTCCCATTGAACTGCTTCGCTTTTATCAGATTTCAGGTGTTGTTGGACATTTTTGCCCCAAATTAACAACTCACTTTATGTGGTTGTACTTTTAAACAACCACGTAAAGTTCTTACTATTTTTCAAAATATGCCACTTATTAGTAGCACCGTGTGGAGATCCGTGGGATTTGTATGTCACTGCGGATCATTTAAGTCAGTGATCTTTAGGGCACATGTGTTTGATATGGGTGAGGATATGGGAAAAATAAAAAGCGTTATTCATATAGTTTTACCCAAGGTTTTCTTTATGACTACATCACAGGTATCTCTGAAGGAGTCACATGCAGGTCATTAGAAAGTTACTGTGTTAAAAAGGGCACCTATGATTGACGCAATAACGAAACTGGCACCTTGTGAGTTGTAGATGTCTTCTTTCTGTCACAGGAAAGTAAAACTAACATTAATACCAAGATGAGGTCGTCATTCTTTTATAAAAACAGATGTGTCAAATAAAAGGTCCAGGGGTCCAGATCAGCCCAGCAAATCTCCAATCTGGCCCACTAGTGTGAAGGAGGACACAAAATTTGGAGTTTCAAGTTTTTAACTTTTCCGTTTTTCAGTCTAAAAAAAAAAAGTAATTAAGACCTTTTTCTCTTCTACTATCTGCTTTTCACAGTAGATCCACAGTTACAAACTTGAGATTTAGAAAAAACCTTGTTTGATAATAAAACATTCTGTAGATTAGCTACAGAACTTTTTATGTTAATTTTATATGTATTGTGGAATTGAGGCCCAAAGAGACAGATATTTTTGTTTGTTTGTTTTTTACAGCAGTATTTCTTTATCACGCAGAAAAACTGAATTGTACTGTTGAACTTTCCTATATGGGGGATTAAACTTTTTAACACTGACAGAAAGGGGATTTTCACAGGTCTGGCTGATTTGAAGTCGCTGTATGCAGCCCATGATGTAAAATTAGTTTGACATCCCTGGTTTTAAAATAACTTTTTAGCTGGCTTTTTACCAGTTGAAGGTTAAGACATTGTTTTCAGGGTAAGGGCTTGGCACCGGTTTGTGTTGTAACATTGAGGTAAGAGGGTTTGGGTTCGGTATATGTGGCCCTTCCCCTTACACGCTGAGTGGAGTGGCAGCAGCCACTTTTTGGGAGTAAAGGTAAAGCTTTTTAGACTAAATATGAGAATAGGTTCATCAAATGTGTAACTTCATTTTCCACATTGCGCTTACTCAGCAGTTGTAGAAATGAGCAAGGAGCAAGTAAGCGTGGATGTTTAGAGATTTTATGAGTTATTAGTCATATTTGGTGAATTGTCACTGTTTTCTCATGTCTTTAGCCTGAAGCAAATTGGCATGAGTTTTCTATGTGGCTCTATTATGTAGTGATTTACACATTTACCTAACAAGTGAAAAGAGCTTAAGCTTTAAGCTGGGAAGGAGACATACATTTTCTTCTGGCTTGCATCAGAAGGAAGCTGGAGTTAAAGTTAAAAAAAAAAAAAGTTGCCAAACATGCGTAGCTACCTGCCGTTGCAACACTTTGTCACTAAGTGCGCAGCTGAAAGTAGCTTTTTAGGTAACCGTTTCTTTGTGACAAATCGACCTTTATGTAACTCACTGTGACGTTGAGAGAAGGTGTGGTTTTGCTCTCAGGTGAGTTCTCTGATCCTCCCAGGAAGTCACTATGTTGTTGGAGGTGTGCCTCTTGGGTGTTTAACTTTGTCCATAGAAAATTGTACTTAGTAGTCAGTATAATCTTTTAGTGATTAAGTTTGTATATTATAGAATACTGGATGATGACCCTTTTATGACTTAGACTGTGTGTTAAATCAAGACTGTGCTTTTATAAATTCTTTCTCACAGTGATAATAGCTGAGCAAGCTGTTATCATTTCACTCCTGCCAGGAAGAGAGAGCTGGATGCTCTTATCTGTCAAGAAGAGGGGCAACGTCCTCAGAATAACACACACACACACACATACACCCTGAACCACTTTTATCTTCACTCCATACATACTAACATTCCTCTGTTAATGAATAGACGTTATTCACTGTTGTATTACTTTTGTATATAAAATCAAAGGCAGGTGCAGAGACAGAGCGCACAGCACAGGGCCCCACTCTGGTGTGAGCGTTCTGTGATCGCCCTTGCAAGTAAAAATGCAGCGTCTGTGTGTTTCTACATTTAGATTCTTAGCTGAAGAAGTGTCTTTAAAATAAATCTCTTGACAAACTTGGATTACTGCTTGTGGAGTTTCCTTTTTCGCAATAGTCACAGGAACATTGTGGCTTCTGATAACGCTACCTGTTGAATAACCTGTTCAATAAAAGGGTTGAAAGAGTTTTTATTTAAAATAGACCTTTAGCTAGTTCTGCTATAAACAATCAAAGATTTATATATTTTTATATCTTGCAAAACATATCCATATATGTGGATTGTTTATATTTTCAAGTGTTTTTAAAGGGTGTGGATCATTTGGAGCATTTTATCTTCATCAGTTTTTGATTAATTTATCTAATCAATTTATCTTTTATTCTGTTGGGCTGTCATGTCACTTTTATCACCGTGACTCCTGTGCACACTGTGATAGGGCTGAGCTACCTATGGAATAGTTTGCTTAATAAACCAGTGACTTGGTGTAGTTTAGTGTGCATGGTAGCACTGAGTGAATGTCTGCAGGGCTAGTTGTTCATTAGCCATCTTAGAGGATCAAAGAAGCTTAGTGTCATTGTTTTCAGTCTGTGAACCAAAACTGAAACTGAACGCTCATAACATTAGGTCCTCTCGACCTCGGTATGAAAAGAGCCGGTGCTGTTGCCTGCACGACAAGAAATTCCTCATGCACCGAAGTCGGTGGTTACAATACCACAGTATCCTGAGCCAATGCAAATCGTAGTTGTCCTACTATTGTGTTGAACACAAGGTGTCATTGTGTGCTATAATGCATAGCAGGTTGCTTACTGTCAATGGAAAATTGTACTGAGTAGTCAGTATAAGCTTTTAGTGATATAAGTTTATTGATGATAGAATACTGCATGATGATCTTTTCATTGTTAGAACTGATGTTCTTTATGAACGTTCTGATATTTGTATCTGAATCTTTCCACAGAGATAGTAAGAAGTTGAACAAGCAGTTCTGACCTCGCACACACACACACACACAAACACATACGCACATGCTCATGTCACTGAACGAATGTATTAATTTCTCTTGTATAAATAAAGAACGCAGACGGTGACAGAGCACAAGTCCGTGAGTGTCTCTTACGTGTAGGAGCGCTCTGTCACTTGTCCTCGTGAGTAAAGACAACTGCAGTGTTTGTGTTTTCTAACTCAAGTGTCTCAGCTGAAGAATTGCGGGGTGATTTAAGAAATCCCCTGTCACTTACATATGTTAGCAAGTGGTGTTGTCTGTGCATTAGCCTTTAAAGCTTTGTTTATTTGGAGTTTAACATGCACCTGTTTTAAAAATGTGAATTTCACAGATCGATAGCAGCATCTTCATGTTCAGTGACCGTTTCACTGCAACCATGGGCCTGTATTTAATGGCTGCTTTTGGATCTAATACTGTGTGTGTTGAACAGTAACTGAAATGATGTCCCACCCCAAATACATAAAAAATAAATTGATGACGCAGGAAAAATAGTCAATTATTTGTTTTTTGTATTGTTTTTTTTTTTTTCCACTTTAGCTGTGTTCTGTCTTTCCTCACGCAGAGGACCCACATGCCAGACATGGACCCCGAGACCACCCACACCGAGCCCGCAGTGGATGAAGAGGCATCTCTCTTCAGCACCATGGACCTCTTGCTGTTCTCCGTCATTGTCAGCTTTGTAGTTTACTGGTTCATGTCCCGTAAGAAGCCTGAGCCCATTCCCGAATTCAAAAAGCTCGACACACCGTGAGTATCCATCAGCTTTCAGGTTCCATCTGGGATGTGAACACATGACATGAGGTTAACGAGTTGAAGCTCATAAACGGGAGTAGTCGGGGTACTTTAGTAGATCAATAGCTTATTTTTATCTTCAGTCACAGTTTTAAATAGTTGTAGAGGTAATGGTGCTGTATTGTAAATTATCCTCACGTGTAGATGCACATTTAAACTGTACAGCTGGACACTCGTGAGTCAAAGTTTGCTTTCAGAAGCCAAGCTGCATCATATGTAGGCAGATCCTCATCAGGAGCTGCTGCTCTTTCTAGCTGCAGTTGCATTTATGTATCTAGGGACTGGGTCTAATGCTGTTTGCTGAATGAGCTCATTAACGAGGACATTTACTGGGACACACAGATTATTTGTGCTGGTGGATAAACCTTTGGTCTTCAAACTAATCATGTGTCTTGTGTTGGCAGACTTCAGCTTCTTATCATCTTAACCTGGCAAAAAATGTGTTGGACTATGTTGTATAAGTTGTCTGTGTTATATGCCATCTGTTTTTTGTTTTGTTTTTTAATCTTTATCTAATAAATAATCGAATAAATAATTCTAAACATTTAAAGATTGATAAAAATTTACAAATGCACAGTGAAAATGAAGATTAAACATGGCCTTCTTTTTTTAATTTTTTTTTTTTTTTTATTACATCTCTTCAGGTATATTTTAATTGGGTATAATACTGACCCAGAAAACTTGATTGATTGGTTGTCAATTACAATGGGTCGATACACGATCCGATCCATTTACTGACTCAGTTTGATCCAAATAAGACCTGGTGCAATTAAGGTATAATACTGGTGCAGTTGACTAAGACCATGACATTTCATTCTTTGATTATATTCATCCTTGGCCAGTTTTTATTGATTATTTTAGGAAACTTATATTCTTACATTTTATTTTATGCTTAGGAAACCCTGTAGTATGTTGTGAGTTCAGCATATTTATCTTATCTTTCCATTATCTGGAATCACTTACCCTAACACTGGCAATCAGACTAAACAGTCACACGAAGCCAGTTATCAGATCACTAAGTTAACCCAGGGTTACCTTTGCGCGTTTACATGACCGGGGTGGTGTTGCACCAAGTAATCACTTTTAAGGGGTGTTTCAGATATGACTCATTTTCTGCAGAAAACGATCCCTATGAGCGCCACCTGCTCCAGAGATGTTATTAGATGGTGATTAAAAATCTATAAAGAGCATAAAAAAACTGCAACAAGTGGACATGTAAAAACTCTTTGAAAAGTGCATGTTTAAAAAAATGAAGTTAAAAATTTTATTTTTTGTTTAACTTTTAAGATAAATTAAAATGCTTAAGGAAAAAAATCCTGATTGAGGTTGTTATAATCCATGCATGAAAGGGCTAACAGATATGTTAAATAAAAGAATCAGTGAAAGCGTGGTGCTCCCAGATGATTATAAACCGAAAACTTAGGACATAACCTCCTGACAGTTTTAGTTTTACTTCTTCTTAATTGCAGACTCGCTGCTGTTTTTAAGGGCTTGGAAGTAAATATATCAAATGGGCTATACTCTACATACAAATTTGACACTGTCAGCAAGTACAGTTTGGATGTCCTGTTGTAGGATCATATACTTATAGGAAATAAAATGATCAAATGTTTGCTGCCAACGGAAAAAAACACAAACCTTAGAGCAGCTGAAAAAACTTTACACGTTCTCTTCGCAGGCTTCTGAGGGGTCTTCTACGAATAGTGGACTCTGTTTTCTAGAGAATTGATGGTCAGCAGGTGGGATTTTCATACCTGTTTGCTCTCTAATCTGCAAAATAATCTACTCCAGAGCGGGAGGCTCTATAGCGATATACTCTGTTAAGAAGGGAACCACCTTCTTAGTACAGGAACCCAGGATTCAAGTCTGCATAAGCTATTATCCTGGTTTGTAGTTCAGGTGTCTGACATTTCCTCTCACATGATGATTCCAGCCACTTCCTCACATACTTTAACCCTGATATTAGCTGTGTGCTCGGTATCTGCACATATCCACAGCCAATGGTATCGGTATTAGATTGCAACCAGAAAAGCCGAATCAGAGATTCCCTAATTTCATATTGTTTTAATCTACTTTCAAAACAATGCAATTAGTCGAATTGCTTTTTTATCATATTGAAAGAAATGTGTTAAAGTTGTATAGTCAGTTTTAAGAGGAAAAACAAAAATTTTTTGTATGTATTTTTTTTCTTTGATATTTTAATTCTTTTTAAAAAGAATGACTTTTCCCTCAGCAGCTGCTCATCATAGCTGTTTTTTAGTACTCGAACATTTCTTATAGTTTAACATGAATAAGGGGAAGTGTTCTGTTTCAGTCTTCTTTATGAATGAAATAGTGTTTTCTCCTCAGACGAGGCCTCGGGATGTTCGGTCTCCAAGCAGAGACCGTGCACATTCTTACATTAGAGCAGCTGAGGATTCTCTAGTAATGTTTCACTACTCGTGACCTTTGTTTTCTCTCACCCCTCTCCTTTCACACAGTTTTTGTCCTCCCATAAACTCACCCGGGCTTTCTGTCTGGCTCCTCTTCCTCTCTTCTGAGCCCCTCCCTCCCCTCCCCACTCTGTTCATTCCAGGTACAAGCCTGTGCAGACACGAAGTGGGCGTTCCTCTCAAGTTACATCCAGTTTAGTTAGGGTCACAGTTAAAGTGATTCCATCCGACCACAGCTGTTGGGGAGGGCTCATTCATTTTCTGTAGAGACTACTCACTCTGCTCTCCCCCATGATGGCATAATGGAGACTTGGACTTGCCTTGCACTGGCCACATTTTTATTTATTTTTTTGTCCACTTCCAGGCATAAGCTTTATTTTCTTTACTTTATTTTTTGGTGAAGGGGGAAAAAATAAGAAAATGAAGCAAAAGGAAATCCTGACCATTTGTGTTAAAGCAGGAATTTGGTTGGAAAGGAGGTATGACCCCTGGAGAAACATGTTTTTTGTTGAGGGCGGGCCTAAAGAAAAGGGAGTTTGGGGGCAGCACCCCCTCAAAGCTGGTCTCTCCTCCCCTTAAAGGGGCAGCGATTGCTTAACTCCTATGAAGGGGGCGTAGTTTTGTCTCTTTCCTGTGCTTTTGTTTTTTGGCTCTGAACCCATTTTGAAAGTTCCCCTGGAGAACGAACTAGGCAGGCGCGCCAAGTTCCCTTTTGTGAGCCCTCTCCAAAGGTGGAAAGTTGAGGCTGAAGACAAGCAATCCATTCTTTTGTCCACAGTTAATTTTTTTTCTTTCTTTTAAATCAGTCCCCACCGCTTGCTTCTACCCTCCCCTCGTTGTGGGTGTGTGTTTGTGTGTGGGTGCGCTCTTAGCTTGTTCCACCATTGGAGGGCCATGTCACAAATGAAATCCTTTTATGATAAATGAGGTTGCCATGGAAATGACACCCCCCCCCCTTCCTCTCTTCTCCTGTTAGGTGGGGGTAGGGGATACTTCAGGGGAAAAACATACCATTCATTGCCCCCCCCCCCCCCCCCCCCCCCCCCTTTTCTCGTTTAGTGGTCCACTGAAGAGTTGCTTTGATAACCGGCCAAATTCTCAGATTGGACTTTTTTGCTCCTAACACCTCCGAGGCTGGAGAGGAAAAGGGGCGGGGATGAGCAGGAAGGCATTTTCAGCCCGAGATCGCTTCAGTGTGTTTGTGTGTGAGTCAAGCGTGTGGGTCTGCAGCTCGGCTGGATTTTATGGGAAAGTCAGTTTCCCACCATTGTGTTCTCAGCGGTTGCCAGACACTCTAAGGGCTTGTAAGCTGCTGTGCTCGTGCATGTGTGTGTCTGTGGAGTTGTGTAGAGCTGCTGGTTTCACAGAGCAGTACAGGAAGAAGCTGAGTTCAGATTGTGATTGAAGCGTGTAAGGGGAAGTCGGGCCACTCTACAAACCTGTAAATATCTCTCTGACTTTTTGGGCTGGTGTTACTTTTCCATCTCGCACATCTGGACCGTCCTGCCCTTTTGTTTTTTTTTTTTTTTTTTTTTCGAGTGTGGCGGCTCCCGGTGTTGCCTAGCCAGCAGTGCTAGTGGCAGTGGTGAGCTACAGGGCTGCATGCCATGGGCTGCGTCTTCTCCCTGCCAGAGGACAGGAGAGATGCTGCTGAGAGGTCAGTGACATGTTTGATTTACTGCTTCAAAGCATGATGCAGTGTGTTTTTAATGCTGCTTACTTGAAGGATGATGTAACATTTTTTGTAACATTTGCCACTGGCTGCCTGCTGATTAGGCTGATAGCACAGACCACATTTGGAAGTAATTTGTAAGCACTGAGTAGTAGCTTGTTTTCAGTAAAATCTCTGCACACAAAGCTTAGCTGTCTGTTTCAAGACGTTGAAGCGAGTGCTATAAGAAGCTATACGTTGTTTCTGGAGGTTATGTAAGACGGAGATAATATCTATTTGACTGCAAGTCCTATTTGATTATTGGCTGCTCTGTTTCTTTTCTTGTTTTCCCTTTACCGCACAGGTCACTTGCACATTTACAGTCTTGTTTGCTTTAGTTCTTTATATCAACTTTGCATACGGCTCGGTTTGCATGTTACACTCTAAGGGCTCACATTTAAATAGAAAGGAATGGAAATGCATGTCATTCATTGGTTGTGGCGTCATAAGATCAAGATCATGGGATAACTTCCTGGATGGGTTCTTTATCTTAATTTATATTTGTGCAGCTAATTACTGAGCAGCAGGTTGGAGGTTTGTTTTGACACAAGAAGCCAGACTTCTTTGCATTTTATTTTGTTGTGGTCTCAGGCGATAGTTGTCCAGGTTTTTCAAGGTTTTTTGGGGGGGGGTTTCGGTCATTTTCAATCCAGTGTCTGTTTCTAATCATTTTCAGAGGAATGTTTTTTGTTTGTAAGCAACTTAATACCAAATAAGGGATGAGCCAGTGTTGTCTACACGTGGTAGAAATCTTCACAAAGAACCAGTTTTGTTCCCATTTCTTTAGTTGACTCTGCACAAAATTCCAATAACAGTTTGACAGATTCTCAAAGAGCTAAAAGTTGGGACATGTGCTCTGCATTGTGTAAGTGGAAAACAAAAGACGTGTGTCTAAACAATACCTATCTACACAAGATGTACAGCATCTCTTATGGAGCAAATCCAGCAAAGACCTGACAGCGAACCTGAGAGATGTTCACTGAACAGTGAAAATCGGTGGCAGGTCTTTGGATCAAGTCATTGTCATTGTGTTAAGGAGGAGGTTGAAAGTGATGCAGTGAGTGTCTACGGCCATCCTTAAAATATGGTCGAGGCTCTGCCGAGTTTGAGGCTACGCCTCAGCCGGCTAGTAAATCCACTACACCTGTTGGTGATTGATCCTGATCGTCACATTTTATCTGATATTATTCGTGTTTTAGGCTGCAAGGATGGGGAGATTGATTCATAGTCACAGCCTTTGCTGCGTGTGTATATCTGCTGTATTATAATGTAACCGGGCGCTGCATTGACTTTGAACTCCAGTAACCTTGCTGTTTTGCAATTTCACACAGAAATCCTTCCTTTTGGCGGGTGGTTCAGAACTGATAACACGTCTAACGGATCCTGCTGAAGCTGTCAGGAAGGGTTTCGCTTCAGTGCAAAGGCTTGTTTTTAATTTTGATCAGCAATTTGGTTCAGAGGAAAAACTCAATGAACCTGTTTTTTCTTTTTTCTTTTCTTTTTTTTTTTTCTCCTTTAATATATAATTACACGTTCAACGTTAATCCCACACACACTGCAGGGGTTAGGTTCACTGAGGTTGTGTTGGGTTTTTTGTGCCCTTTGTTGAGAGTACAGTGTACTTTGGAAACCTGTCTTATGTCATAGAGGTTGTCAAATCAGTATGTTGCTGCTCAGCGTTAATGGCTTTGCTGGAGGTCTTGTCCTCCTGAATCATGGAAATCGAACAGTGTGTTCATCTTGCATTAGTATTTATGCTCGTAGTCATGTGTGGCCTGCGTATTCCTTTATCAGTGCAGATGTCCACTCAGCTTTGATGCTGAATGAATGAATTGATGCTGCGTGCTGCTGTTTTTTAAATGTTTCAGTCCATTAGTGACTGACTTGGTAAATATGAACCCAGAGTTTAAATCATCTGATGTCACACATTATATATTGAGCACTGTGTAATGAATGCATCTGTGGGTCTACAGACGATTGGTCTGAGCAATGCTTGTGTAAGGATTGCATCAACAGACTGGTGAAGACTTGCTAAACATTTCTTTTTAAACTGTGTCAGCTTACAGTAAATGCATTACTAAGCTAAAAAAATGTGTCTTTAAGTAAAACAAGAATCCCCATCTTTAAAAATAGTCAGTATGAAACAGAAATGAGAAGCCTTTAAGTAATCGAGTGAAGTGACGCTGCACTGAGTGTCATACACACTTAACTCTCCTCAAAGTATTTAAGTGGTTCTGCCACCCTGCGTTGTTGGGTGTTTTACTAACACCTCCACTACCCCAGTATCCACCTGTAGGCTCTAAGTGTATAATCGTTCCCCAGTTTCCGTAGGTAATATTTGCTCTGAGTGATGAGCTCAGTGTAGATGCTGGCCGTGCTTCCCTGAGCCTAGTTCTCCCAGAGGCTTTTCTTAAAGGGGGGTTTTTCCCTTCCCACGGTTGCCAAATCTCAAAGGGGGTCATGTGATTGTTGGGGTTTTCTGTTTTCTTTGCATTATTGTAGAGTCTTACAATAGAAAGCACTTTGAGGCACCTGTTGTTGTTGTTGTTGTTAAATATGCTATACAAATACAATTAAATTCAAACTCTAAATTCAAATTCTGTTGCTGTAATAAGTCATTTTAATACATTATGTTTAACTCATTTGTGATGATAAACCAAATTCTCCTTAGCATGTGGGATCCTATATTTTTAGTTTTTGTTTTGTTTTTTTCTCCGCCTGTTTTTGTGTTGCGTTGATGTTATTTTTGACTCGGGACAGGGCAGCATACTTACACAAACACACGAAAACTAATCTGTATCATGCTGGAACAATCCTCTTCCAAGAGTCATCCTTTAAGGCAGAACATGGCACATCGGAAATCTTTCAATGTGCAAACCTACATTCATCTGCCACTTTGTTAGGTACACCTGTTCAGCTGCTCTTCTGTTTCTTGAACATAACAGTGAGTTCACTTGTGTGCAAGTTTCCAGGTTTTTTTTTAACCAATGTCATTAAGAATTGAGGCTGTTCTGAAGTCAAAAACAGGTCTAGCCTAACTACTGGCAAGGTGTACCTAACAAAGGGGCCACTGAGTGTATAAATGTCCTGTCTCCAGCAGGTTTTGCACTGATGTCCCAAACATCCAAAAATTCTGGCTGCTACACAAATCTTTGTACCCACCTATTAGATGTATGAGGTCATGCTCGTGAATGTTGATTCAGTTCAGGTTTAGAGTACGTGTGCAGCTGATGATTTAACTAAG
The DNA here is from genome assembly GCF_963576455.1 of Neolamprologus multifasciatus. Taxonomy (NCBI): domain Eukaryota; kingdom Metazoa; phylum Chordata; class Actinopteri; order Cichliformes; family Cichlidae; genus Neolamprologus; species Neolamprologus multifasciatus. The sequence continues at coordinate 29,010,110 of NC_140452.1, forward strand.
GCTTAAAAGAACAAAAAGTACTTTGACCTCTCCAGCTGTCAGCCATTTGGAGGACAGAAAACTTGCTGTAATTCCTCCATCAGCTTCTTTGCAATGGTTGTTACTGCTAAATGGTCTTCAGCCTTTGTAAAAGGATTGTCGTCTCTGCTTATTTGTAATTGTAATATTTCATTATCTCTTCCAGGACACCCACCACAAGAGAGACCAGTTTCATTGAGAAAATGAAGAAAACCGTAAGTAATGCTACTTTATCAGATATATTTTAAAATAACACTGTATAGACGCGTGAGCTCCAGACTTGCAGAGTTAATGTTGTGGTTATTCACCAGCTAATAATTATCTTTATGGGCCCTGCAGAGTAGTTTTGTTGCCCTCTTGCGGAGTGGACGAAGCATACAATAACTGTAATGGTATCCCTGCTGATGTGACCACATTAAGCTCTTGATTTCCAAACAGTGTTTTGACTTTTGTGGAACTGTTTTGTAGCCAGAGCTGAGCAAAGGCTGGCGTTTAACTGATGTGGTTTTTGAAGAGAATAGTTCAGATACCACCGCGGTGGCAAGAAGGATCTTTGGCCACCACTGAGGTTTAACTTTGCCCTCGTTTTTGTCTCAGCAGTCTTGAAGGTGGCAGTTTATTTTATGGCACAGATTTACACATGGGGATGGAGTGTACAGAGCTCTCTGCTGGGGGGGGGGGAGAAAAGAGAGTAACTCAATGATGGAGTTCATGCAGAAGTCCTATAGTTCAAACGCAGGTCTAAGGATGCATTTTATGTAGATTTAAATAGATTACATACTTCGTGATGTAATGCATTTACATTATGTGATGTAAATGATGAGTACATATCTTTGTGTGCAGGGAAAGAACATCATTGTGTTCTACGGGTCTCAGACGGGTACAGCAGAGGAATTTGCTAACAGGCTGTCCAAAGACGCTCAGCGTTACGGCATGAAGGGAATGGTTGCTGATCCAGAGGAGTATAGCATGGTAAGTATTGCCAGTGAATGAAATGCACAGCACAGTGAGGATAAATGCAGTTATTCTGCGTTGTTCAAACATGAAATGTTTGATTTTAATGATTTGTAGTGAAGCTTCTCTCATTCCTAGATAAATAAAACATGTACACACCTCATCACATCAGTTGTTCCAGTCCCAGTTGGATGTAATGTCTGCTTATTGAGAATCAGTGTTTGCATCCATTTTCAACTTCAGCGTCTCCGATTCTCTCTCGTTACAGGGGGAACTGTCCCGTCTGTCTGAGATTAAAAACTCACTCGCCATTTTTTGCATGGCCACCTACGGAGAAGGAGACCCAACTGATAATGCACAGGACTTTTATGACTGGCTGCAGGAAAATGATGATGAGAATCTCTCCGGATTAAACTACACTGTGAGTTTTTATGCTCAACTTTGGCCGGTGTAAATTCTGTCAAATTAAAAGCGACTTCAGGAGAACTTCTTTGTTGAAAGTGAAGTTTTAAAAAGTACAACGCAGACAGTGAAACGGACGCTGGGCAAGATCAGTGAAGTTTGTCGTATGTTGGACTGTTACTTCCTGCCTGTGCTACACTGTCATGATGGAAAGCCCAGTCAGGTTATAAACTGACCTTTGTAAAGTAAAGAATAATAAGTGGAGATGATGACGACGATGATGATACTTGGAATTTGAGTCACCAGCTACACAGCCTGGATTTGCATCACGCCGTTCATGTGTGACATCGTGTTATTGTTGGGACTCGATGTCCTCATTTGAGTGAAAAATTTTATGATTAAAATTAAAATTTAAGCTATTTAAACTTTTTTGTAACGAACTTCTTGTTTTCACTGTTGTGTATATTTTGCCATGTGTGCAATTTGAGGGAGCAGGTCAAGTGGAGGACAAAATAGTTTTTAGGCATGCCACTTCCTATCCACAGCAGATGAACAGTATTTGAAAGTCGTGACTTTTGATGATCACTTCCTGCACCTGTTTCCCATTTTCTTTGCAAAATACGAAGAAGTGAGGTGTGACTCAAGACCTTTGCACATTCCTGTGTTTTGATTTTCATCAGTAGAAAACCGGTCGGACATCTGCAGTGATCTCACAGTTGCACGGGATTATTTCGAGCGTGTTGTTTTTGTGGCACTGAACCAAAGCCGTGTACTGGCCACTCTTCATTGTGTTCCGGTCTGTTTTCAGGTTTTTGGTTTGGGCAACAAGACGTATGAACACTACAATGCAATGGGGAAATATGTGGACAAAAGGCTGGAGCAGCTGGGGGCAACACGCATCTTTGATCTTGGTATGGGAGATGACGATGGCAAGTAAGTGACTGATGGATCCTCTGTGCCTAAAAAGAAGTGAGCTCCGCATTTTTGGGTGGTGCAGCACGGGGGTTGAGATAGATTAGACTGTTTAAGATGCACATTTGAAGACTTTATCAACCTTTTTAAAATAATGCTTTTTTTTTACTCTTAGTTTGGAAGAGGACTTTGTTTCATGGAGAGAGCAGTTCTGGCCGGCTGTCTGCGAGCACTTTGGAGTGGAAGCCTCAGGAGATGAATCAAGGTGAGTTCAGGGACAGTTTGTGCCATGCATCATCATTTCATTATTTCAGACTTTTGATTTGGCAATTGTGCAACAGTTGCCTTGAGACATTTTTACCTTTCTCTCATCCTGCCTGCTGTTTTTTGTCCTGCTGCATCTCTAAATAGAAACTACAAACACAAAACACAGGATGACTTGCTGTGATTCGCTCCATATTGAATTGGTATGTCTCCGCGTGTGCACAGCTTGCAAACTGTAGTTTGTTTTGTCTCTCAGCATTCGGCAGTACGAGCTGAAGGAGCACACTGACATCAACATGAACAAAGTGTACACTGGAGAGATCGGCCGCCTGAAGAGCTTTGAGGTCCAGAAACCGTGAGTATCGTAGCAGAAACTATTCACTGCAATGGAGACCGATCATTCACTGCTAGCATTTCACCTGCAAACTCCAGACTGGGTACAAGTGACCCTTTCTGCCCTCTAGTGGTTAAAAAACCCCAACCCTAAACTTTTTACTCTCTTAGAAATAAATCTTTTTAATACTTAAATGCTGCTCTTTTATTCATAGGCCTTTTGACTCCAAAAACCCCTTCCTGGCTCCAGTGACTGTCAACCGCAAACTAAATAAAGCTGGTGACAGACATCTGATGCATCTGGAGTTGGACATCACAGGCTCCAAGATCAGGTGAGGCTGGATGGGATAATTGCTTAGTAAACCTTTATCTCCCTGATTTCATGCAACGATATGCACAGCCCTGATGTATTTTTAGCTTTATGAATTCAGCTCAAAGTCTGAATTTTTTTTTTTTCTCATTCTCATTTCAGATACGAGTCTGGAGACCACGTTGCAGTTTTTCCCACAAACGACTCTGCGCTGGTGAACAAGCTGGGACAGACACTTGGGGTTGACCTTGATGTGGTTATCTCTCTCAATAACCTTGATGGTATGGCATTGACAGACCCAAAGCACCTCGACCTTACAGCTCGTCCCTCCCACAGTCTAGTGAAATCTGCCCTTGGTATTCAAACTTGCTGTATCAGCTCACTTAATGTCTGAGTGACAGGGGTACTGTAATATTATGTAATAGCAGTAATTTAGCGGTAGTATAAATACTTAAGTTAGCTGTTGTTATAAAGGTCAGTTGTGGTGAATAAGACTGCTCGTTATCACTGAAAGAGTAATAAGGCTACAAATGTGAAACTCTTATCATTTTGCACCTTAAACTTGCTCATTCAAACCACGTGCAGTTTATTAATACAACAAAAACTGGCCTATAACCACACTTTAAAGCTATTTTGCCACTAGTGTGATAGAAAGGTGAACCCATAAATCCACTGAAGACGCCCAGATACATTTTAAATCTTTTTCTGTTAGCTGTTGACCATTAAAGTGTTTTCAGAGTAGTGTCCTTGCTGTTTTGTGTTTCAGAGGAGTCCAACAAGAAGCATCCGTTCCCCTGCCCTACCACCTACCGCACGGCCCTCACTCACTACCTGGACATCACTCACCCTCCTCGCACCAACGTCCTCTACGAGCTGGCGCAGTACGCCTCTGATCCCAAAGACCAGGAGAATATGCGCAAGATGGCCTCCTCCTCCCCCGAGGGCAAGGTCAGTAATGGGTGGTAGTTGGGGGTTCAGGGCAGTGGCGGCATACAGCATGTGTGGTTGCCTGCACGTGCCTCCCAGAATCCATTTCGTAATCAAAGATCGTTGCGTTAAGTTCTTGCAGATATAATTATTTATCGACTTCCTTGTGTGGACGCCGGACAAGCGGGCGTCTAGGGACAGACCGAAAGTTTTTCAGTCATGAGGGTCTGAGGTTGAGATTTAATTGAAGCTTGGTCGGTCGAAGAAAAGAATTAAAGAGCTTGGACCTGACCGTCCAGAGTTAAATATTCAGCAGCAGTCCACGGATCTTGGGAGATGGTATACATGGACATTCTCCAGCACGCTATATGACAAGCGCAGTTGGTTAACGGGGCGTGGGGTGAGCAGTGCCTTTTGTTTTCCGTGTCTGCTGTGTCAGAGTCCTCGTACTGAAAGGTTGTGGACCACCACAGTTTTACGGGACTTAAAGCACTTAACAGAGAAGTACAAAAGACTCGAGCAGTTGTAGCCACTTGGACAATAGCGTAGTTTGTTTTTTTTCCTCCATTGATGTGACTGCAGTCACTCTCAGATTATCAAAGGTTTGTAAATGATTGCTGCCTAATTTATAAATGCAGACAGATTGCCTTCAGTCTGAAAGAGTCTGTCAGTGTAACGCGAGGAAACGCATTGCATGTGATGGCCAATTTGACCCCATTTAGTTGCAGACTGACTCTTGTTTTGTTTTAAATTATTCAAATTTTATTGAATTCTGCATAAAAACGCCAAAACGGAACAAAGCAGTTCAAAGACACTGACAGAGAGAGGTATATAAGGCTGTTTGTATAATAAGTTCTTGGGTGGTAATGATTTGCCAGTCGTCTGGTTCAAACGAAGTTATATTTTCACTTGTGAAAGTGTCCCAATCTTCCTTGGCCATCTCATTTTCATCATTAAGCCCTCCCCAACGTCTTCTCACAGACAGCAGTGTTCGTCTTCTGTTCAGTCCGCGTTTTTAGTGTCTGAGTTTGTCACTAGCTAAGAATCCGTTCTCATGCTGATTGTCACATGGCAAAATTTCCCCCAGGTCTAGTGGTGGTGTTAGAGTAGCTGTTATCAAGTTAATGTAACAGAAGCTGGATCACAAAGCTCATATGAATTGTTCTCTGCTTATTTGCAGGCCCTCTACCAGAGCTGGGTGTTGGATGCCAGCAGAAACATCCTCGCCATACTGGAGGATATGCCGTCACTGAGGCCTCCTGTCGACCACTTGTGTGAGCTGTTGCCCCGTCTCCAGGCTCGCTATTACTCCATCGCCTCCTCTTCAAAAGTAAATCCATTTTCTCTGCAGTCAATAGGAGTTAAAGTCATATACTTCTGTTTTAACGTTTATTAAGGAATTGAATAAGCCGTCTGATTTTTAGGAGTGAGCTGTTATTAACTCTTCTCTTTTATGCAGGTTCATCCCAACAGCATCCACATCTGCGCCGTCGTGGTCGAGTACGAGACCAAGACTGGCCGCACCAACAAGGGAGTTGCGACCAATTGGCTGAAAAACAAACTGGTCACGGACAATGGGCACAAGTCCGCCGTCCCCATGTACATCCGCAAGTCTCAGTTCCGCCTGCCGTTCAAATCCACCAACCCGGTGATCATGGTCGGCCCTGGGACTGGAATTGCTCCCTTCATGGGCTTCATCCAGGAGAGAGGCTGGCTCAAACAGCAAGGTATTTACGGACTAATGTTGTCTAACCTTGACAAGAAACTGATGAATGAACTAGTTATAGTAAGGAATTTCTATCTATATTAGCATGTTGCGCTATCATCTATCACTAGTGCAAACCTGGAGAGTGTATCCAAGGTTACTTTCTGTCAGTATCTGTGTACGGATGTCCCCTAAATGCCTCCTACGCACGCAGTGAGCTAGGAAGAGGAACATTTTTAATTAACATTTGCTTTGCTCTGTGGCTGTCATCTGATTATAGGAAAAGAGGTTGGAGAGACCGTGCTGTATTTCGGCTGCAGACATGAGAACGAGGACTACATCTACCAGGAGGAGCTCGAAGGCACAGAGAAGAACGGAGTCTTAACACAGCTGAATGTTGCCTTCTCCAGAGACCAGGACCATAAGGTACAGCTGCCTACGAGACTCGGAGTGGTGCATTATATCAGATTTCCTCTGTTGACAATGTCTTGTTACATCAAAGTCGGGAAATGTACCTGGATTGTCTGTTAGTAGTTGATGTGAACTGCTTCTTTGGTAAAATGAAAAATTAAGATAGCAGAAAAACATTTGATTTACCAGTTTAATCGGGATCCCCATCAGTCTCAGTACCCTAGTGTATCCACGCGACACGTGACATGGCATCAGATCGGCGAGCACAATGGCTCCATTACACACAAGCCAACATCCACAACACATTAACATAATACTAGCTGCTTCTAAATATACAGATGTCAATTACTTTCATGGCGAGAACATAAAACTATAACAGGACACAGAAAGAAGCGTTACACATTGATACAGTACAATAATGATTTTTGTAAACGTTTCCTCTCTTCCAGTGTAATGTCCCTTTCGGCATATCCAATTTATAAACATATACAAACAGGATTCTAGACTTGAGTACCTTCCCGATTAAACTCATCACAGCACAATCTTATTCAGATCAGCCCAGATTACCAAGAAAATCGTTTACATTCAGTTCTGTCTGGTTGTTTAGCTGTTTGTAGATAAATACACTGTTTTCTGTGCAGGTTTTTGACATGCACATATAAACATTGTTTTTCTACTTTTTCAAAATAAAGGTGTACGTGCAGCATCTGCTGACGAAAAATAAGGAGCATGTCTGGAAGTTGATTCACACGGACAACGCTCATATCTACATCTGCGGGTAATTAGCACATTTCAGTTGTTACGTGTGTGTGTGTGTGTGAGAGAGAGAGTGTGATATTAAAGTATGCAGAAGATGCCGCTGTGGTTGGGCTCATCTCTGATGGACATGAGATGGCATAGAGGGCGGCGGTGGAGAACTGTCTTGCTGGTGCTCAGAAAATAACCTAATGCTGAACGTCCTTAAAACCAAAGCAACAGGTGGAATCTGTGTCCACCTTTAGGTTTCTGGGCACCCACATCTCTGCTGATCTCCCCTGGATCCACAACACCAACTCCCTGGTTAAAAAGGCCCAGCAGCAGTTGCACTTCCTCTGTGTCCAGAGAATAAGCTGACCTTCTACTGCTCCTCAGTGGAGAGCGTGGGTCCTACTGCTTGGGTGTTTGGTACGCAGGGGCCACTACTGAGAACAGAAAGGCTGCGCAGAGGGTAATTAAACCTGCCCCAAAAAATCATTGGCTGCCCTCAGCCAACTCTGGTGGCCATCACCAAATCCTCCAGTCTCAGAAAAACCAGGGCCGTCACAGGTGACCCCGCCCACCACCTGATTGACCAGCTGCTGTCAGGTCAGTCAGGTCCCAAACCTTCAGCTTCTTCTCCTGGGCCATTCAGACTGTTAACAAACACTATGTTAGCTCGTTAGGTGAACTTTCACACTGTGGAGCCAGTCAGGAATTCTGCACTACATGGAAGTGATGCAAGCCTGGATTCTCTTTAGCAATGTGGCGCCTCCTAGTGAAATAGTTGTGAAAGTACAGTAAAGAACGTCTGTCTTATTTGTCTTATATGCATTGCTCACTGTCATTTCTTTCCTGTTATAGAGATGCAAAAAACATGGCTAAAGACGTGCAGACGGCTTTCTACGAGATTGCGGAGCAGGTGGGAGGCATGACACGCACCCAGGCCGTAGATTACGTGAAGAAACTGATGACCAAGGGACGCTACTCACAGGATGTCTGGAGTTAAAGAGCCTCAAACCTGGCTTCACTTCGTGCACATACAGTAGTAGTTTTAACGTTTTTTATCGTCTGCCTTGGTCTGGACTGACTTAAAGAAACAAATGAATCCATTTTAAACCTTGTGTTCATACTCACCCTGGTTCACCTTGACAGCGACAGCTAACTGAAGAAAATGAGGCAAACTCTACCTCAGCAGATCTTACTAAACCAATAGAGCCACCTCCTTACTTTTGTTTGTGGAAAGACAGCTTGTGTTTGATGAGATCCTCACACGATCCTAATCGTTTCAGCCCCGTGCTTTCCGGGGAGTGTAAAGAGCCTCCGATTTATAAATGAACGAATTGGTGTAGAATCCCACACGCTCTAAATTCTTAAATCATGAGTATTAGATGCACAAGAGTGTCATTTAATTTTGTTTAAATGTTTTATTTTTTTTATTAGCCTTAGATTTAAGGTGTCACACCACAGCAGTTTATGATGCATCGTGTGTGTGTTGCAGTGTAAACACTCAGAGTAGGCTGAGACATGAATGGATGCTGACTATTCTCTCTGAGCTGATTCAGTAGCCGTTTCCTAGCAACAATAAATATCTAAAATGTTTTTATTTGGTGTAACAAACTGGCATCGCAGGTACAATTGTGTTTTACCTTTGTGTTTTGATAAGGGGGTTAGCCTTTTATGCAGACGTTGCTGTTCATTTGAAAGAAGAATGGTAACATTTTGAGAGGCACCGAAAAAAAGGAGACGATCATATATAAAAACCATGAGATTATGTGCTTTTCTTTCCTTTTAATACCCTGCCTTTTAACATAGAGAAAATAAATATTTTTAACCAGTGATATTTTAAAGCATTTTGTATGTTAGAGCCTGCCTCCCATGGGACTGTTGTTTTCTGCGATATTCACCTAAAAGCAGAGGATTGTGGGTTCATTGGGTGGCATTGGCAACTCGAACACGATAACCACCTCTGTTTGACTTTCTTATACTCTTCTGCGCCTCTCCCCCTTTTTGTCTGACCACACCTGCGCCGCTGCATGCAGAAGGTGGCCAGACGTATCCGAACATTAAGCATGTTCTCCCGTTTCAGCTCGTCACGGAGGTGTGGGGGAGTTTGAGGTCAGTCAGGCAGTGGAAGTGCAGTGCCTTTTTCTTTTTTTTTTGTGATGCCTTATGTATGGAGTTGGCAGTAAAGTCGGGATACTTCATTGTATGTTTATTCCTTCTTTCTTGCTTATTTTGATAGAAAGAAAAGTTCGTCTGAGACACTTTACACAGTGCTGTCACTTTTATCATTCCTCTTTACAATGTAATCATTTGATTATATGGAGGCTTGCTTTTTTTAATTAATAAAAAAGACTGAATAATTTTTTGGAGTTTTGTTTTTCTTGGGTCATTAGAGGTATGTAAGGATTCCTGAGGCGCCTTGCACACCTTTTAGTAGGTGTGATTCACTCTGTTTAAACCAAATTCAGGTAGGGCTGTGCGATATGACCAAAATCTCATATCCCGATATAAGAATTCTAGTGTCCGATAATGATATAAATCACAGAAATTTAACATTTTGTGAATCTCGGGCAGCTCGTCTTGCGGGAAGTGTTTCCAGCTGCGCGTCATGTAGCTGGAGTCGAGTGTTTTAACCTGTAAGGAAGAGGACTCCCTTACTACATTGATTTATATTATATTATCTGTATAGCACTTTAGAGCACACCTTTCACTTTATTAAAAGCACCTTATCAAGCACTTTATTTAGCAGTGCACTTTAAGCATGGATTTGCACAGTAAAACATTTGCACACAAGAAGTTTAAGTATTTATTGACTATTTATTGGGAATTTTAAAATCAGTTGGTAGCCTTATTTCAGATCCTGCACAGCTGCTCCTCATCAAGGAATGTGGTGGTTGTCTGTCAGGAGAAAAGAATGGTGATTGAAATTGTGATTAAGGTTTACCAGTAAGGAAAACTAATGCAAATTTGTGTGTGAAATCTAGGGATAAAAGTGGTGCAAATAAGTGTAAGATAATGATTACTCACCTTTCTTGCCTGTGTCCTCTTCAAGGTGTTTGGGCAAATGTTTTCCGGGGGTCCAGACACCATTTAAAGGTTCCGGGAGAGACCATTGGTAAAGAGAGTGTGGTGAATCTTTTTGTGCTTGGGTTTCTGGGGTTTTATAATATTGGGTTTGGTGTAATATTAAAGTGTGAAATATTTATTAATATGTAAATGTGAAATGTATTTATGTATTTATTTATTCTTATTGATATATTGTACACTGTGGTGGAAGGTTGGGATTTAATAACTTACCTGAGAGTGGAATAATGGTTAAGTCTGTGACAGCTGAACATATTTAAGGCTGCCAGTTGTCATTAGAGTGTGGATTTTTGTGCTGTGAAGAAGCTCGACAGGAGAGCTGTATAGAAAATACTTTTTGTTCCACTACACTTGCCTTAGCCGCTAAGGGCCGCCCTGTTACATAACCGATGCATGAAACTATACATTTTTAGACATAAGTTGTAAAGGCCGCCGTTTTCTTTGAGTATTCATTACACGGCGTGCTGCGGGGAAAAGCCTGTTCTAACGTTTGAGTCCAAGGTTTATTTTTTAGCACCTGGCGGCTCTTTTTTTAAATTCTCATCCGTAAATAATCTGCTCTTTCACGTGATTCCGTTTATTTTGAAAAGTCTCAACAGGATCTTGAGCTTTATTGTGAAAGGTTTATGTGGAACATAAACAAGCGGACACGCGATGCTGTTACCGTCGTTGTTGCTAACCATAACATATAAAAACAGACGCTTGTTGTCAGTAGTGTGGTTATATAAAATATAAGAAAAAGAAAGAACTTATAGAAATTAATATAGTCACTACCATCAAAACGATGAAAAAATATTGCTGTAAACAGTTTATTTTACAACACCACGAAACAAACATAGCGTAAAATGAAACCATAGACGTTTATAATCCGATATATATCGTTATATCGAACAGCCCTATATAGGGGTGCAACGATACACAAAATTCACGGTTCGGTTCGATATTTTTTCGATACAAAAAAAATGTTCATGCCTTTTTATTAATTTGTCATTTATTAAATTTTCACGGCACATTCTGCACCACCTCTCTGTGTGTTCATCATTTGTTTGAAGCCAGCTCACCTCCTGCAACCACTTTTCCGAGAATACGTGCTTCTTTTGTGGTTCGGACTCCTGACATTTCTTTGGAGGTGGAGGAACACCAAAGTAATTGCTTAAAGGAGCTTCTTCGACATCTTTATGAGTTCTAAACAAATGTCTGTCCTCCTCCAGAAAATCTTATGTATGCAAACACGCGTTGCAACTTCTTATCTTGTGCGCGTTTTTTATTTTGACAGCGAATGCGCACCTGCGGACCACTTATGTGTAGACCTGGTTATTTAGCTCGTCATATTGCAGCCACAGAAATTCTTTTGTCCATGAAACCATAAAGCTGCACTTTCTTTTTGCCTTATAGTCTGATTTGTCATAACTTTTCCGTTTTGTGGTAAGCTTTTCTTTGGCTGTCACTTCTTCACCCTGACCTGTCTTATTTGGCTCAGCAGAACTAAAATATATATCTGCTGCTTTTACACACGCATTCACATAACGCTCAGCGATTCTCTGCGCGATCAACCTCTCACATGTTTAAGCTTGCTGCTGGAGATTTCACTTGTCATGTTTGCATAGTAAGCTAACGATTGATAAGACGATGTCAGAGGAATTGATGCGCAAATTATCATCACTCACCAATCAGTGCTGTCGCTCTCTATACACAGTTCGCCCGATTGCAAAGTGAAAGCAAAAAACAAGCGCAAATTCAAACGCGATTTCAATATGTCACATATTGACAGTGGCTCACCGATGCCAATGACATAATTACCCAGCTACATTTCCGAAAGAATGCAAAAGCATTGACATATATTTTTCCTTCCTACGATAGGCCGACGGGCAGGGCAGAGATAGATTTTGGTAGCCCGACTGGAAAAAAGCCCCAGGACGTCGGGCTAGCGATTTTGCGAGCCCTGTATCTGATTGAGGAATCACTCATCTTTGGAAAAGAGAGTTTATTACAGAGAAATGTCTCTTTCCAAAATAAAAGCTATACTATACGCTTCTTCTGGGCTATATTCTCAGCAGCATATTAAACATATCAGGTCCCCATAAGGAGAATCATGTGCTAACGGCTGTCTAAATGACTCGGTAAAGTTTGTATGCGTGCTTGTTGTTTTTGTCTGCTTCCACTTGTCTTTGCACTAGGATGCTATCAGGTAAATGTGCAGTCATATTCGTTGTGTTCCCACTAGTGCTGTCAGCCTTAATCTGAAATGAGGTTAACGCCACAACACGGCAAATCTCCGTTAACGAGCTACCGCGGATTGCCCCGTGTGTGGGGCTGGACAGCGTCAACACATTAACGAGCTAACTGCGCTAACACACTAGTTCCCACTCATGTAATTGAGCATTGCTTGGCACATCTGACATACTGTTTTACTTTAGTCCATGACTGCTTACCTTCAGGGTCATACGTCACATGAAGACCAAAATAGTTCCAGACGCCAGATCTCAATGAGGGTGGGGGAGGTTCAATTTGCCATGTTGCAACGAGCTTAACTTCTGTCTTGCTAGCTTGCCCTGCGCTCAGTGAATCTGTGTTCGACTACTCCGCCTAGGCTGCACTGTCGAGCGCAGATCCACTGAGCGCTCAACACAGACTGCACCGTCAAAAGGAAAGTTGATAAAATAAATTAAAAATGTTGTATTGTTCGATACATATGCGTACCGAACCGAAAGCACTGTATCGAACGGTTCAATATCGATACGAGTATCGTTGCACCCCTAGCCCTATACCAGAGGAAGACTTAATTTTCTAAATCACAATGGCTGAAGTGTTCTATAGTTTCAGAGGACACTGCATTATTCGAAGAAATGTTCTTTCTTTTTGCTACTCTACACTGACCTGCGAAGGAGATCAGTCAGTGATGTATATACATACTGATCATCCACATAGATAAGTCCATTAATTTGAAAGTTGGGTCCTTAAAAAAAAGAAATGGTCTCAAAAGAAAAAGGGAGAAAAGGCTCAGTTATGAATACCTGAACACACAAGAACTGTATTGAAAATCACTGGCAGCAGATCTTATAAAGCAATTCATCCAAACTGTGAATGCATGAAAGTTAATGTCAGATTTTTATCTACCATGTGGAAACCATCTAATTGACAAAAGCTTATTTTTTTCAGCTTGATAGATACCCAAACACACTGCCAAAGTAGTAAATGTATACCTGGATAGAAAACTCCATAGTCATGGATTGACCTCAACCTGGAGAGGTTGAGGTCAATCCATGAATATGGAGTTTGGAGAGCTATTACCTAAAGGTTACATAGAGAAATTACAAGAAAGCTTGCCTAAAAGAGTTCAGACTGTGCTGAAGAATAAAGGTGGTCATACCAAAGACTAACTTTAAGGCTCTTTAGAATTGTACCAACACAGTTTTTGTCTTATATACTGTATTTCCAGGTATGTTTACACATGTTTCAATAAATCCCTGCAACTATTTCCCATTTCCCAAAAATATAAATGAGTGAAGGCTGGCTCAAGTCGTTTGTACATCACTGCATACACATTAATACAATTATCAATTAATCCCTAAAATGTGCATTTTTGTGAGCTGTATTCAGACAAGCCTAATCAGATATCACAGAGAAGATGCGCAACTTTCTGCGCTATTTCGTCATTAACGCTCAGGACCAGCAGGGGGCGTGAACGCGCTTTGAAGGCGGGCTCCGGAGCGCCCCGCCCCGCATGCAAAAGCTGCTGCATTTAGCACAGATTCGCAGCGGCGTGTTCAGCTCTGCGCTGTTTGTTGCGCACTTTCAAGCAGGGGTTTTAATCAGCCACGACGAGAACCAGAATTCATCAGCTTTTAAACTACACATATATAAAGAGTACACACAATGGCCACTGGTAAGTGAGAACGCACTTTTTTCCGATGAGAAAGTAGGTCAAATAGCTTTGGAGCTAATGTTAGCTTGCGAACCGCGAGGCCAGAGCCAGGGCTCCGTCTATTTCATGGAACGCAGGCTCTTTTCCCCCTCATTAATGCATGCAAATAATTGTATTTGTTTATAAGTAGTCATTATGGGAATGTGCTTCACGGCATCTTATTTTTAGCTGTACTTTAAAACACGAACTGTGGCTACAGTGGGCTTCATCGGGATGGCTGTTGGCAAAGAAAAAAAAAATTCAAAGCGTCTTTGTTATGGCGAAGGCTGTTGTTTCTCTTGCGGATCCAGAAGTATTTTGCTCTTGTAACGTTATCTTATATCCTGTGTTATAGTTAACTGTAATCGTACATGTGTGTATTTTAATTACACCAGGCTGTGCCAAGAACAAGGGGTATTTTGAGCAGATCATTTGTTTCGTTTTCAACATTTAGTCTAAGCCAGCGCTAAAGTGACCGCCATTTTCCCAGCTCGGCCTGACTAAGGGCCTGTTGGCGTGTTGCTGGCCTGCTTAAAGTAACCTATTTTTGCCTTTGAGGCTAGCTGCTTGGACAGCTAGATACTTCACTTTTTAGCAAACACATTTACACCACTGTATTATTTTTGTTTCAGACTCAGGCTACGGTGGCCCGCAAAGGTAATGTGCAGACAAACTTTAAATTACATACCCATGTTCAAAGCGTGTAACTGAACAACGTTTTAGCTTTTTGAACACATTTAAACCCGGAAGCTAAATGTCTTTTTAACCATGTGTCTGCAGCTATGGCTCATATAGTGGAGGTCAGCAAGGCGGGCAGGTAAGACCTCTATTCTGGCTACTTGATGTAATAGTACAAGTTCATTTATTTTTACGTAAAACCTGCTTAACTTATGCATTTGATTGGCAGGGTTATGGACAAGGAAATAGCGGAAACAGCTCCTATGGGGGACAGAATTATGGTGGCTATGGACAGCAAGGTACAGTATGTAAATGCAACTTAAACACCGTTGTTAAACAGAGGCCACCTAAAAAGTGTCTTATTATTATTACATTTTTTTAATATCAGTTACTAAAATGTCTTTTCACATCTAGTTTAGTTGGTGTTTAAGTTATGTATCCTTTAAGATCTGGCATACGCCTGTGTCCACACACAAGTTTAGTACTGGTTTTTATTGTCTTTTGGTGGAAAGTATCCCAGGCACAGCAGAGGTCAGGATACCCTTTAGTACAATGTCATTTGGTACAGGTTAATTGCTTTATAAATTGTGAAATGCTAATGTGAACCTTGAGGTTGTTTTTAACCCTAGAAAACCCATGGGGTCAGAGCCGACCCCATGGGTTTTCTAGGGAAACCATGGGGTCAAATTTGACCCCATGGTTTCTCCAGGGTAAAACTTGGTTAATGTCATCTCTTCATCTCCACAGAAAATTATGGCCAGTCTCAGCAACCGAGCTATAATAACTATGGACAAGAGTCCTCTGGGTAAGTTCATAATATCTCTATTAGGGATGGGGTGTGTTTTGTGTGTGGAAAGGCGCTTCCAGTGACATCCTTTGTTTGTTAAAAGAGTGTGTAAGATTTTGTATGTATTACAAAATGGGGAAAATCCAGTAATGATTTGTATGTATGTAACTCTAATGCAAGATTTAAGGGGGGGGGGGAAATCCACCTAATTCTGCACTTGGTTGATAATTTCCCATTCAGATATGGTGACAAGCCCTCCTATGGGCAGCAAGGATCTGGGTCTTATGGACAGCAAGGCTCCTACAGTGGTCAGGGGCAAGGTGGAGACAGTTATGGACAGGGACAGGGCGGCGGCAGTGGTGGTAGTAGCGGATACAGTGGCCAGGGTGGTGGCAGCGGTGGATATGGAGGCCAAGGGCAAGGAGGAGGTGGTGGCAGCGGTGGATATGGACGATGGAATGAAGGTACGCTAACTGGATCATAAAATCTCAATAAGTCTGTATTCAAAATTGGCCTGTGCTAAGAATTTCTTTTCTGACTTCCACCAGGTGGTGATGGTGGTGGTCAGGGTGGGAGGTTTGGGCGTGACTATGGAGACCGTTCAGAAGGAGGGGGCTACAGAGGCCGTGGCCGTGGCGGTGGTGGCTATGACCGCAGTAGTGGATATGATCGTGGCGGAAGAGGCGGACCTCCTGGTATGGGGTAAGTTGCACAGTGCCACTGCCCCTAAGGTACCCTTTTTAACTGAAATATGAGAAATGACTTGTTTATAAGCACATCATCACCACTCATCAACTACAAACCATCCACATAGATGGATTTTTTTCACCACTCATCTGCTTTGTGCTCCAGATCCGCAAACACTGGTAATTTTTCTTCTTTTAAAACCCGAACGATCAAATGTTGCCGCAGGTAAAAATTTCCCCAAACATCTGCTCCAGGTGCTCTGAGCCTTAATTCTTTTATTTTTAAATCGTGTGTGTGTGTGTGTGTGTGTGTGTGTGTGTGTGTGTGTGTGTGTGTTTGTGTTTAATCTCATAAGAGACACGCTGGTGACAAAATCCACTGTTAAGATTGTGTGATTTGTACTCAAGTGGTGGTTAATTGGAGCATAGTTGCTTGACTCATTGGAGATCCACTCGCTATCAATGGGATCTTAAGGTAAAAAGAAATGGAGATTGAATACAGCTGCCCAGATAAGAGCTGGTTGTGCAACTAACATACCCAGAAAGTGACATAAGTTTTGTCCATTTGGCAACAAAGGTTGAAAAGGACCTCTTGGTGTTTTCAGAGACTTTTATCCGGTGGAATATTAACCTAAATGGTGCCATACCATTCTTTTTTTTCTTTTTTTTTTCTTTCTTTTTTTTACTTTGGACTAATTTGTTACTAAAAATGAATCTGACTTTTTAATATTTAAACTGTGCCTCTATTGAGATGAGGTAAATATAGTCTTTATTTTTGGGGCCTGTACAGTCCAAAAGTGCCACATTTCTTTTTCATCCTTTAAACCTCCTGTTATGTTTGAGATCTCGGTCTCAGTTAAATTTGCAGTAGCCACATGTTTTTAAGATGCCAGTAAGTTCACAAACTCCAGTTTTTGGTACGTTCATGTCTTATAATGACCACACTATACTGTGAGCAGTGGAAACTCCCCTGAGATGATGCACTTAGACCTGGAGCCACATTTTCAGCTGCTTCACATTCAGCAGGTTTCATTCAAGTGTTGTATATTTGACAATGGCGAACATGTATGTTGTGTTAACATGGATCTACATTTTATACTACAGGTGATTGAACTAAAACATGGACCTCAGTAAAAGGATCACATAAATGCACTCAGTGGAAGATTGCTCATTGGTTTGCTGCACCCCTTAACATCAATTTGGCTCATTTTGTTTTAAAAAAAAAAGCTGTTTTTTCAGCTAATGGTATCTAATCTGGCCATGTGAAAAGTACTAAATTATCTGTAAACGGTGCCCCAGTGACATGTAATAACTGCCTGATTGTTCAGTCAGAGCTGCCTAGTCGTCTGCTTATTGATCTCTAATGTCAAAAACTAATGCATTCATCGTGTGAGACATTTCCACCGTAGTCGCACACCCTGGCAGGAGTGCATACTGGTGGGGATGTAGGGGAGCTTTGAGCTCTCAGTTGGGACAAAGGAAAAGCCATCATATCTCCAATTTTTCCTCTGCAGAGGTGGTGACCGTGGTGGCTACAAAAATTACGGTGGTAAGTGACGAGCATCAGAACTGTGTCGGTGGGGGAGGAAAGAGTTTGAGTTAGGAAAAAGAAAAGAGGGTTTAAAAAAAAAAAGAGAGAGAGAGAGGAACTTCAGTGAATGCCACCATTTCCATGTCCAGATCCCAAGGGTACTCCACCTATTGCTATTTGTCATAATGGTAAAGAACATGGAGCTTGAGATGTAAAATAATGGTAATAATGGTTGCATGGAGACAAGAGCTGATTGTAAATGAGAGGTGCTCCCAGGATGAAGAAGGAAAACTTTCTAAAACTGGAGACTTTATGGTGGTTTTCATTTCTGGTGTAAGTTCAAAAAAGAAAAGTGAGGGGAGGAAAAAAAACAGAACAGTTCTGTTCCTGTTGAAAGGTGTTGGTATGTGACGCAATGGTATGAAAACACCCACCAGAAAGCTGTTAACATGGTATTTGGTTAATTTTCTTTGGTATCATTATGCAATGCTAGGGACAAAGTTAATGCTTAATTATGTGAAAGCTCACCCGGAGTTAAAAAATCCTTTTTCACACATTCTCCTTCCATCCTCTTTTCTGTTTTCCAGGATCTCGAGACTACGGCTCAAGGGATGAACCAGGTGAGACTTAAAGTGGGCATTAAACATGTATAGGCCTGCTCTGAATAAGTTACATAAATTTTACACTGCCTGTGGAGCCGGATGTAAGAAACGAGTGTTTACGTTTTTAGAATGAGTTTGGCGCCATCTTGTGTACAGTCCAGTACAGCCTGGGAGACTCCACCAGGTTGGTTGGTTGTTTTCAGCTAATACACCTGCATTGGTTTATGTTGGCTAACTAGCGAGAGAACACACAACTCATTGTACAGCCAGAGGCAACACAAAGGTGACCCTCTTGGACTCCTTATTTTTAGTGTCTGTATTTTCTGCTGAGTTGGTTCTGTCTCTAGTTGATTAACACAAACTAATGTAAATTTGTTGGTTGTAACTTAAAAAAACAGCCAACCTGGTCATGTCATGTACTGTTCTGTAAGATGGAGCCTAAATATGTTCTGTAATCTTTAAACACTTAAATTTGATCTGTTTTTAGATGAGGTTTGTTGACACTTTCTGTCGTCTGATCTCATCCACAGCTGGAGAGCAGGACAACTCTGACAACAACACCATTTTTGTACAGGGACTTGGAGAAGATGTCACAGTTCAGGAAGTTGGAGACTTCTTCAAGCAGATTGGCATCATTAAGGTACTGAGCGAATCTGAGACTGATTTCTTTTCATTTGACTGGATTTTTATTATACCAGATCAGTCCTTTCTTTATGCACCTGAAGCATAAAGACATAAATTTCAGTTATGTCTAATTTATAGCCACAAAACTGACAGTAGGGGTAGTGCATTACAATGCAATCATGTTGCCTGGCCTAATAATGGACTAAAATGATGTAAGCATTACAGAGGACCAGAGGGCTAATACTATTTATCTGTCTTTGATTCGTATAGGCATCATCTACCACCTCTACTTCATTTACTTTAGTGTAATTAGGTTTCAGTTTTCCACCAGCACAAACACACACACGATGCTAGCAGCATGGGCATGTACTCGTGTAGATATTCATTGCAGCAGACTCGGGTATTTAAAACAGAAAATGCAAAAAATGCGGATCATCTCGAAATCTTCTGTACTTTTAGGTGAATAAGAAGACTGGCCAACCAATGATAAACATCTACTCTGACAAAGCCACTGGGCGACCAAAGGGTGAAGCTACAGTGTCCTTTGATGACCCTCCATCAGCCAAAGCTGCTATTGATTGGTTTGATGGTAAGAGCCCTGATATGTATTTTTATTTCCTGACCTGTTTCAGCACTGTTTTCACTGACCTGTTGCTTGTTTAATTTCAGGAAAGGATTTCAATGGCAAACCCATCAAAGTATCATTCGCCACCCGCAGAGCTGAGTTCACACAGAGGGGTGGTGGTGGTGGCGGCGGCGGCGGCAGAGGGGGGCGAGGAGGTGGGTGTTGCTCAGGCCGTCATCTGGGTTCAAATGATGGATATCATATACAGTTGGTAAATTAAGTTACCTGTACTGATGATGCATCTTGGTTGGTAGGTTTCAGAGGTCGTGGTGGTGGTGGACCCAACTTTGACATTAAAGGAGGAGACTGGCCTTGTCCCAACAGGTGAGGATTTTAAACTTTTTATTTCATTTCTTAATGTTTATTAATAAAAACTCCACAGAACATGTCCATTTGGCTCAGTTGCATTTCTAAATGCCTGGATTTCCTTTCCTCAGCTCTTGCGGCAACATGAATTTTGCCCGGCGGCAGGAGTGTAACAAGTGTGGTGCACCCAAACCAGGAGATGGAGGATTTGGAGGTGGAGGTGAGCGCTTCAGATGTTCTTTTACCTGAAATGTTTACAGGATTGGAAAATGGTCCCTGTGGTTTTAGCGAAAAGAAACCTGGTAGCAGGAACATGTTTCTAAGTATGGCTAAACTTGCCAAGTTTTTTTTTTCTTCCCACCCCTTGTCCAAATCCTTATTGCTCAATTTTTATGTTAATACATTTAGTAATGGATTAAAGGCTTCGGGGTAATTTCAGTTCTGTCATTTTATAAATGCAAGAAACTCATTTTTTATTGTAATCAAAACGCAAAGTTTGACATAGGAAATAACAGCACCGCTTCAGAGTAGTTGCATGTGTTAAAGACTTAAATTGTTAGGCTAGTTTGTGCTCTAAGCTGTCACGGACCCATTTGTGTTGTCACGTCATGATGCATTTGCAGATCGTGGAGGCAGAGGCGGATATGGAGGCGACAGAGGCGGTGGCTTTAGAGGGCGTGGAAGTTTCCGCGGGGGTGACCGTGGAGGCTTCGGAGGAGGTGGCGGAGGATTTGGAGGTGGCGGCTACAAAATGGGAGGAAGGTCAGTTGAAGACTCTTGGTTGTTGCAGTAGTGTCATTACAGCAGGGTGGTCCATCTACTTTGTTGCTTGGTTTAAAAAGTGGCGATTTCTTGTGAAATGGCTCAAGCAGTGATTTCACTCCTTGGCCAATCAGTGTCATGCAGTCTGTCACATTTTTGCTGGCTGAGGGGTACTAAAGTACCAGTACCTAATGGAAAACTCTGGGGGGGAAAAAAAATGGGTGGACTTAGAGTAGGTGCTAGTGGAAAAGAGACTTTAGACCAGGGGTGGGGGAACTCCAGGCCTCAAGGGCCAGTGTCCTGCAGGTTTTAGATGTGTCCTTGATCCAACACAACTGATTTAAATGGCTAAATGACATCCTCAACATGTCTTGAAGTTCTCCAGAGGCCTGGTAATGTACAAATCATTTTATTCAGGTGTGTTGACCCAGGACGATATCTAAAACCTGCAGGACACCGGCCCTTGAGGCCTTGAGTTTCCCGCATCTGCTTTAGACACTACTTTATGGCCAGAAGAGGGCGTACTCTGCCCAAAAATGACTATAGTTTGTCTTTTTCAATAAGGTAAGACTTGATTGATCCCACGATGGGGAAATTTTTGAGTCACCTCAGGTACAGATATCAGAAGGAAATACAAATAAGTACAATCAATGGAAAAAAAGGTAAGATAATACACTATATACAATGGTAGCATACACAGTATGTGATTATGGATGTGGTTGGAAATATGCAAGACATAACCTATATAGCTTGACATAACTATTGTACCACTACTATTCCTATGTATAGACATGTACACACTAAATATACATATGTATACATATACCTACACATGGAAGGTCCATTATGCATGAAGTGGTGACCGTGGATGTTCAGTGACCTATGACATCGTGATTGAGGAGTTATAGAGTCTAACTGCTGGTGGGATGAAGGATCTGCGAAAGCGCTCCTTCCTGCAGCGAGGGTGTTTCAGTCTGACTAAAGGAGCTGCTCAGCCCACTCACATACTCATGCAGTGGGTGATGTGGGTTGTTCATGATGGATGTCAGCTTTATTAACATCCTCCTCTCGCCAACCACCTTCACAGACTCCAGGGGACATCCCAGCACGGAGCTAGACCTCCGCACCAGTTTGTCAATCCTGCTCCTGTCCCTGTCTGTGCATCCACTCCCCCAACAGGCCGCTGCATAGAAAAGGGCAGATGCTACCACAGTGTCATAGAATGTCCTTAACAGAGTCCTGCAGACTCCGAAGGACCTCAGTCTCCTCAGCAGGTGGAGTCGACTCGGGCCCTTTTTATACAGGATGTCTGTATTTGTAGTCCAGTCCGGTTTATTGTTGAGGTGAACACCCAGGTACTTATAAGAGCCCACTATCTCAATGTCTTTCCCTTGGATGTTCACCAGTGTTGTAGGGGAAGACTTCCTCCTGAAGTCTATGATCATCTCCTTTGTCTTGCCGGCGTTGATTTGGAGTACGTTGGTCTCACACCAGCCAACAAAGTCAGTGATGACCCCCCTGTATTCCTGATCATTCCCATCTGATACGCATCCAGTGATGGCTGTATCATCTGAGAACTTCTGTAGATGGCAATTGTCCGAATTATAACAGAAGTACTTTGGCAGTATGATCTTCCAGGAAATTAAACTGCATTTTGTGCTGTTAGCAAGCTGTGAGTGAAATTACACGATCCAAGGAGCCCCTAAGTGTTCCAGGTGTCTGAATATTCACTCTGAATTGTGTTTGGTTTGCCTTCATGGCAGACTTGTTTATTGCTCTACCCTGAAGGTGACATGCTGCATTAATGGCTGTCTGCTTTATTGAAAGCAAGTTCTGCTGCTCATTTAAAATGTGAAGGCCTGTGCGAATGAGAAGTTGACATTATGGCTCACCTTCATTTGCCGGCTGATTCCGGTTTTTATCTCAATGACAGAAGCAGATGTGGGTCTTCGTTAAAATGCAGCCCGAGTAACAGACATCTTTGTCTTCTCCCCTCAGAGGTGACCGCAGGGACGACAGAAGAGACCGGCCGTACTGAGTGCTCCAAAGAAGAAAACCATTCCAGCCCTTAACTTTGCCGTGGACGGAGGATTTAGATTGGAGGACTAACTGGGTGTAGGAGAGGGGAGGGTGTAGATGAGACAGATGTGATTTTTGTCTACTGTAGCTGGTGCATCCTAAGTATTATTGTTCTTCTGTGATTCAGGGATGTGTTGAGCTTATGTAAAGGGGCTGATTGGCACCTGTAGGCATGTGGTCTTTTGTTTTCGTTTTTTTTCTTTGTACATCTTTTTAATTTTCTGTCAGATTCTAGTTGCTGATGTTATGTGAGGTAGACTTCATACCATTGTTTTGTATAAACAGAATAAAATGTTTTACTTGGTTTCTTTTTTTTCTCTTTTTCTTTTCCAAAATTATATTAAACTGTGATCTTTTCTCCGTGCTCTGTGTGAGTTCATTACACATTAACCTCTTCAGCACTAAAGAAACAAACTGCATGTGATTCATATCTCTAAAATTGGTTGTGTGCAGCAGGGGAGACGCTGCCATGCCCTGCTGATTTGGATTTGTTTGCCCTGCAGACGAGGGGCGGTGCTGACACTCCTCCTCTCACTGTAATATTCCAGCTGTGAATAAGCTCCGTCAGTCCTCGCCGTAATGGAGAAGTCTTGGGATCACTTGAGTGTTCTCAGATAGTAAATTTAATCATGGAGGTTGTGAAGGGAGCAGGGCGCTGACTGCGGTTCTCCCCGCGATGAGCCGCCGAGCTCCGGGCCTGTGTGAGCGGGGCGTTAGGAGACTCTGGTTCCTGGCTGTGACGGCGCTCATCACCGCTCAGACTACCGCAGGATCACCGCTGCTCCTGGACCCGGAGGTACTGCTGTCAAAACTCATTTCACAGAGACTCAAAGACCTCTGTTACAAACATTTCTGGTAAGCAGGCGAATTAAAGTGACCCACATTTAAAACTACGCCGTGGGCACTGCGAAGTTATCCTACCGGGGACATTGTTTTATCGGCTTTACACCGAAACTTTGACACAGTGAATTTGGTGGTTATAATAAAATAACATCAATAGCTCACAGCAGTAATCAAATAAGATGATTTTACAGCTGTTTCAGACTAAAGGGCACATGTCTGTCTAAATGTATTTCTGTAAAAACATTAAATATTGTTAATGGCTGTTTTGTTTTTCATTTACAACCAACAATTTAAAACGCAACTCCCTCCTGTCTCTATAATAGCGCTTTCCTGTTTTGTCGCCATTATAAAATTTTTTAATAACGGTAATTATTACAGAAAAATGGACGTAAAAAGCTGTTAAAACAAAGTCAAAATTATAGATTAACTTTGGTATTTAAGTTGGTAAAATGTATTAACATGCCTGATGAGGCTTTGATGTCTACAGTGCTGTACTATACTGTAAACTTCAGATCTATACCGATATAGATCCAATACCATGTAAAACATTCCCAGTATTGCCGATACCAATAAATACATTTAACCTAGATTATGAACCAAGAACAAAGATTTTGAGTCGTCGCGGCTATTTTTTTCTTATAGCTGTACTGATTTTCCCCAAATCTTGCATCTTGGCATGTGCCCTCCATACAACAATAGTTTAAAAAGACTAAAGCTAACAATTAAACTTTAAAAAAAAAAAAAAAACTAAGCTAAAATGAGCAACCCCACTCAAAACAGATTTAAAAACAGAGTCTGTATATATCCTATATTCATTCAGGAAAGGTTACACGTACTGTGATGTAATGTTAAAGTCTACTGCATAAAGACAAGGAGATCTGACCCATTCATAAAGAAAGATAAACGAGTTTCGCCTCGCTGTGGTTCAGACTGCACCGCTCTAATCTGACAGCTCCCTTTGCTGGCTGTCCAAAGACTACACGCTTTCCTCATCTGGTTTCACCAGCTATGCTTTCATTCTTACATTAAACAAAGCCCTGTGGCATTTTCGGAAACATTATTATTATTATTATTATTTTGTTGTTGCACATTCCTGTTGCTGAAACGCATCTGTCATCTCCTCAGTTTTAATTTCCGCCCCGTCACATCTGTAATCGCACGCTGAGCGGTGCCTGCTGCTGTTGTCTGAACATGAAGGGGCTGTAATATTAAACTATGAACCAGCCTCACAGAATAATGCAACACCTGTTGGCGTGTACCCTGTGGGTTCATGTTAAAGCACTTTATAGGTATTACACTGGAGCTTTCCGTGACTTGCATGTTTACATGGAATTCTTGCAAAATTATAACTTGGGAATTTCAGGGCCCCCCCTGGGTGCTTCTTTGTCTTATGGGTGGTCTGCGCACTCATAACCATGTACATGGTAAAATAATGCAGAAGTCTTGCAAACTCATGGGGATGTGTGGTTACTACGCTATGTTCTTATTAGAAATATGTCCGTGTGACAGCACTGGTTTTTGAAAACAGTAGCATTTTTTAATAATGTCACACTATTAAGCATTAGTAAGGTATTAGTAAGTGCTTAATTAATTATTTGTATGTCATTACTCCTCCTTAGTATGTCGTTTTTAAAAACACGTATGGTTATCCATCTGTCCACTGTCACACCTTGTACAGCTACCACTGCTAGTAAAAATCATAGTCATTTTTGTTCTGCTGCTTCTCTTGGAGTTTAATTATTAACAGGTATGACTTCCCTTGTAGGACTTTCTGGAAAAGTATGGCTACCTCCATCATGACTACCACATCCACAATGCGGCTGAGGTACAGTCTGCAGTCCGGTAGGTCCATTTGCACACATTTCTACCTCTAGGCACTGCGTGTTCATCACAGGGAAGGGTGAGCTCGGTGTGGTACAAGCCTCAGGGCTGACTGTCTGTGCAGGGCAGTAAAACACACCCTCATCTCCGCATTGGGAAACCTCTCTTGAACCCTCCCTGAACCATCTAGGAATTTCAGGAACCTCGCCCTCTGGCCCGTCTGCTCACTGTACTATAATGGGAACTGATTAAAACTCCTTCATCTTAGACTGAATGATGTGTTCATAAACTCTGTGCAGTTTTTATGCATCTAAATGCTCATCTCTACTCAATGTATGCAGGCTCTGGTATATAAAGGACATAAAGGTTGGGGATAAGGCTACATTTTTGATGTTATCAACCTTAACATCTCTTCTGCTTTCCATCCATTGATGTGGGAAACCTAGCTTCATGATGCCGATGTACTTTTGAGTTATATGTATCTGTAACTCACCTGAATCCAGGAGCAGTCCAAGTGCCTGTCTGAAAGCTCTCGTGCGAATCTTTAATAGCTCCTCTCAGAAACACAGAAGTGCATCAGATCATTAAATCTCTATGCAGCAAAGATCTATCACCTTTTGCAGCACTTTTGGCTCACACACTAGAGAGACTCTAAGTGTTTTGTCTCTCTCTGTCTCTCCGCAGAGAATTCCAGTGGTTGTCCCGTCTGCCCATAACAGGCAAACTTGACAGCGCCACCCTGCTGCGGATGGCAGAGCCCCGCTGTGGGGTGTCGGATGAGGCCAGCCAGCAGATCTGGGCTCAGAGAGTAAACTTCATCTTTACTGGACAGAGACCGCCGCAGCAGCTGCGCAGGAGACGCTCCGCTGCAGAAGGTATTGTTTTATTTAATTTATATGCATGCATGTGCAAAGTGAGCCTGACTGACATGAGAGCCGGTGTTTCATTCCCTGCCTTTTTATGTAGCGCCTTTGTTTGCCCCATTGTGGTCTGAAAGAACCAACAGTTAACTGGGAGGGTCCGCCGTCGTAAACTGAAGCACTAAATAGAGTTGAGGGTTGTAATTAAAGCTGGTGGAGTGTCTGATGGTGCACACGTCAGCCCTGAGTGATTCTTATTATTTAGTTACACAAGCCCATGTGTCTTTCATGTCATGTTTGCTGGGTAAAAACTTCAACTTTAGTCTCCACTTTGTCTTTCGTTACTGGGATTATGCTTCTCTCTCTCATCTGCTAAAGTCCTTCACATCTCACTATGTGTTCTTCAGTTTAGATAAAGGTTTGGGGAAATGGGCTCGTCCAAACACATATACCCCTGCAACCTCACTTCCAGTTTCTCCTAAAGGTATTAAATGTTCCATCCAAACCTACATACCAAAATCTAAAAACCAGAGGATTAAAAGAGGTTCGCCTTTCCAGTCTTTCAGTGTTTTATGTTGCTAGAATATCCTTGATGGGAACAAGAGAAGGAGACACTGAATATAGCACAACTTTGCTGATACCGATACTTTTAATGTAATTGTATTCAAGGCGTACCCTTTCATTACCAAAAAAGATTTAACACAATTTAGTTGGCTACATACTGAATTTGAAACTATGAACTTACATTCTAGAAACAATACATTGATCCTTTTCCTCTAGTATTGATCAGATACCAATATCGCCGTTGGTACTGACACTATCGATATTTAAATCAATATTTGAATTGATCCGCCCACCAATCTTGAAGTTTCTGCCATCCAAGGCCGCTCTACAGATTTCGATGAGACCTGTAAACACCCTTTTTTGTACGTCTTCGTGTTTTTCGTTCTCGCTGTCTCTCCTCAGTGCTGCTGTTCGTCACATCTCCTTTGTGAATGAACAGCAGCAGCAGGCCGACGACAGCACCAGAAGCCCGAGCAATGTTTCCCACTCCCTCTCTCTGTGCTTGTGCCTCCAGCCCCATGATGTGTGAAGCCTCTGCATTCCTCAGTGTCACTGACGAGGTTGGCTAATGTTCGGGGAATGCAGCTGCGGCTGATGTTTGCCGCTGCCTCTTCGTGTCAGTACCTGACACGTTCCCTCTGGTACACACATCCATAACTGACTGACTGGATCATGTTGTTTGCCACCTATCTCAGCGGTCAGCTGCTTGTATGGATCTGAGCCTGCTCTTTAAGAACCCAGACTTGTCTCATATGACAGGCGGCAGTGTTATTAAACAGGCGGCAGATACTTTTACACCCTCGGGTCAAACCTCTTACTGATCTGGCTTCATGCATCCACTAATGTATTGTAGCTATAATAGCTTAATTGTGAATAACGACGTTCTGCTCGTGCGGTGCCACCACCTCTAACTCAAACTTTATGCCGCTTTATGCGATAGAAACGGCAGATATGTTTCTGCTTGCAGCTTCACGAGTGTTTGCTCAAGGAGCTTTGTGTTTGGATCAGACTCTTGGTCTGAACAGAGTCCTGTGAAAACATGCGTGTAGTAATAATGAGGCCTCAGGTATGTACAGTGTTGGCTGGCAGTTGTTTCACTTTAGCACAGAGAGTAATATCTCAACATGTACTCAACACATGGCAGGAAATACTGTACAGAGACATCTGTGGCTGCAGATAAGCCCAAAAATGTTGGTGATCTCTTCTGATCAATAATGTGACCTAAAGTTTTCACCTACCCTGTGAAACAGTTCAAGTCTGGCATTTTTTATATCCTTGTTTATTTATGTGTAACTTTGCTGATCCTCAGTTTTTGCCTCCCTCCTTCTGGTTACGTGTGTTGGTTGGATTGCAGCTATGGTCATAAGTTTACATACGCTCATCATGAGCATGAATGTCATGGTAACTGAGGTCTTTTAAGGATTTCTCTGAACTGTTGAATGATTGTACATCTTTAATAACTTACACAGGTTCTAACTTATTTAGCATTTTCTTTAATCTACAAAAAGTAAAGGCATACATACACATTTAAATGTGTACATACATACATAATTTGGTTACATTTAGAGAGGAACATTCATGTGAATAACGTTCATGTGCACATCAACTTTTGGTAGCCATCAACAAGCTTCTGGTGTAATTCTGGATGGATCTTCTTGGCAGAGTTCATTAAAATTGGTTGGTTTGCTAACACAGAATCAGCTTTTAAACATAGTCCACAAACTTTTAAATACCAGCTTTGGGAAGGCCATTCCAAAAGCTTAGTGTTAGCTCAGTGATCCACACAAAATTGTGATCATTTTCATGTTTGTGTCCATGTTTCAACCATCCAGCTGATTTGAGGTGATGTTGAAGAATTTGGAGGAAATCCTCCTCTTTCATTATTCCATTCACTTTATGCAATGTACCAGCACCACTGGCAGCAAAACAGCCCCAGAGCACGGGGCTACCACCACCATGCTTGACAGCACGTATAGTTTTCTTAGGTTTGAAAGCCTCCAAACATACCTCTTGTCAATCTGGCCAAATAGCTTGAAGGGAGGAGCTTCTTTCTTCATTGGCACCCACTCGCTTCTCTGTGGACAGTGATGCTGGTGTTCCTGCAGTTTCCAGTTCATATCAGGCTTGAGGCTTACCATTCTGTCAAGCAGGCGATCCATGACTTAAAGCTAACCCTTAATGCTGTTTGAGCTGTTTGACCTTGACAGCTGACTGTGGCTGCTAAACGAAGCCGCGCGGCTGCAGCATTGTGGGTGAGTCAGACGAGCTGCCTGCTCGTTCACTCTCACCTGTGGTGTGATGTGATTTTTGTTTATCAGCTTCTGAGCTTCCTGGAAACTGAAAACAGACCTTGACTTGTGGTTGTTCCCACTGATATTTACAGAACTGACTTTCCACCAGCTTGTCTAAGATAAGCTATTTAAGTGCATGACGTGTGTGTGTATTTTTCTGAGGTGTGCCTCCATGGATCCATGCCATGAAGTGTAGACGCTTAAACAATGAATGGGCATTTTTGCAAATTTTTGGTAACTATTTCAATAATTTCATTTTTAAATAATTAGATCGGAGTTTTAATTTCAGTCAAAGATTCACTGATTCCAGCAAACAGTTGGTTTCTTTTGCAAAATTCCCTATTTTCATATGCATGAATGGCTTTATAGGTATCTGAGGCCCGAGAGAGACACAAACAAGCAGCAGGTGAAGGTGTCTGCAATAATGCCTGGCAGAGCATCTCAAGAGAGGGAGTACAGTATCATCCAATTAGAGCACTTTAGCTTACCTGTGGCTCTCAGGATATTTAAAACAAGCCTTCAGCTTTCATGCCCCTCTTCTGTGGAGCCAGCTCCCAGTTTGGATTCAGGAGACAGACACTATCTCTACTTTTAAGATTAAGCTTAAAAGTTTCTTTTTGATGATATTTATAGTCAGGCCTGGATCCAGTGACCCCGAATCCTCTCTTGATTATGCTGCCTGGGCTTCTTCTTCACTCACTTCCTTTCACTCTCTGACTGCTGTTAAAAGGGAGTTTTTCCTTCTCACTGTCGCCAAGTGCTTGCTCATAGGAGGTCTAGTCTGAGTATTGGGGGTTTCTCTCTTTCATTGTAGAGTCCTAAAGCACCCTGAGGAAACTATTGTCCTTATTTGATGTAAATAAAACTGAATTGAAACAAATTTTGGATTTTAGACCACGGCCTGGACAAAATAACCCATGAGACGTGAATGAAATCTTGTACATCGCGTCGGGTCTTTTTTAGCCTCGCCCGTTGGCTTCGTTGTCAGCGGCATCTCTTGCGCGCATTTGTCGCACAGCCTTCTTAACACCAGCAACAAACAGAATCTCCCCGAACCTCCACAACCAATAACTTTAGCTATCAGATGGTCTAAGTCACTTCCTAATGTCTGTGATAGCACGCCCTCCCCTACACTGCCGCTATAGAGGGCATCATAATTGCTTCCATAAGGGAAGTCTTGGAATGTCTTGTGTGTATCGGACTTCCTGGCTTCTCTGCCGTCCTCTGGGACCTCTTACTCCGCGGCGGTCTGAGATGGAGAGTAGGCGCCTGAGCTCTGCTGAGAATACACATCTACACACATGATGCGGTAACAGGCCTAATGTGTGCAGTTCATCTTGGAATGAGAGGTGGAGCTGGGATGGGAACATGTTTGAGTATCTCACAGTCTCAAATCATACTAATCAGACTTCTAGAGGATTGCGGCAAATGATCACTTTATTTTGAAACAGATTTTTTTTGTGGTGTTTGAGGCTCCCTGTGCTTCCACTCTTACAGCGTCATATCTGTGTAAACTGTTGCAACAAAAAGGATAAGCATGAAGTTCTTATAAGAGTCAAGCTGCTGCCAAAGCACAACTTCTGTTTGTGTGTTTACTCACACAGCTTACACACTGATGTCACTGTCAAAACCATGTCTTAATAGCTCCAGATTTCCAGATATTTTCCAGTCTCCAGGGTGCTGTTTGCGGTCTCTCGGCCATTCACAGTATGCAGAACATGCTTCTCGTATATTTCTCCCATATTCTGTTTGCAATGCGTTATTTAAACAAGCACAAATGGCATCGAAAGCACTCAGAGTCTGTCCTCCGTTGTAGCGGAGCAGTAGTGTGTAACGTGAGCAAACCTCCCGCTCACATTTGGCCGTCTTTTAAAAAAAATATTTTGACAACTTTGGAAAATAAGTTTGATTTATGTGGACGCTTAAGCGTCAGCTCTCCAAGTGTGTGTAAATCAGCCGAGCCCCGAAGTGAAGACTGAATGGAGAAGAATCACTTCTTGCAAGGTTTAAGTGTCAATTCGTCGCCCAGGTGTACAAAGTTTATTTCAGTGACGGTTTCAGTCCAGTGTTCTTGTTTTGGCCAAAACCCCTTTGACAAAATCAGCGTTGAGGCTTATTTGAGCAAAGTCCGTGCAGTTTCATAAAGCTCTCATTTAAAAGTGCTCTGTAAGTCAGCCACAGCCTCTCCAGCTGCCTCTTTCTGAAGGTTCATATTATCTGCTGATTGTTTCCTGCAGGCAGTCCCTTTTGTCTGTTAGGGCTGTTGAGCTGCTTGTGTGTGTCTGCTTTGTTTCCAGACTCTTTTACTGTGTGATCCTGTGTATGTGTGCGTGTATACGAACAAATTGGAGTCTTGTAAATTAATGAAAGGCTGAGCATGAATCCCCCCTTCCTTCGATCCTCGAACAAATGATGTGACTGTGAAGTTTGCGACACGTGTAATTATAACTAAGCCAAGAAACTACAGACCCATGGTGAAGTAAACTGTTTGGTGAAGCATGCAGTCGGAGTGCGTGTTAGTTTACCCAGCTGGAAGCTTGCATGGTTAACATCCTATCATTCTGGCTCAGTTGGCTGGATTTGTCACAGTTGAGGATGGGATATCAGGCATTCAGAACTATAAAACAATTCAATTCAATCACCCCGATAAAGCATATCCCTCTAAGACTGCAGGTTTACTTGTGGTTGCTAGAGGATTTAAAAGTAGAATGGGAGGCAGAGCCTTCAGCTTTCAGGCCTCTTTCAGTCCCAGTTTGGGTTCAGGAGACACATACCCTTTCTACTTTCAAGATTAGACTTAAAACTTTCCTTGAGGTGACCCTCAATCCTTACTTAATTATGCTGGTTATTTAAGGTGTAAATCCACAGCTACACCAATGGCTTATAATAAGGACACAATAGTAATAATTTAACAATTTCCAATGGGATTAGCTCTCTAAAAGTTCAACTAGTTTAAAATAGCAGACTATCCAGCAAATTTGAAAAGAAAGAAAACAGCCACATTAGTCGAATGAAACAAAGCAGGGATTGTTTTGACATCTTATAAAGACGGTCACTTGTCTTTGAAAAGATAATTCAGTTTAACATATATGAGAAAATCAGCATGACTGAGCACTTTTTATGCTCTTATTCTCGTTTCGTTAGCATCTTTACCTGTCTGAGGGCTAACTGTGTTATTGAGTTTTAGCCAGTATTACTTTTTATATTCTTTGATAATTGCTTTAAGCCTTGCTCCGAATAACACTGCCGGCTTTTTTTTGGTTGGAGCTCATCTGCTGATGCACCGGCTGAGATGAACCAGACTGGGAGTTTCATAGCGTCTCATTTCTGCTTCTCTCTGTTGCCATTCTCCAGTTGACAAGTGGTACAAGCGCCACCTGACCTACCAGATCGTGAACTGGCCTCAGCACCTGTCGCTGGGCTCTGTCCGGCTGGCTGTGCATGCTGCCTTCCAGCTGTGGAGCAACGTGTCGGGCCTGGTCTTCCAGGAGGCCCCTGGTGGACCCGCAGACATCCGGCTGGCCTTTTATGAAGGAGACCACAACGACGGGGCCAGCAACGCTTTTGACGGACCAGGTCAGGGTCACAACACATCGATCTATTTCATCTTCATTTATATTTACAAGGACTTGTTTAAGAAATTCTAAAGATATTTAACTTCCTTAAATTCTCCTTACATGTACTGGCAGGTTAATTTCATTAGTTAGGTGTGAATAGTAATGAGATTACTGGGAATATTTGGGCTTAAGTCCCACAAAAGCACAAGTTTACATTTAAGTAGAACATGTAAACTCATTAAGATTCTTTGATCTGACTCAGCAAATTAGAAAATATAGAAATATTCGATTTTCTGATTTTAAAGAGCACTTTAATGCAACTTTTTTCTCTACACTGTGTGTTACTTGTAACCTGAAAGCTCCCAGTCTCAAAATGGAAAGAACGGCTGTTTAGAGTCTTTAACGACCTCTTTAATACATGAAGCAGCACCATCCTGCAAGTCCTCACCGTATTCGAGTTGGGGGCAATTCATAAGAAGAGTGATTTTAATCTTGCACGGTTTTTATTTCACTTGAGTAGATGAGTAGGTATGCCTTTTTTGGTGTCTTATGTCCATGTGGGTCGGCACTTTGTGCATGACGCAGTAAAACAGCTAAACTAACCAGCTCATAAGAAAAAGAGCATGAAGTAACAGTGTCAGTTTATACAGGCTAATAAGTCAAGCTTGATGGCTCAGATCCACAGTTGGAGAACTCTCATATAGTGTTTTTTTTTTCTTTTTTTAAACAAACAGTTTTAGTGCAGTTGCTGCCCCACTGCAGGCACCTCTGCCACATCTCCTTTTTTGCTGTAGCTGACATGTTGTCACTGACAGCTGCTCTGCTTCTGCTCTGTGCTGAGATCCTGAAAACTAATCAAAAATAGCATCAAACAGAATGAACACAGTTCCAGTGCCGGAGGCTGAAATGTGCATCTTGCAAGAACAAACAACTTATATACAGGGGTGTAATTTCCAGGGGAGTTATGACAAGTTACGCCCATGCTTATATAACGCCTTTCTACTGCGAGTCATCTATGCCTGTGGATGCCCTGAGGGGCAACTTGATGTTTAATACCTTGCCCAACGATACTGAGACTGGAGGAGCGACAGATTGATCCATTGACCTTCTGATTGGTAGATAAACTGCTCTAGCTGAGCCACAGCTGCTCAAACCTACGGCACTAATGATTAAATGCAGAGCGTGTGTATAAATACACGGCGAGTGGACGGTGTTAGGTTTAACCAATAAGAATGAGGGTCTAATAAATCATAAATGTGCCTCAGAGTTTTTTTTTTCCTTTTCTCATTCAGGGGGAACTCTGGCTCACGCCTTCCTGCCTCGCCGAGGCGAAGCCCACTTCGACATGGCGGAGAGGTGGACGCTAAACGGGCACAAGGGCCACAACCTTTTTATGGTGACCGCCCACGAGATCGGACACACTCTGGGCCTGGAGCACTCCCCCGTTCGTCACGCTCTGATGTCGCCGTACTACAGGAAGCTCGGCCGCGGGCTGGTTCTGAGCTGGGACGACATTATTGCCGTGCAGCAGCTGTACGGTGAGAACACGGTGCTTGGTTTATGGTAACAATTTAAAATGTTAAATAAGTTTAAACTTAGTTGCATCCCGTTACATAAAACGAACACAGCATTTCATAAAGAGAAAATCATACCAACAGTCAGACATGGTGGTGGTAGTGTGATGATCTGGGGCTGCTTTGATGAACTGTGCATGCACTGTGACAAATCCAGACGGTCTCTCTGTTCTATTACCCTCCAAATTGGGAGCTGTAGCACCGAGCTGTGAAAAAGGCCAGCAGGCCACTACAGCTCCAAACACTGACGGTGACTGAGTAGAGCAGCAAAGCCAAAACTTAATTTCTTACATTTCTTGTTTGCAGTCACTCGAAGTTTCTGCGTGTTCTTGGCAAAAGAAATATGCACAACACATCACAATCTAATCTTGAGTTTATCTTTAGCAGCAGGAGGAGTTTGTTCAGCCTGACAGCCTCTTAGCTGCTGCTGTGGGAGTGTTTATAGGGAGGGCAGCGGAGGTGGTGTGAGTGTCAAAACAACACACTCAGCAGCCTGTTTGTGTATTATTATTATTATTATGCACACTGTATTTACCTGCTGTGATAGATTACTATTGTGGTTGTGCAATGTGGGAGCATCACCCTGGACTTCTTGAATGACGGCTATAAGATTTTCTGTTTACTGCAAGTTTGTTGTCCCTCCTGGCATGTGTGAGGCAGGTTTCCACATGTGCCGCTCTGCACACTTCTTTTATTGCTTGTTTTGGGGGTTTTTTCTGCTGCTGCTTGGAAAATAATTTCTCCACAACAGCTGCGCAACAATACGTCTTAAATCATTTTTGCATTGCCAGCAGCTTTTTAGCCGTGACTGTGTGACGTTTTGAAGATGCACGAGGAGCTTCCTGCGCTCTGGCCCGGCCTCTCAGGTGTACGGCAGCTGCACAGAGAAAAACAAGACACTTTGCAGGAATGCTTGCGTGGCTGCAGGACAAGCACACAGCTCTGAGCCTGAGATCAGCAGAAGCTTGCAGGCAGACCACGTCCAGCTGCCTCTCCTTTTATTTAATAAGTGAGGAGTTCCATCTCCTCTGCCTCTGAAATATTCTGTCTTCACCATCGTAAAGTGGCCCTTCACTCCCGCTGTATTGGCCGAACAGAGAGACACACATCTTTATTTCAGCTACATTCAGGACCTAAAGCAATTTAACCATAGATTGAATTAAATGGCAGCAATTATAGCAGATAATTACCTTTAGTTGGTCGTTAAGCTGTATGTGCTTTTGTTTTTAGTGAAACTTGAACTTTGGGTGGCCGCTTATCAGCAGACCTTACACAAAGACCTCAAGACAACTCTCCAATAGCTTTTTTTTTTTGCTTCAGGGAAAATTACCCAGGATTCCTTTGCGTGCACTCAAATGAAGCTTGGTCTGCTTTTTCTCCTTTATTTCTGTTAAGCTGTGGCAGTAATATGTGCACACTGCAGCTGCTCCCACGTAAACGTCAAGCGAGTCCAGCTGACAAGACTGCTGATGCTCCAAAAATGTTACATCTGCTTAAACATATAAGCTTTAAGGAGAATATGTGAATGTGTGTGTGTGGGTGTGGGTGGGTGAATCATTCCTGGCACTGCAATCTGATAAGGAGCACATGTGAGCAGACTGGATATGTCAGAGAGCGAACATAGATTTGGTGTTTCTGCCTTTGAATACGATGGTGTGTGCACTGTGACGGAGACATCAAAAACAACAACTTTGACTCGAAGTGGACTTTTTATGCTTTTCCTTCTTTGTTATATATACTGTTACAATGCTGGTTGCTCATATTAAATATGGGCAGTTTGAAATAATGAAGTCAGCGCAAACTTACCGGCCACTTTGTAAGATGCACCCGCTTAACCGCTTGTTAATGTAAATATCTAATCAGCCAACCACAAGGTAGTGGCTCAGTGCATTTAGACATGTAGATGTGTAAACTAAGGGAGCATCAGAATGAGGAAGAAAGATCATGAAAGTGTCTTAAATGGTCTGATTATTTTGAGCTGGTCTGCTGCTGACACTTTACAACGCAAACATCTCTGGGATCTACAGAGTATGACCTGAAAGAGAGAATATCCAGTGAGTGGCAGTGGCAGAAAGGGCGTGTGGCCTTAAAGGGACAGCAGCTTGTAAAACAGTTACAGAAATATGTAACTATGTAACTAGTGTAGAATGTAATGCAATAACAATAAAAGTTAAATATTATTCACATCCAGGCCTATATGACATTAATTTTAGGATTTATAGCTTTAATATTTCAGTTTAGTTGCCGCTTTGGTGCCATTTCATATCTAAATATCTCTTCCACTTCTGATGAATGTGGCAGAGCACGAGGAGGGAGTTTGTGTGTTTGGATGAAGTGATCTCTGCTCCTACATGCTCACACATTGTGCACAGTAGAGCTATCTTTCCTGCCTTCTTCCTCCTGTTCTTGGGTGTGCTGATTTTATCCGTCTTCCTACAAAAATGTTTGTTGAGCTCCTTGCAAACAAAGTGGCTGTAATCACATCTGAAGCGCTATCATTTACTCTTCAGTTGAGCTCAATGTGTTGTGCCTCCCCCTCCCCTTTTTTCCTCCTTTATTCTTTTCATGTGCGCACTGCGAGGGTACGCGGGCCAATAACAATAGGACGGCTCTGATTTTGGTAGTTAAAAAATGTTAAAGGTTCCAGCCCGTGCTCTATCTACAGTCTGTTGTTTATTTCCTGTGCACTGGAATGTCATCCATCAGTATACATCAACCCAGCCACATCCTGTAAAGGACAATTTAAATGTTAACATTCTCCAAGTCCTGTTTAAGAAGAAATCTCCACAGTTTGTGTTCCCATTTGTTCCTGATCTAATTTAGTAAACAGTTAAATTGCTGTTTGGGATGCATGAGAAATCGGACGATCTGTAATGTAAAGTTTGTCCGGTCAGCCAACGAGAACAGTTAACAATAAACTCCGGCTCTTCCTCTTCATTGTTTTATGGCTTTGCTTCCTTTATTTTTTGTGCCTTTAGGTAAACCATTAGGCGATCGCCCGGTGAGGTTGCCGGGTCAGGTTTTGCACGCTGCGCTGCAGGAGTGGGAGTTCTCAGAGCTTCAAAGCAGACGCGACACCCCGGGCCTGCCTCTCTACTGCCAGGGCGTCTTTGATGCCATCACTATGGGTGAGGTCCGAATAAATGAAATCTTATCAGAAAACAACATTCAGCCACAACTCCTGTAGAAGAAGCTGAAGAACAATAATAAACCCTGTAGCAGGAACAGTGGATATTCCTGTTTTCATATTTATTTCTATAACAAAAGGACAAAGCTGCTGATAAACACTTGCCTTCTTTCCTGTATTTCAAAATCATTTTATAGTTAAGCAAAAACAGGAAAGAAAGTTTAAGCCACCCATGTGTTCTCATGATATCTGAGAGAAGAGCGAGAACAGTGAGATGCTGTAATTTCCAGACTTTTAGCTTTGTTCAGGGCTCAGAAACTGTTCCCAGCATGCTCTGTGCAAGAATGAGAGACATATACACGTATATTCATGTGTTTTCCAGGCCAAAATAAGACAGTGCTGGTGATTCGGGGCAGCGTATACTGGACTGTACCGGCTGAAGGGCGCGTAAGTGCCCGCTGCCTCTCCGTCAGCGCTGGCCCGACCTCCCTCCGGCCATCGAGGCCACTGCCTTCTCTCCGCCGGACTCCAAGTGGTATTTTTTCAAAGGTACTGCCTCATTGAGCACATTAATGTGACTCACACCTCCTTTTAAAGGCATTTCCTAAACTGCTAGCTAACTTCACGCATCTGTTAAAACTCCCAAAATAGATCCTCTCGTGCCTTTTAAAATAGCAAAGTGCTGCTTAAAGGCTGAATACAGCAGTGAGGCTCCAGCTGCGGTGTTAATAGTCTTTTCTTTGTGCTAAAGGCTACAAAAATTTGTCTGAAGATAGTGCCAAAATGTTCCACTAAATGCCAAATACCTGACAAGACTTTCTTATCTGCCGAATGCAAACAGTTTTATGCAAAGCTCAGATGCTCTGCTGCATTATTAATCTCCATAAATCATAATCACAAATTTTTTAAATTAAGAAAACCGCCCAAAACACTTGTACATACTGTGTGTACTTTCTGTCTTTAGTCAAAGTTATGCTTAGTTTTAAAGAACATATTGCGTTTCGGTAAAGTCATTTCATCTCTTAAAAGGCCCGGTGTCCTGAACTCTGAGTTTTTTGCCAAATATCATCAGATGCTGTATTGTTTGCGCAGCACTGGTGAAATAGAGGTTTTATTTTATTCTACTCTTCGTGAGCATAAAGTTTGGTGTCATTTCAGTGTCTCTTGCCTCCTGCTGTGCAGGGAAGCGGATCTGGCGCTACACGGGCAGCACGCTTGACCCCGGCTTCCCCAGGAAGAGCAGCGAGCTAGGACTGCCTCGTCACCCTGACAGTGCCTTCTACTATGCTCCTCTGGGTCACATGGTCCTCTTCAAGGGCTCCCGTTACTCCGTACTCAACCTTAAAACCTTGCGCCAAGAGCCCTACTACCCACGCAAGCTGGCTGACTGGACTGGCGTGCCGCAGGGGACCAACGGGGCGCTGACGCGTCCAGACGGCCGCCTTTACTTCTTCAAAGAAAACCGGTTCTGGAGGTTTGACCCAGTGAAGGTGCGAGTCACCAAAGAGGGCCACTGGGCCAAGGACCTGAGCTGGACCGGCTGCAGGAGTGCTCCTCAGAGCAACAACATCCTTTGACCAGCAGATGGCGTCGCAGGATTTAAAGTGCAATTTGTTGATGTATTGTAATACAGAGGAGCTACAGCTTCTCAGCACGTACAGTATTTACACTGCAAAGCGATTAGCATTATTGTGTATGGAAGTGTAATTACAGCCTCAACAGGACTGCACATCAGCAGCAGCAGCAGTGTTTAAATTATAATGCTTACTCTGGAATGTGATGTTCAATCCCTCCTGATTGCTAGGGGCCCCAAATCAATCATGACAGAGTGTGAGAACAGTGCAGGTGAGTCATCAATGGCAATGACGTTTCAGGATGTCAGTGGGCCAGTTTGAACTCTTGACCACATCTGAAGAGCCAGAAAATCATTTCAGAGACCCGATTGATTCGGAGCAGCGTCTAGCTGTGTGTCAGAGGTAAAATAGTAACATTTGACTATTTCCATATCATTGCATTTTTAGTATCGGTTGGTGTTTTGAGTGAGTGCACTTGTTTCCAAATGCAGCGGTCTGATTGGTCAGCTCTCTGTATTTGAATCAGAAAAATCGAGCTTGAGCCTAAAAAAATAAATGCTGCAAATTTTTCCTGCTAAGTTACACAGCCGGTGTGACCGGCTGCATCAAGAATGTTTTTAACGCACACAATCTGCATACGGATTTTATGTGTTCTGTGTCTAAAGGTCGGTGTGTAAAGCAGCTGTAACTATCTGTGTTTCAACATTCAATGAAAGATGAAATTATGTCTGATCTGGATTTGAGAATTCAGCGTAGCAGTGTTATCAGCTGTGTGAATATGCGTCTGGGATACTTCAAGCATTCACTTCTCACCTCCTACTTCATCTGCCTGCCTGTATGTAAACACACACACACACACACACACACACACACACACACACACACACACACACACACACACACACACACACACACACACACAGAGCTGTGAGGGAGCTCGATGTAGCCATTTTATTATTCCAATCATTTATCTTTTAATCTACATCACTGAACATGTTACACACTACTTGCTTACAATACTCACTTTCTTCCAGTTACAATTATTTCCAGTAAACAGTTAAACGCTCTGGCATTTTCGAGCTCCCCAGCTTGCCTACGGAGAGCAGCCCAGCGGGAAAAACTCTGACCTTATAATGCACAAGTGAAAAAACCCAGACTCCAATTAATCTGTTAGGTTAAACCGAGAAAGCCTTTTCAAAGGAAAAAAAGATTAAAGAAAAATAAGTAAGAGACTAGTCTGACCTGAATCATTACATTTCTTATTACGATTTTTCCCCTCACTTAACATCTTTTGCCTTCAGAACAGCTGTAATGATCACAAACACTGTTTAAGTGATCATAAAAAATTCACTCAAGTTAACCTGTCCTTACTGTGACCTCTCAGTAATGAGCATTTCTGAGGTGTCAGGTCGACTAAAGGGAGATAATTATTCATTACTGTTATGTAGCCTGGTTTACTCCACTGCTTGTCCATTTTAACAAGCAAATTCTGGATCAATGATTATCTGAAGTTCCTTAAAACAAATGCTTTATAAGCCACAAATCAGCTTTCTAATCACGACCAAGGGCAACATCAAAGACAGCCTTAACGCTGAGATCATCTTAATCTGTTCGAAGTTAATCAAAGAAAAAAAAGTTGCCTAGCTGAGTGATGAGAAGAAGCCTCGTGTGCCTCACTTAAATACAAAACTCTGATTGCTATTCACTCGGCTACAACAGCTGCACAAATCATTAGCTGCACCTATGTATAAAACTAACTTAGACATTCATTGTATTACCTTTACCTGCGCTTTCTTGAAAAAACAAGACAAGTTAAACTGGTATTTAGACATCTGGATGTTACGTGTCAACTGCTGCAGTGCTCCGGTGTCCCTGTTATTTGTCTGTGATTATTACCACTGCTCGTGACATGGTGGTAGGAATTTAGATGAAGAACTCATCCAGCCGTTCCTCACAGTTCCTCACACGTGCCGGCTCAGCGGTAGTCCTGCTTTCTACCAGGGGCCTGTTGGAGGGGCTTTGCCTGGTCCTGCCTGCATCTGTTCCACCACCAGAGCCCCATGTCCCAGACGACCCCTGAAGGTGTGTGTGCGTTCCTTGCAAACAATCACTCAGCTCCTTGGCCAGCTCCTCGACAGCTGAAGCTCCAACTGTTGTGGGTCTCTGTGACTGGAGGGTCACCAAAAGGTCCAGAGAGGAGGAGCGAGTCATCGCTTTGACTGCTGGGTCTGGGCGAGGAGAGACAGCCGCTCCCGTGTCAACGTTGGTCTCCGGCTCCTCCTCGTCCTCTTCCAGAAGGAGATGGGAGAGAGAGTGGGTGATCGAGGGACGCAGCGGAGAGTCGGGGTGGTTGGAGGTTGAGACTGGAGCAGGGCTGCTGCGCTGGGACGAGTAACAGGAGCTGCCAGGAGGAGTGCTACAGCAGCTTCCTGATCCCAGGCTCTCCGCTCCACCACCTCCTCCATGAAGCTTTTCCAAGATGGGGTCGCTGCGCGGTCTCTGGGCTGGCAAAGAAACACCAAACAGAATTAAAAAATTAAAAATCGTACACTCAATGTACACAAACATGAAAACTATTTCTGCTTTGTGTTACTTTAAGCTGCCCCCGAAGTGTCTCAACCGTGACAGACCAATAAATACGATTTGATTTTATGACCAACTCTCTTGAACATAAACGTGTGACAGATTCTATATTCAAGAACACAAACCCTCAACAGCTCTCTAACTGGTGATAAGCCTTAAAAAATATGAAGCTTTACATCATACATAAAACTCTCATAAATCTCATGTTTTCCTCAGTCACACAGCAAAACTGAAGGTTTTGAGCTCTCTTGCATAGACTCAATGCTCTTTACTCGTATCTAAGCTCGGCCATGCTGATGTGTGATGGCTCTAACCATGTTTTGTTTTTATTGTGAGAGGCCTCCTGTTGTAATGTTGTCTCTCCTCCTCTTTTGGGTCTTTATTCTTTTCACTTTGTGACTTTTTTTTTTAAAGGGCTATACAAAAAAAAAGTACTTACCTAAAAACGTTCTCCAAAAAAAATGTAACTATGTAACTTAACACTTTCTTTGAAAAAAAATCTGAACTGCTTCAAATAACTGCTTAGAAAAGAGACCACATAGCCAGTATAATTACTGGTAAACTTTTCTACTGATATTCATCTCCAATAAAAAGACTTTGCACTGTGCTGGTGGAAACATTTAATATTTGAATCATTATACGTATAAATGCTTTCTAAGTCAAAATGATCATTTAATACAACGGCAATTAGAGAGCGCCAGGGAATCATTATGAACTGAGAAGTCTTTGGGAGAGCGCTCAGTGAAGTAGTAATTTGGAGATATTTCTCCCCGTCTGTCAAGCTCCAGGCGATAAATCTCCCACTGAAAGATTGAACATCGCAGCTTACCGTGCCTGTGCGTTTGCCCGGACAGAGGAGATGTAAGGCTGCAGGGTGAAAGGCTGTGTCCCGAGCTGCTGAGTTGAATTCCTCGAGGAGGCATGCTCGAGCCAGTCAGGGGGAAAGCACAGGTCAGAGGTCGCTGAGGTTGTGCCGGGGTTTTCACCTGCAGCACAGGACGACAGAAGGAATGGGATTATAACGTATACCAGGACTACATCCAAACATATCTTTATGTTTCTACTGTTTATCTCTGTTAGAATACAGGATGTAAACTCCTGTTGGAAGCCCCAGCCCATCTACACCTGAACAGATGTTCATCTCCCACCATGACAAACAGTGCAATACAACAGTTGGTTCAGTTATATTTACACTGTGTTATTAGTTTCATAAAATAACGTTCACAGACTTGCATATATTTGCATTAGATCCAAATCCTTATCTCAAACATATAAAAATTTCCTGTTTCATAAATCACACATTAGTGGCACATGGGACAAAGGTCTGACCAGTTTCCCAGCATTCTGTGAGGTAATTAGTGGTTAAACCTCCCACACTTCAGCGTGTTTACTCTTGCAATGCGAGGCTGCGTCAATCTGCCATTCACACAATCCTCACGTTTAACATAAAGAGTGAGATTGACTTTTAAAAACACTCAGCAAAACAACCTGCAGTTATGTTGAGTTAACCTGGGGTCAACCCTCCAAAGTATAAGACACAAGAGAGGTGAAGAAGAGAGTGTAGGCAGGGTGGAGTGGGTGGAGATGAGTGTCAGGAGTGATGTGTGACAAAAGGATAGCAGCAAGGGTGAAAGGGAGGTTTACAAGATGGTAGTGAGGCCTGCTATGGTGTAAGGTTTGGAGAAGGTTGTACTAATAAAGAGACAGGAGGCAGAGCTGGAGGCTTCTCTTATGGAAGAGAAATGAGTACGTTAGAGGAACTGGTAACAAAGAGCATTTTAGACAAAGTTAAAGGGGGAAGGCTGAGACAGTCTGGACAATGCATAGAGGAGGAATAGTGGATATACTGGACAAAGGATGTTGAAGACAGAGCTGGCAGGCTGGAGGTAAAGAGGAAGACAACTGAAAAGATTCATGGGGATGCTAGGGGTGAGAAGGAGACGGTGGATCCCGTGTGGCGAGCCGTGAGGAAGCAGAAAGAAGAAGATAACCCGCAGTTACCTGAAAGAGAACCTTGTTGCCGTCAAGGTCTTCAGTCTGCCAGCGTGTAGCGCTGATGGGGGTACACGGGTTTGGCAGCAGAGGAACCAGCTGGCCAATTTCTTCCACACTAAACTGTAGCACAGCAGAGCTGCATGGCTCCACCCGAACTCCTGGTGACAGCTGCTTTAAAGCCAGCTGAAGGCAGAGCCCGGGCTCTGGATGCAGGGGAAATAAGGCGGCAGGAGACAGCAGGGGATAAGACGCATTTTTAATATGACGTTTAAAAAAACCCATTATTATTAAGAAATTTACAAAATTACAAAATTTGAAAGGAATAAATGTGTATGTAGTTTTAATTTGAGGAGTATAAAAATAATACTGCACAATTAAGAGCAAACACTCTAAAGCCTTACCCATATGCAAGGTGAACCAGCAGAATCCTGCCTTCTGCTCCTCTGCCTGTCGCTGCAGCACCGTCTCATAGAGCCGCACAGCATCCTCATAATTGTCATACACACTGTACAGCGTCACACGTAGTATCTCACCCCCACAGTGCACTGGTCGAACTCCCCACACCGGCATCCCCGCACCCAGGCTATAAAAGTCTCTGCTGGGCAGGAGGTAGGGCCGCAGCAGGGCATTGGAGGGTGAGCTGCTGGAAGTAATGTGGATCCCTCCGGTTCGGCTGCCACAACTCTCCGTGTGATGATAGTGCCAGGGAGGACGCTGGAAGAAGTCCAGCACTTTGAGGATTCGTTCCTCTCCGTAGGCCTCGTGCAGGAAGAAAGTGATGGCCACAGACGGGTAACCTGAAAGATGTCAACTTTTATTTTATTCATTCTAAGTAAAAACAGACATGGCGCTGGCAGGAGCTCATTGTGGGATAGCATGTTTACAACGGTTAAAGTGCAGTATTTAACGGGGGAGATGTTGACCTCAAT
The DNA here is from genome assembly GCF_963576455.1 of Neolamprologus multifasciatus. Classification (NCBI taxonomy): domain Eukaryota; kingdom Metazoa; phylum Chordata; class Actinopteri; order Cichliformes; family Cichlidae; genus Neolamprologus; species Neolamprologus multifasciatus. The sequence goes on from NC_140452.1 coordinate 29,054,473, forward strand.
AACAATCTTAAATTTCTCTAAATATTTCTCATTTTCACATATGGAAGTTATCATTATAGCTGAATAATACACCCCCAAAGTGTGTAATAAGGTATAATGTATGGTTGAAACATCCATGCCAAAGAAACAGCTGAGATCCAAGTATATGTACTGTTACTACATACTGTGCTGAAATGCAGGACTACACACTGAAAACCCAGGATCCTTACCAGCCACGGGGCAGAGGCGGGGGTAAGTTCTGAATGGTGAGGCCCTCTCCGACACGTGGAAGATGTGTAGGCTCGGGCAGAGCCAGCGCAGCAGGCGATCCAGGGTGTGTTGCAACAGCAGGGAGTCTCCGGGGTTAGCCAGCAGATGCAAGTGCATTAGCAGGAGTTGTTGCTGCCGCTGCTGTCTGACCCGCCTGCTCACGAGGTCGACTGATGTGACGCACAAAAAACATGAGGCACAGAGTGTACAAAGATATTTTAGACAAGGACATAATTAAACTAATTCAAGATTACATTTATCCCCCCAAAGGGAAGGAGTATTTAATCGGTTCGTTTGTTTGTCTGTCTACTATCCACAGTTTTCAAGATATCATTTAAAACTTTTGTGTGACAATAGATATCATTTACTGCTCCATCTGATGACATTTTTTCAAGCCCACTGGACATAAATTTGGACTTTTAATCTTTTTAATTGTATCGTTTGTTTTACAACCTTTATAAAGATAAAAACCTCCCACATGGCCATTTATGTTCAAGTAACAGATGAATAATACATTACAGAAAAAGTTCATATTCTTCTGCAGTAATGTCATTTTTTATTGACAGTATGGCAGATCCACAAATCCACACATGTAAAAAAACAACAACAACGGATTAAATTTTACTTATTTTTCATATATTAAGAAATCTGCGGGATTAAATATTTAGAGTCACTGGTCTGACCCACTTAAAATCAAATTGGGCTGTACTGCAGCCCACGACGTAAGATGGTTTAGACTATTTGTGTTTTTGTCTTTATGAAGGTGCGAAAAGTAAGTTTGAGTGTTTTTTTCTCTTTTTACTGTGTGTGTGAGTCTAGGATTACTTACTGCCAGACGACGACATCCTGCTGCAGTCTGATCTGAAAACAAAAAAGGCCACGAATTTAGTTTATTATTCATTCATATATTTGGGGAAACACAAAAAACTGTCTCCATCTTGTGGTGGCCGGTTTGGAAATGTTCCATTTACTTTGGTCTCCATGACAACACTTTATCTGTTGTTAGCTAGCGTACAACTTAAAAGAATCACTAGAAAAAACCCGTAAAGATCACAGCAGCTGCCAAAAAGCCGATGTCGTAAAGTGCTAAAGGGTTAAATGAACGATAAAGTCATACTCTTCATAATTTAATGTCTGGAGCAAAATTAATTTCCATTGTGGCAACCGCTAAAAAAAAAGAAAAAGGAAAAAAAAAGCGAAGCTGGCTAGCTGAGGTTAGCCTCCGGAGCTAGCGCTGGGACCGTTGACTCACTCACTCGGCAGTATCAGCTCCGGAGTCCACGTTTTCATCGTCGGCTCTCTTCAACACCGCCGCTCGGCGCAACATGGTCCGGTCCACACTTTCACATCTGCGCCCATGCTCTGGCCAGTGAGTCTGAGCTGTGTTTACGGCAGACCACACTCGGGTTGAAAAGCATCCCGTTTGATTTCTTTCCGCAGGCTGCTCCCCCCCCCCCAAAAAAAATGGGACACTTGCTGGGACGCTGACGTCACATGGCACCCACACACCCTTAGTTTATCGTTTTAACTGTAAGACCGGCTGGGTTTTTTTTTTAAAAAGAAAGAAAAGATAAAAAGGAGAGGTGGCCCGTTTGGAGTCAAGAAGAAAAGCAGGCTTGAGGGTGTACGTATGTTTGCGCAGTGACCAAATCCCGGGCGAAAGGGACCAGCAGAGGTGGTGCTACTTTAAATCCAAAGCCGCCTCCTATAATAACAGAGCAGATGGTAAGCTCTAACAAAATGACAAGACAAAGGAGACGGTCCAGACGGCCTGGGCAGATTTAAAAGTGCAGGGGAGGCTCCAAAGACTGTAAGTTAAACACATTGTTTGTTAAGACCTTCTTAAGACCATATGGAGAGCTTTAGAAAGGCACAGTTTGGACAACGTTATCAAACAGTGCGAAGTGAAAAGCAGATAAAACCATCATTCAGTGAAAGACACAAGTTACACCAATATATTCAGAAGAAAACTAAACAAAAACACCAAAGCAGCCCCTGCAATCTTAAAGTGTTAAATGTTGAATAACCAGGCATCGTGACATAATACAAGTATTTAATCAAGAATATTCACTTGATTAATATCACCCTTTACACTAATTTGGGCAGATATCCTAAATAGAAACGTTTCTAAAGCACAAAGTGCTGGAAAAACATTTTTAATATTTATTGTTGAACAGACTGGGGCTCTAATTCGAAGGCCAAGACTTGTGTTTTTGTCATTTACTGTTATTTCATTACTTAGTAGAAGTATTAAGAACATCTTTCAGTACAAAATAATATTATTTAACACCAGTACAAGCCACGGACCTGAAATAACTATACTCTGTTATTTATTAGGGACACCTGTTCAACCGCTCAGATAACAGCCAATCACATGGTATCTGCTTAGTGAATTAAGGCATGTAGACATGGTCAAGACGATCTGCTGAAGTTCAAACTGAGCATCAGAATTAGGAAAAACATTATTTAAGTGACTTTGAATGTGGCACGGCTGTTACTGCCAAACAGGCTGGTCTGAGTATTTCAGAAACTGCTGATCTTCTGGGATTTTCCACACAGAAGTGTCTCTCGGGTTTACAGAGAATGGTCCAAAAAGAGAAAACATCCACTGAGAAGCAGTTCTCTTGGGGAAAATGCCTCGTTAGTGTCAGAGGAAAACGGCCAAACTGCTTTGAGCTGTTTGGAAGGGAACAGTAAGGTAAATGTAAATAGACTGGTTTTTATATACCACTTTTCTACTCTGAGCACTCGAACACCTCAAAGCAGATGGGCTACAGCAGCAGAAGACCACACTGGGATCCAGAGCTGTTGGTCAGAGGAGCCTCCATTTCTGCCTCAACATTTGGATGGTAGGGTCAGAATTTGGTGCAAACATTAAAAGCATGGATCCATTCTGCCCTGTATCAACGCTTCAGGCTGGTGTAATAGTGTAGTGGATATTTTCTTGGCACACTTTGGGCCCCTTAGTACCAACGGAACATTGTTTAAACAGCCTACCCGAGTATTGTTGCTGACCACCACCTTTGTGACCACAGTGCACCCATCTTCTCGGATAAAGCGTATCACAAATGATTTCTTCAACATAAGTTTACTGTACTCAAATTGCCTCCACAGTTGCCAGCCTCAATCCAATAGAGAGCACCTTTGGGATGTGGGATTCATAGGAGATATGGACCAAAATCTCGGAGGAATGTTTCCACCACCTTGTTGAATCTGTGGCATGAAGAATCAAGGTAGTTTTGAAAGAAAAAGTGTTTTGACAGAAAATTATCCAAGCTGGCAAGCAGGGTGTAGCATAGCAAAGTGGCCAATGGCAGCTTCAGCTGAGTATTTTCTTACCAAAAAGTAAAGATAAACAGAAACACGTGAATTGGAAAATACTGTAATAAACAACATCCTCGTGAAGCCTGACAAATTCTTGTTGTGAACACAGAATCTGACTGTGGCTTACCACTGAAATTAAGCCTTACAGATGCATTCCTGAGGCTTGCCAAGGCCTTGGTTGGTCATGCAAAGATGCAGAAAAAAAAGCATCCCTTTCATTTTTTTTTAAATTCTACATTTAATATGATGAAAACAAGGCCCTGTACAATCCACCTTTGCAGTGAGTACAATATTTATTTTACAATTTGTACACATTAGAACATGGTGCTAAACTGGTTCCAGCTGATCAAAATGCAGTCGAGAACGAAAAATAATATCCTCTTTGCACACCTGCACCACCAGGAACCTTCCATTCAGAGAGAAATCTTTTTTTTTTTTAGGGGGGTGGGTGGCCTATCATACAGCAGGCCTTACGTGAAAAATGTGTCATGAGAGTCCAAACACCTTTTATGGAGTTTCATGTGTGTCTTATATTCCCCTGATTGATCCAATAGATAAAAGCATGCTGTGAAGCAACAGCCCTTGATCTCTATAACCACTAGTACAGACCTGGCCAAATGAGAATGGCATTAAATAGTTCAGCTGTGAGGTGGACATGTTTGATAGCAGACATTAAACAACACCCCCCCACCCCCCTAAAAAAAAACAAAAAAAAACAAAAACCCACCCCAGACCTATTTGCAACATAAATTAAGCACTCTTCATGTTTTCTCAAGTACTCAAAATGTATTTCACTGCTGTTGTAAACCAGGTCTGTACCAGTTAACACTCTGTCCTCTTCTTTAAATCTAAAAATCCTCTTGAGAGGAAAAAGGCCTATCTGTCAACCTGTACAGCCATTATTGTGCCACAAAACACAAACAGAACACATTGACATCAACATTTAAAAACAGGGGAGTGAGTTCAAATGTTTTCTCGTTCTCCGTGTGGCCTCTGATGCGCTCGTTGGGTGGCAGCGCGTCGTTAGCCCGCAAACAGGCCCACTAAGTTCTCTCCAAAGGCCACAAGAAACATGGATTTTATACAAAACTAGACTCCCTCATTTCAGTTCTCTCAGCTGAAGAAATCTAATAATGCTAGAAAACTTCACCATCCTTCGCATGATTTTTTTTTTTTTTTTACCCTTTTCTTTTTTTAAACACATTTTTATGGAAGAAATGTTAACCTTCCCAGTGTTTCCCAGAATCAACAATGAAAGCATTTCCAAGTTTGTTCAAACACATAGCAGTCCACCAAAAAAAAAAAAAAAACAGAAAAAAAACAAAGGCCCTCAGCTTCTTTCAACTCGACGCTAGCTTTCATTGATATCTAATTGTTTTATGCTACATAAGTGTACACTTTGCGGTCCTCCGGTGTTCTTGCCAAATTATTCCCTCTCAATGAGTCCTTCAATGCGTTTTCTTGATGACTACAGGACTAGGAAGGAATCGTGCCCGCAACTGCTGTGTGACCTGTGGAGACACATGAAAACACGACTGTTTAATTCACGGCTTCTTCTTTCGTGGCCTTTTTATTTACCAATTTATTATTAACTTTGCTATGCAAGACTTTTATATCAGCTTTTTATGTGAAAGAAGTAAACCACTAGAGCGCACTTGAGGCTCTAACCTCTTGTACATCATATAATGTGCCACTAGGGGACTCACTGACTGGTGCTGTCCACCACAGAACATTATTACAACTATAGTTTTATTTTTGTGCTCTTTACAAGTGGGCTTTAGCTACAGCTTCTGCCGACTGACCTCTGCTACCAGGACATTGTGCTGCATCTTCTTTCTAGACTTCATGATGCGAACGATGGCAGCTTCGATCTCATGCTTCCTGTCGTCGTCCACTTTCTGCCGCGTCTCTTTCCTCTCTGGATCCGACTCCCCCTGTTTAGCAGCCACTGGGTAGTGCACAAAAAACACGGCAGACAATAAATGCAAGAGATCATGATGAAACGTGTCATTTTCTTATGTACATTCAATAGTCACTTTATTAGGTATGCCTTGCTAGTACCGAGTTGGAACCCCCCCTTTGCCTTCTGAGCACCTGTAACTCTTTCCCTCATAAAGGCGACATGTGACCACCTCCCCTCTACCCTTAATGAGGAGTTCTGACACCTTAGTATATAATCAATAAAGATGTGGTTTGATGACCATCAGAACAGTTTCTGGGTTTTTCCAGATTGTCAAAAAATAATATAAAATAGTGTGCAAATACTGATAACAGTGCAAATGTTTGCAATATAAAAAATAAATGAAAAATGTAAACATCTATGTTTAGTGAACTTTGCAGTGTTGCTCTGTGGTGCAGCTACGACACTGTAGCAAAGTTTACACACTATGTCTACTTGATCCACGTCTGACTCCGGGAACCCATAATGTTTCCACACCACTGAAGGGTTTTTTTTACCTCTCTTTACAACCAATGACAGTCACTCTCCTCTCCAAATAACTTCTGCTTAGCTTTCCGAGCTTCCCTCGGGTCCTCTTAATCAGCAGCCCCCAACCCCCGGGCCTCAGACCGGTACCGGTCCGTGAGTCGTTTGGTACCGGGCCGCAAGAGTTGAGGCTCAGGTGTGAAATGTATAGTTTTCAGGGTTTTTATCGGTTTTCAGCGTTATTTTGTTATCGTTTTTATCGTTTACTCGGTTTTCCTTGGTCTTTTCACGTGTGTTATGAATAAATTTTCTTTTTTTCGGTACCGCTGCTCTTAATTGTTGTGACACGTGTTCGAAATGCAGAGAGGTGCGCTCGATTTGCCACACAGAGCAGTGCGAGAGTAAAGCACGAGGGAGGGCTAATAATCGGCTCGGCCATTTTTAATGATCGTTGAAAGCCCAGATCGTAATCGTGATTAAAATTCGATTAATTGAGCAGCCCTACTACCTTCTGCTGCACACCCATTTTGCTCAGGAAACAGGCCTGAAATATGACAGACATCGCTCAGTTCAGAAGAGAGCTTCAAGGATTACTTCTAGCAGGCTTTCAAAGCGTAAAGAGGTAATAGACAAAATCATCAACAGTACTGAGACAGACTGTGGTGTTAGACTTGTGGCGTTTTTGTCTTTCGGTCTTCTTTTGAACTGTAGCGTCAGTTTCCTGTTCTTAGTTGACGGGAGTTTACGTGGTGTGGTCTTCTGCTACTGCAGCACATCTGCTTTAAGGTCGACGTTCACGGATGCTTTACAGCACACATGTAGTGAGTGGCTATTTGAGTTACTGTTGCCTTCCTATCAGCTTGAAGCAGTCTGCACATTCCCCTCTGACATCAATAAGTGATTTTCAGAAATATTCAGAGAGTTTAGGCATGTCTGCATGCCTAAATGGTATTGAGTTACTGCCATGTGATTGGCTCATTATACAATTGCTTTGATGCACAGTCGAATAGGTGTATCTAATGAAGGTGCCATTAAGTTTATATTTACCTGTTCACAAAAATCACCTAAAAGATGACATTAAAATACTGTAATCCACGCATGTTTCCTGCTCTTTACGTGCTACTAGACTTTGAACTTCTTTATCTGACTAAATATTTATTAATTAACTAAGTTTTGTTCTAGTGATATGAAGATACAAGATTAAGGAGGAAAAGTCTTGAAAAGCAAGATAAGCTGTATGTGTAACAAATTTTACTGCCTATTACTAAGCTTTAAGAAAATAAAAGTTCATTTTTTAAGCCTGACACAGTAAAAATCTATACTCACAGTTTACATTCACAGAATAACATCTAGGAAAAATCAAACTAAAGCTGTGAGCTTCAAGAAAAGTGCTTAACTTCATGATTTTTTTTTTTTTCATACCTGTCTGGATTTTGACACGGTGCAGTTTGGAGGTAAACTGGTCGTTAACTGTAAACACATGGCCATTTTCGATCTCCTTGGACTTTGGCTCCTTGGTGAGAACTCTCTGTGTTGGCTTCCCACAGGCCAGAGACTGCAGTGCTCGCACCAGCTCCCTCTCTGGGATGTCCGTCTCCTGCTGGATTTCCTACATAGTGAAGAGTGTCAGGCTGGTGTCAACACAGCACAGAGGCCACAGACTGAAAATACCTTTTCCTGTTTGTCCACTACACATAAAGTCATATGGGGACCAAAATATCCTACTATGTTGGGTACTAAAGAATTAAGTTGTGCACCTCAAAGGTGGACTTCTCTCTGTTGTTGAAAAGCATGAGAATGGTCATCTGGAAGGTGGACACTTGGAGTATGTGCTTTCTAGTATTGGAGCCTGTCACCTGGGCACCACCTACTCCGACCTCTGACCCATCCTCCTGTTCAATTGTTGGGATAAGGCAACATAAAAACATTAGTCAGAATCCATTTTGACAAGATGTCCACAAAACAGCAGATTTCATTTTTACTTTCCATTACTTAAAATTGTTACATTTATTCGCATTTGTTAGTCTGTCATTTGCTTATATTTAAAACACTAAGCTAATTTATAAAACAGAAAATTCACAATAAGTAATGAACGTAAAGCCAGGTCCACTTGTTATTCTAAAATGAAATAAAGGTTGCTGAAATGTACTGAGACTCCCCTTTCCAAGTGGAGCGTACCTTTTTAATTGGCCCGTAGAAGGTGGCATTTAGATCTGCAGAGCCCATATGGTGCTGCAGGGTGAGCTGTCTCCCACTGTGCTTCCCAAGGTAAAACCTGCATGCAGAGGAGAGTCATACCAGATTAACCTACAACAAATGATCAATGCAACTTTGCTTTCTGCAGCAGGACACAGTAGATATTTAGTTTGAAATGCTGTGTCTAGCAAAACATACACGGTAATATTTTCATGAAAGGGACTAACGAAAAAGTAATCTCCATTGTACTACTTCTACTGGTAACAACCCATATAATGGATTTATTGTTCCTGTGGATCACCACGGAGAAACCTTTTAGAAAATCACCAGACTGAAAAGCTAAGCGCTGTTATGAAAGCACTCACATGTAATCAATAAACTACTAAATCTGTGAGTGAAGTGAACAACTAACAAACCTTCTGAAAACTTCAAATGCATGTCGAGGTGAAGGTGGAATATTGCACTTGGGTGTTGCTGATTGCGTTGGCCAGTATCCCGTGGTCAGGACTCTAACAGTGAGATCGACCCCTCCGAGTGACACCTTGAGTTAGGAAAAAACAAAAAAACAAACACATACGATCACCTACAGTGATGCCATAGTGATACCTATGTGGTAATATTGGTAGCATTTAGATTTGGGAGAAAGACATCCTCGCTACTTTTAAGACCTGACTTAAAGCTTTTGTTTTTGATAAAGCTTATAGATGAGGCTGGATCAGGTAACAGTGAATCCTCCCCTAGTTAAACTGTAATAGGCCTAAGCTGCCGGGGGTTGTGTCAGTGTTTCTTCATCACTCTCTCTGTGTTTATACACCACTCTGCATTTAATCATTAGTTATTATTCATCTCTGGCTCTATTCCACAGTGTGTCTTTTGCCTTGTCTCCCACTCCTCAACGCCAACTGGTCACAGGACTTTCCTGGTTCTCCTGGAGATTTCTACCTGTTAAAAGGACGTTTTTACTTCCCACTGTCGCCATTGCTTCCTCATGGGGAGAAATATATTATATATTCATATTTACCTTCCAATATGAAGCACCTTGAGGTGACTGTTACAGTTACTGTGCACACACAAGATCCAGACATGACAAATATCAGACAACACTACTTGGACCATGAATTTAAAAGCAATGTGCATAAATATGAACTCTGATTGGTTACACTATAACCAAATACACCAAATGGAGCTAAAGTCACCCCAGCAATCTGAAAGCACAGCACAAGCCAGAAGCTTATGCACTATGATTTTCCAGGATATGGATAATTAGGTGCCTAATTGTTAATATGTAACTGAGCAGTGCAACAAAGCTCAGTCAATCAAGCAACAATGTCCTGATTACATTTACTAATTAGGCTCTTTATTGTGACAAAAAGTAGATTTTCCTCACCCCAGTCGTCTGTAAATGTTGTCTAAACTCATCCATGGTGGTGTTGGAGATGCTCATATCTCGGAACATGCCCTCCAGTTTAGAGGTGAACTGACAGCCGCACTCGGTCTGTGCAATAAAGACATAAAGAAGGATTAGATTTATAATTGGTAAGCTATTCAAAAGAAAAGGGGACAGCTCAACCTGAAATCAAGTGTAAGAACATAATTCTGGGCTGCAGAACCAGATTTAGAGATATCAGCTATAGAGATATCAGCTTCCTCCTGGCCTCGTCATGCTCAGTGAACCCCCCAAAAACCAAAGCATGTATTTGTCATAATTCTGTATTTGTCATAAGTCTTGTCATAATTGGAGACGCTTCCATCTGCAGGGATAAAGCGGCGGGTGCAGTTTGGTAGAAAAAAATAAATAAAAATACAATTCCAACATAAAACTGCTCACATCAAGGTTTGTGGATATCTTTGAGTAACTGGGTCATGATTTCTGCAAAGAGTCATTTCTGCTGAGTTTTTCCAAATGTTGTTTTTTTTTTTTATGGCCGCTTTGAGCAAAAGAAAGCGAAAGAACATCTGGTTTCTATTATATTCAGGAGAAAGCAGACATTTCTACAGCTTATATCTCCAAAACCAAACAAGTCTTACTGAAAAAATGGATAAAAAAGCACTACAGAGCACCGAAAAAGTGAGTATATTGATTTTGAAGGGAACTGTCTATTTAAAGTAAAGAAACATTTATATAATGATCAAACACAGGCAAGTGGATACAGTCTGAAAACTGTATGTTTCCTTTTACCTAAATATCCACTGAAATGCAAAAACACGGAGAAAAAATAATGTAAAGAAGTGTTCATAACACATCTGAGCACTGTGGCCAGTCTCCAAGCACCCAGGGATCTTTCATTTTATATTCAGCTTACTCCAAAGCCAGAGTTATATCATGCCACATGCCTTCTCACCTTAAGTTTTGAGATCATGTTCTTTTCCGAGTCGTCAGAGACGCTCTTGTTAGTGAGCAGCCTGCGAGCCAGATGCTGCTTGTAGTACCTCTCAAACACATCCTTCTCCTGCATGAAGCGGAAGAGCACCATGGCCTTGTCCAGTATAGACTCCACTTCTTGCTCTGTCAGCTGGATAAAAATAACAGGGTCAGATTATACCCATTAATCAAAAACAGACTTTATGATTTATTTTCCCCAGCACTTTTGAAAACACAAAAGAAAGCAGAAACACAACTTTTTACATGAAAACATTGTGTGGGGTTTTTTCTTTTTGGCATTTTTTGAAGTGAGGTTATAAATTTGAAAGAAGCAGGTCAGTAACATTTGTCATACGTTCTAAAAATAAGAGCATGAATGCATGATTAGTGGGCTCACCCCTTTAACACCCTTCTTCAGTTTGTCATCGATGAAGAGTGAGAGGTATTCAGGCGAGCGGGAGTTCAGGTTAAGGAAGTACTCAAAATCACCAGCAATAGTTTGTTTAAAGAGGCGGTCATTGTTGAAAGACTCCTGGAGGAAGCGGTCAAAACGGGACTTCAGGTCCAGCAAACCCTGCAGGAAGACAGGAAATGCAGCAGCGGCGTGCATTAGAAGGAGCTTAATAAACAGTAGCTACAGCAAAGGAAAGGTGGTCTCATCAGAAAAGGTGAATCTGCAAGTAAGAGCTGATGTGGTAAAAGAAGAGGCCGCTGTTTTCTACCAGAGAGTAAGAAGTGAGTCATTATTTTAACCAAGAACTTCAAAAGGATTTAAAGGCTATAAGATTTTCAAAAGCACTGATGTCTTTCTAGTTGCCAGAAGGACCTCACATGTTAAGTACAGTGCAAAGACTCAGTGTGGATGAGGGTAAAAGACCATCATGGTTTGTGGTAACAAACATGGGAGTGAGAGCAGTTATTCTCTGCTGGGAAGTAATTAAAGTGCATTATGGTCAAGGCTCATCATGCAATGGCATGCTGAAGTCTACTGAGCCAGAGGAAATCCATCTGTGATCTCTTACAAGGTAGCACATTCTCAGTATCATCAGAACAGTCCATCTTCAGCAACATTATGTCGACTGATAACCCAGTGCCGTACCTGAATATAGTCCACAGGGTTTTTCCCTTCTCCTTCCTCTGACACCAGGGCCTTGCCCTGCTCCCGCAGGTATGAGCTCATACACTCACACATGGTCTTCAGCCCATTGGGAACCCTGCTGAACAGCTTGTACATGCATGCCAAATCTGTAGAGAGGTAAGCATGAATACACACATGAGCACACATCAAAAATCCACTTCTGCCAACTGAAAAGGGACTGAGCATCTGAGATCTGCAGAAAAGGAGGAGAAATATACTCTCCAGGCACTACAGTTCCAGTTTGACTGAATCAAATCATCATTGAATTCCTCACATATTACTATTTGTGGCATGAACCAATGGGAACATGATATGACTGTATTACTGAGCCAGTAAAGTATTTCCTGGAAGTGACAGCTTCACGGTTTATTAAAGAGTGTTGGGGATTTTCTATTTCACTGTAACTCGCGTGGATGTCAATTTAAACAATAAATCACTAAAAATATAAACGCTAAAAAGGTGAAGTGGAGCAGCAGGCTGTGACTGAGGGCTTACCATCTGTTTTGCCATTCTTAAGCATATGGACCAGGCCTGAGTTTTCCATTTCTACGATGGTCTTCATGTGTTTGGAGATGAGCTCACGTTCCACCACCTTGACGATGGGCTCCTCTGTGGATTTATCCAGGCAGTGCATTACCCGCTCGATCTCCTCATTAATCCTGGCTTCAACTTTCTTTATGTACACACTGGCACTGTTTTCTGCAAGGAACTTTTGGCTTTCCATCTGAGTGAACAAAGAAACAGTTTATACAAGAGGTTTTAGTTCCTTTAAGAGAAGCCACAAAGAAATATAGACCCAAATTAAAATAAATAAATAAACACATAAACAAGGAAAATGGATTTCTCTCCCAAACCTGGAAAAATTCTGCAGACATTTCTAAAAACGGTGCTTCAAAGTCTTCTTCATACACAGATCTCCCTTCAAGGCCGAGAATCATTAACATTTGGCAGGCATTTCTAATGGCTCCCCTAGAGAAGGAGAAGCAAACAAAATGGTAAGTAATGCAAAACAAAACATAAAAAAAAAAAACTTTTGTGGAAGCTCATTTCACACTCAGTATAACTGCCAACTAACTTTTTACTATTCATCCATTGAAAAACAGTTACAGTCCACAGTGCATGAAATTCAGAATAGTCAATGTTTTTAAAATGCCAGAGGCTCTGAGGCTTTTGCCCACTGGGTGCAAATGCAGCAGATGTATTTGACAGATCTTATATTTCTAATACCAAAGGCATCTGCCATGTCCACCCCTGGTGAGAAATGATGACTTTTCCATTTAAAGATCAAGAACGCAAACTTCATTTTATTTGAAAACTAAAGATAATTTATTAGATAATGCCATTTGTGACTTTTGGCTACCTGTCCACCACCTCTCCCTTCCTCTCCCGGGCAATCATGTCTAGCAGGGTTTGTCGGAGGTGGTCTCTGATGCAACCATAGCGAACCACTTGATCCCTAAATATGATAAGGCCCAGGTTGTAGACGTTCTCCACGCTATTCTGCTGTACGTACACCCGATCCTGTGACACAGACACACAAAAATGTCCCAAACAACATTAGAATGAACTGGAATTAACAGCAGCTGAGCTCAAATGTATATTTAAGCATATAAAATACAGCTGTTATGTGTAAAATATTTATATCTAACGCTCATATGTCTTACTGCATGACTGTATACTCACCATATACATCAGGATGTCTCTAATCATCACCATAGCTGTCTGGTGGTCATTCCAGGCCTGATTTAGGGTCTGGAGGAAGTTATTGTTTAATGAATTGAGAACATCTTCCCGTACCTTTGGACGAGACAGAAACACAGCCTTAGAACTCAAGCAGACACCTGTATTTGTATTTTGTTGCTCGTGCAGCATTTTAATGCGGGCCTTCTTTACTAGTCAGGCACACAACAGCTTGATAACAGTCACACTGCAGTGTGACTCAGCAAAGTAAACTAAATGTCTCAGTGGAGTAAGATTCTTAAGGGCACACTGACCTCTCCTTCCTTCTCCTTCGGAGCAGAGGTAATATATTACGGCCTCTGCTCCTAATGTTACAGGCGACCAAGCTTTATAAATGCACGACTTCTTCTTTTGCACATCCAGATCAAAAGTCAGAAGCAAAACCATAAATCTAAACGTGCACTATCCAAAGTCATGGCTTGCTTAAAAAAATCAACAACAAAAAACAAACAAACAATGTACCCCATATTATATTCATCTGTTTTGCCACTTTGTAATGCTGCTTTCCCATCATATCAAATATTACATATATTACAAATCAAAGTGTGTGTGTGTTTATAAATGCTTTATTTTAACTTTAACTTTCTTAAACACCAGCTGTAATTAAAGTATGCCTTAAGTTATCAATTTCTGGCCTACATTAAAGAGCCAGAAGACTGCATATGGTCTCATCTAAACTTCAGATCTTAACAGATTAACATTTGAAATAAATAAATAGATAACCCACAAAAATGACCTTAAAAGCCAGAAGTGATTGTAGAAAATAAACATCTGAGACCGAATAGACATGCTCGATTGGACTTAAAGCTTATTTTCATCCCTTGTCTAGACAACGATGAATCACTGCTGAAAAAATACACATCTCCAAATCCTTCTCTCAATAATTCATAATAACATTAACTATTAGGCCCAAAACAATATATAACCCCCCCTCCCCGCAAAAAAACTAAACAAAGGCACTTCTGACTGAACCTCTCGACTGTCTTCCAAACTTAAGCTGAGTTGAGACGATGCTGCGTTCGTACCATTACAACTGTTTCTTTCAAAGCGATGCCTTTACCATTATAAGACAATAAAAACACACTCAGCTGTCAGAGAACTCGTCTTTGATCCATTACTTGTTGACATTTCCTGACTGCTCATTTACTAAGCCTGCCAAGCTGAGAATGTGCATTTAATTAAGCTGTAAAACCATCTGGCTGTTATTCAATAACATCGTGCTTAAATACTGCTCATTGTGTGTCTGCTCACTGTAAGCTGCAAAGAAGCATTTGCGACAGATCTCATGGACAGGCATAATTTGTCACTAATTATACATGCTACAAAAATACAAGCGACAGCTTAGGAACAATTATGCTTTCTCTAACTTATTAGAAGGAGTTTTAAGAAGGAATAAATCTCAGATAGCCCTCTTTTCTCCCACTTTTGTTTTTAAAAACAAGCTGCTTAGGATAATCTACTTCACTAACATTTTATTTTCAGTGGTAAAACAAACCAATTACATGTCCGATTTGAGAAAATGACTCCATCATCAAAAGCATCCTAAAGCTCTTCTATAACGCACAGGACAACGCCTGTTTTATGAAGGGCTTTCAGACAGATGTGCCTTCTCTCACACCAGAATAAAACACCACTGAAGCCCCCCATCCTCAAACCTGGGCTCTTCCTTGCCTTCCAGCCACAGGAATGAGGCATCTGCTAAAAAAAAAAAAAAGGGGGGCATGAGTAAAGGGTTTTACAAATCTACCACAAGACTTAAGTAACAGCCTGTGAATTTATATTCTCAATCTTTCTGCTTATGTGCCTTTACAAGGCTGCTCATGAATGCAACCGGCTCATATTTTCTGGTTTTGCTTTTGTTGTTCAGTATGGCATGCAAGCCAAGCAGGGGAAAAAAGAAAAAAAGAAATCATAATATGAATCTAATAAGTTTCTGTTTAGCACCAATCAGACTTTCAAGCATTTGAGTGAAATTCAGCCCTGACATTCGAACAACAGGCCTCATTAAAATCAGATTTTAATATAATTGTGTTAACTGGAGGAAACTATTCACAGGCCAGGTTAGGTTATTCTTTTGTGGAACAAACCGTCGCCAAAGAGCAACTACAGCTTCGATCTTTCTTTATGTAGATCAAATCCAGTCTACTTTAAATACCAGCACAGTATTGTGTAATACATACTAGCCCACCATACATGTGCTGCATGTATTACACACAGGAATGACAGACAGCTCAAATGAACTCTAAATATTTTAGTCAATCTGTCATCACTTGACTTCCAGCAACTGTTTTAGGCTGTGATCTCTGATGGCCTTACTTTGTTGATAAGGTGTTCGGTAACAACTTCACGCAGGCCGGTGTACAGCTTCTCTCCATGTTTATGAAGCACCATTGTGTAGGCGTTCCTATAAAGTTCCTCAAAACTCAGGCCGCTGTTGTTCTTCCTCTGAATTTCCTGGATGGCATTCTTCAGAAGGTCCCATATGTTGTTGACGTACTTCTCGTCCATCGTCATCTGCAAGAAGTAACAAGTAATGGGTTTCAACAGGACTATAACCAGTGATTAGTTGTGTCAACATGAAGAATCTGTGCATGAGAACATGTGCATACCACATCATGTTCTAGAAGATCAGTACATTTTGCTAGTAAGGGAGCTAAGACTCCATTCACACAGGCCTAGAAAGTGGTTGGTGACTGTCTGGTAACCACTGGTTGCCAGGGAAAAATGAATATTACCCAATTGGCTGTGAATGGTTGTTGGAGGTTGCCAGCTGTTGCTAGGAGAAACTGACTGCAAAGAGGTATCGCGTCTTTACCCAAAAAACCCTTGTGAATGCTTTGCTTCCCAGCAGGTTGCCACTTTGCTCATAGTTTGCATGTAAAATGGCAACTTGTCTGCAAACACTGGCCAACTTTTTTCTTTTTTTCCCCCGTCCTGTTTGGCAGTGTAGCAATCAGAATTGTTGTCTGAAGGCCAAAAAGTGACAAACAGATTTAATTTCACAAGTGAAGCATTGCAGCATTTGTTGTAATTGTCCACTTGATACTCATATTTTATTAGACCTTTATTAGGGTTTTTTGATTTTGGATTATCACAACCATAATGGACAAGACCGGGTGACCGAAAAGAAAAAGAAAAAAGTGAAGTCGGGGTGAAAGTTGACAGAAAGAGAGGGAGAGAAGAAGAGGGACAGAGAGAGAAAGGGAGAGAGCTAAATCAACACCTGTTGAGGGAGGAAAAAAAAACAGCAGAGAAACCACAGCAACAACCAACATATACATAAATAACAATGACAGTCACCCAGCAGACACAGTACAGAGACCCCAGGGGGTTGCAGTGACAAGCCTGGAGGCTCTGTCTGCTAAGCCAGAGCAGACCGAGCTGCGTGGCCAGAGACCCGAGACCCAACAGCACCCTACCCCCCAGTAAGGGCCCAACAGAGCCAGGGGCCCCAGTGTGTGTGTGTGTGTGGGTGGGGCCCACACCTGAGATGTTCTAAGAGAGAGAAGACAATGTTATCATCTAGGTCACCCAACAAGCAAACTGAAGGGGAGGCTGGAATGTTACACTTCAGAACCTTTGATAAGACTTCACATATCTGGAACCAAAACCTCTGAACAGGTGGACAGAACCAGCAAGCATGGATGTAATTGTCAGGTGTATTGCCTTGACAGTGCAAACAGGTGTTAGATGATGCAAACCGATCCTGAACATCTATTGATCTGTATAGTGCACTTTATGAAGGATTTTCAATTATATTAATTGTAGATTGGGGTTTCTAGTTATTTTAGACATATCTGAGACCAAACGCTGTGATCAAAGCTGACTGATAGGTCGACCTCCCATTTAACAATAGAAAGGGATATCTACTTGGAGAGCGTAATGTATATTTGGAGGTTTTGAAATGAAGGAATTGCAATTGTTTGTAATTTGACTTGATTAGGCTTAAAATTCTTTTTTACTTTGGATTTAATTTGCTGCTTATGAAATCTATAGATTTAATTTGTATTCTAAAAATGTATTCTTGTTAAATACTGTAAAACTAATCTGTCAAATGAAATAAAGTTTCCTTTGAATATATGTTCCAAGTATTTCTTTCATACAACTCAATCTAGGAAGTATTATCCATCCATTCTCTTCCGCTTATCCTTGTCAGGGTCACGGGGGTCTGGAGCCTATCCGATCCCTTAGGGTGAGAGGCAGGGTGCAGTCAGTCTGTCACAAATAGAGCCATCCGCAGTCACATTCACACCTAATTTAATTACCAACCTAAACCCACTAACTGCATGTCTTTGTACTGTGGGAGGAAGCTGGAGTACCCGGAGAGAACCCACACAAACACAGGGAGAGCATGGAAACTCCACACAGAAAGACCCTGGCCTAATGGTGGAATTGAAGTCAGGACCTTCTTGCTGTGGCAACAGTGCTGACCAATAGAGGTGGGGGAAAAAATCGATACTGCGTAGTATCGCGATATTTTGTTTGCCAATAATGTATCGATACAGGGACAGCAGACATCGATATTTTGTTCCAAAAACTTCCAGTCCACCAGATGGTGCGGTTGAGCTTTTTCTTTAGTGAGGTCAGCAGAGGTTAGGTGAGCACATGGGAAAATTGATCAAACAAAGATGGAGGAAGAGAAAGAGATCAGGAAAGCGCAATCTGCGTTTAAATCACACGTCTGGGAGTACTTTTGATTTTTTAACAAGGATGGAACAAATGAGATGGATATGACACACGGGATTTGCAAGGTGTGTCGTATGAAAATAAAGTACTCTGGGAATACTACGAACATGAGGGCCCATCTTACACGGCACCATCCAAAAATAGCATTAACCGCAGACGGGAAAGCTAGCTCTAAATCAGCTCCACTGAAAGATCAACCAACGCTGGACACTCTTAGCTTAGCAAAGCTATCTCCCAATTCAGAGCGAGCTAAGAAAATAACACAATCTATCACGTACTTCATCTGCAAAGACCTGCGTCCTTACAACATTGTGGAAAACGAGGGCTTTTCTTACATGATCAAGATGCTGGAACCCAGGTATGTGATACCATCACGACGTTTTTTTCGCGGACACAGCCGTACCCAATCTCTACATAGATGTGAAGCGTAAAGTTGAGGAAAGTTTGAGCACAGCAGAAAGGGTTGCATTAACTTGCGACGCATGGACCTCGCGGGCTGTGGATTCATATGTGACTATAACAGCTCATTATCTCACAGCGGACTGGCAACTGCTGTCTTATGTTCTCCAAACTCGAACATTACATGAAAGTCACACCGGAGCGAACATTGCAAATCTCCTGCAAAATGCAGCACAGGAATGGGGGATTGCCGACAAACATCTGGTGGTTGTCACTGACAATGCTTCTAATATGACAATTGCCACTCAGCTAGCGGGATACCTGCATGTGAAGTGTTTCGCCCATACGCTCAATCTGGCATCACAACAAGCCTTAAACCTGCCTGCAGTAGCCAGGGTCTTGGGGAGAGTGCGGTGCATAACTGGGTTTTTCAATAGAAGCACAGTGGCAAACCACGCTCTGGAGCAAAAACAGAAAATGTTACAGCTCCCGACTCACAAGCTCAAGACCGACGTCTGCACGAGATGGAACAGTGCTTATGACATGCTCCAGCGTTTCCTTGAACAACAACCTGCGATTTGTGCAGCGCTGCTGTCTCCTGAAGTCAGAAAGAGTAGCACAGATATCTTTACTCTAAATGAGACGGATATTGGGAACACTGAAGAAATTGTCCGGGCCTTGAAGTCAATGCAAGTTGCGACTACTGTGATGTCTGAGGAAAAGAATCCTACTCTGTCTCTCGTAGCACCACTGCTAGCACAGCTGTTGCACGACACCCAAGACAACATTGGTGACACAGCGCTGGTCAGAAACATCAAGCAAAGTATCAGTCAAGACCTTAAGAAGAGATATGCCAGCACAGTCGAGAGGAACACCCTCTACACAGCATCAGCTCTCACCCCACGCTTTAAAACCCTGCCGTCCCTGTCACTGGAGGAAAGACAGGAAACCTATGCCAGAGTGGTTGCTGAGGCTATAACCCTTCAGGTAAGCAAACATTCTGGTGTTATAATTTAAATAACTTACTTACAATATTAGTAGATCGGTGATATTTTTGTCATATTGGTAATATTCTATTTAACAATTAAATACATTAATTATAATTTGCTAACATATTACTGCATACTAAAAGATATAAAATATTTATTTTCTCCCTCTCTCTGTATGTGTGTGGGTTTTCTACAGGAAGAAAAGAGGCAGCAGCCCATCTGTGAGCCAGAAGCCCATGAACATCATGAGAAACCTGACGAGACTGAACAAAATCCCAGACCCCCTCTCATACCAGCCAAGATGAGGAAGTCTTGTGGGTTAACAGACTTGCTTGGTCAGACTTATGGTGATGTTGGAGCCCCACCAAAATCATTATCTGCCACAGCTGAGGAGGAGGTGAAAAAATACCAGGAGGTCACGTCACTGGCACTCACAGAAGACCCACTAAGCTGGTGGAAATCCCATGAGGAAGTCTATCCTTTCCTAGCCACTCTGGCAAAAAGATACCTTTGTATCCCAGGTACTAGTGTCTCGGCTGAAAGAGTCTTCTCAACCGCTGGAGACATCGTCACAGCAAAACGGAGCACTCTGACTTCAGAGCATGTTGATCAGCTCCTTTTTCTGAGCAAGAATGCTGACATTGCTTCACTGTCCAATTGTGTTTAACTTTTTAGGGCAGCAACAAACAGGACAGTTTACTTATTTTAATTTAAGAAATGTTTTATTTAAATTTAAAACTTTTTTATTTAATGTAAAATTATATTTTGTTTTAAGCTATAATTGTACCAGATACTTACGTTCAGTTAAGTTGGTTACTAGACTGTTATAAGAACCGTTCACTTTGTCCTTCGTCAGCAATAAAACTGACATGAGAGAAAGACTGAGTGTGAGACTTTATTATTAGATAAAATGAATATTGATAAAGTTTACCTTTATGTTTACCTTTATGGACAAATTCTGCAGTAGAAAAAATATTTGATAAATCACAAAATATCGTATTGCAATACTCAGAATATTGCAAAAATATATATATAAAAAAATCGCAATAATATCGTATCGTGAGTTAAGTATCATGATAATATCGTATCGTGGGGTGTATGGTGATTCCCACCTCTACTGACCAATGTGCCACCCCTTGGAAGTATCATATTATTGTTTTCTAGGATGTCACGGTTATTCCAGATGGGTTTATGTTTACATGGAATTAGTGAAGACTCAGTCATTTTTAGAAATTCCCACCATGCTGTCAGAAAGGAGCTGATATTGATGCTTGAGCTAATGAACTGTAGGTCCGAAATCTCTATATTACTGCATAGTGCCTGTTCTACGTCTAGCCACAGCTCATCTAAGAGGGTATGTTTTAACCATCTTGAGATGTACTGTAGGCCTGTTGGCCAATAAGCAGTGGTCCCAACTACTTGCTAGACAGTAGCTGAAGTTGAAAAAGTACAATTCAATCCAGAAACAGAAGATGTTTATCCTCAAAGTAAATAATGTGCCTTATGCTGAAACCAACGTGTTTTAAAAGGCATAACTATTAGTTAAAGTGGACGTCCTCCATTTCTGATTTGCATCACAGTTTTTCCAAGTTTCACTCCCACTAGCTGGTTAGAGAGGCTACGTTCACACTGCAGGTCTTAATGCTCTATTCCCATTTTTTGATCAAATCAGATTTTTTTGTCTGCTTGTTCACACTACAAATAAAATGTGACAGCAAACGCGCTCTAGTGTAAACCCTCAAAGAGGCCCGCAGGCGCAAAAGAAGACGTCACACACAACGCGCTCTGTTTAGACCCAGACCAAACAGTATTGTTTGACTGATGGCCTTAATATGAAGACTTGTTTTGGACTTTACGTTTCCCAATTTTGCTTTAAGTTATAAAGTTATTTTGTTATTTACATATGGCCTAATAATTATCCTTATTGCTGTTTTAGAGAGGAGCGGTGCTTCAAACGAAGTCAGAATCTGCAGATTATACAGTACAAATAAAATGTTCACGTTTCTCCAACGCTGTCTTCCCAACAGTTTCACTAACATCTACACTGGATGGCCAGGAAGCGTTCACGATGTCTTCTCTGGCGCTGATAATTGGCGTCTGTCTTGTGTCAGTGACGTAAAAGACAAATTTAATGCGAGATGACCATTCAAACAGCAGTCGCTTTCTAAAACATCAGGTATGTATCAGATTCAGTACCATATACGAAAGTGACCCAGGTCGGATTTGAAAACATCGGATTTCTGCTGTTCACACGGTCATACCATGATCGGATATGGGTCGCATAGGGTCAAAAAAGCCGGATTTGATGCGCTTTCGCCTGCAGTGTGAACGTAGCCTTAGTTACCAAGTGTTTGCAGACAAGTCGGTGCCTCCCATGCAAATTACTCGCAACCGTGGCAATCTGCCATTGACAGAGAGCATTCTCCCCTAGGCCTGCATGACTGAGGCCTCATGTAGCATGGCAAAATGAACAACAGAGAATCAACTGTTCAAATCACATATAGATATTAAGAACATTTTGTTGATACTGATGTCCAAATTAATTATTTGATAACTCCTTATCTATTTTCTGTGCATTAAAAAAAAAAAAGGCTTTCATTATCTCTGAGTCAACGCACAGAGTAGGAAAAAGACTGACATGTGACTCATGTGTCACTGCCACAAGGCTGACGTCACTGTTTTGATATGTTCAACTGCAACAATTAGGATTTCATAAGCTTAGATTGAAATGACACTTTATTGTGGACACACACAGATGTGTTTATGTCCACCCCCATCCCAAAATTTTCTTTTCCGTGGATTCCACCTTCATTGTTGGTGCCCTGCACAGCAAACTGGAGGGCCTGCAAATGTCTGCTCGGAGCCTTGTGTTTATCCTGACCAAATGAAGTCATTTGAACACAAGCAGGTCCTTTCTTACTCACAGATGTGTAATGTATATAATACCTGTATTAGTGGCATACGGATCTGGTCTGATGGATGATTAGCACTGGTAGTCACGTGGAACTGGCTCATGCTTCCAATCTCTATTCACGCCTATTATTCCAACAAGCTATGTTTATATTTGAATTGTTTGTGACTTGGTTGTGCTTTAACTACTAACATGAAAGTGGCTGTTTTCACATGTTTTTCTGCCAGCTCTGTTATTCTCCGTGTGTTTAAAGGAGGGAAAATAAGGTGACTACAAATGACAGCATTTGAGATAATTAAACAGAGATGAAACTGAGATTTAAAAAACTAAAACATTAAATAAAATACTTTGGCTCAGTGGTGATGCAGAATACATTTTGCAAAGTGTCAATCCTCAATCTTTGATTTCTTTTTTACTTCATTATTGAGTATAAGACACTAACAGAGCTTATTACTCCTCCAGAAAACTCTCTCATTAATAAATTTGCTCAGATCTGCAAATATTAAGATGATCATTTCTTCCCTACTGTGTACACTGCCTATAAAAAAAAAACTTCAATCATAGGATAAATCTGCTTATTATAGCAAACTGCTCAGACTAGTAAGAAAACTGCAAGAGTAAAAAAGGATGCCTCTAAATAAAAAAAAATAAATAAAAGAATAAAAGACCCTAACATGAGGTACATTAAAAGCTCGAGGACGTGCTGCTCCCATTCCAACTGATTTAGAAACCATCACATTCCTGTAGCAACGATGAACACTAATGACTAAGCAGTTTTCATTCTTTTGAACACTGTGTTGTGGGTTAAAACACCTCTCAGTTTCCTTAGAATCCTAACCTGGTATACTGATAAGGAAGTTGGAACAATTTTATTAGGTTAAAACCTTTCTCTCTCTCTTTCTTACTTAAACCCAAATTAACCAACCAAAATGATTTGCATAGTGAGAAAGCAGATATCACAAAGGGTAAAGGTGAGGTATCTACCATGTCCTCTGAAAATTTGGCTCTGCCAAAACAATCTCATAGGCTGCTTTAAGTACTTGCATAAGCACTATGTGGAAAATGTAAAGTGAAAGAATGCAGGTCAGTGTCTATACACTAATATTAGGGTTAGTCATTGCATACACCAAGCAATTAATATTAAATATTTACGCATACATGGGCGTGGGTTTCAGTGCTTCTGAAGCTACCAGCCCCAGCTCTTATATTTATTTTTTTTAAGGTTTCAGGTGTTATTTTAAACCAGGAGGAAAGGGTGTTTTTTTTTTTACGTTACAAGGCACTACAGATAGGATAAATAACCGTAAAGCAAAGACCTAGTTTAGCCCAGCTGTAAAGCATCATGATAACAAGAAATCTATAATCCAGTCTATAATTAAAATCTTTAAACTTACTCTAGACTCTTTGTGGGATTCCTAATTGCCAAAGACACGTTATCCAAAAGCAGAAAACATAACACATGCCACCCCTGTGCTGCTAGTCAGCAGGCAAGCCCAAACACATGCACATCACGACGCTGGTTTGACAGCAGCTCTGACAGTTATCCTATCAAGACTGGGCCACGATCAGCGGGCCCATAGGCATATATGAAGGTGGCACTGAAGTAAAACTTCGTCACTAAGATCCATTAGCTACATGGATACTGTTGCTACGCTCTCATCAAGCCTTTACAGACAGGCTAATGCTTTATGAAAATTTAGGTCAGTTCAGAAAATAGATAATTCAGTGTCTCGCAGACAAAGGGAGTGCCATGTGAGCGAAGAATCGATTCCAACACCAAAACAGGTCCACAAAATCCACACAGGCATTAATTCAGAACCAAGAACTGGGTTAGCTCATTTTGGTTTTCATTAGCATCATGTAAAGCGGCCGTAACGCCGCTGAGGCTAAAGTACAGACCTCTGTCTGCACAAACGTCCGTTACATTTAGTGCTCAGTCATAAAGACATTATGCGTTTATATATATACATATATATACACACATAGACACATTTTAGAAAATGAGCAAAAATAAAATCAGTCAAAACAACAAGTGTCAAGACCCATGGCTAACGTTAGCATCGGCTATTTGGCTGATCATATCGGCTAGCTAATGCCTGGGAAGTTGTAAGACAGTTAAGCGACAGGGAAAATAAAAGTGATTTATAAAACTTATCACCGAGCTGGTATTATAAATGAGTTTCCATCTAACAGACCGACCAAGAGTGTGGAAGACTGGATATCTGACGGCTACACTTTGTTTACGGATAGTCAAGTCACCTCAGCTGGTTAGCCTATTAGCATTTAGCCCTTAGCGCAGACCACGGTAATCGAGTCCGCGACCGTCGGACGAGCAAAGCCCCTACTGCGGCGTGCACTTACAGGAAAGGCCCGTATCCTCATTTTGGTGTCCTTCTTGGTGCCGCCTTTGCTGAGATTGGACATGGTTGCCTCGTCCGTGGGCTCCGTATTCACATGAAAGTGTTGTCCAGGGAGGACTGGGCCGACTACTGGTTTATGGAGCAGCCGACGAGCTTTCACCCGACCTCGTAGCTCCGGGTCCCGGCACCACAAGTTTATTGTTGACTGCCAAACACCAAATCCGACAGTTCTTCATACAGCAATGGCGGACTACCTGCAGTTCTCATTGCGCAGAGCTCACGCACTTCAAATCACGCGATGATTCAATTAGTACGAGCGTTTTCTCAACTTTGCTTTGTTTTGAGCTCGTAAATTGCTGATTTTTAATTTTAGAGCATGCATTTAACTGCTACACAGTACTACTGTAGTTTGTTTACTCTACTTTACCAGTGTGATACTAGAGTGAAGTACAGGCGCAGTAATAAAGTAATAAATAATTTTCAGCCACTGTAATTGTTTTGCTTGACATTGTATACATAAAATAGATCACTTTATGAAATAGTATGTATTGTTGAAGATACATATAAGTATATATCACGGACACTGCGCTATCAAAGGGGCTAATAGACATGAGTTAAGTAGGCCTCTTTTAGGCCTACTTAACTACCTGTTCCCAAATGTCAATAATTTGCTGTTAAAATTATTTTGTTAATATTTATTTATTTAATTAATTAGTTTTATTAGGTTTGTGATGCTTTGTAAGATGTGACAGATGCATTTGTGCTGTGATCTGAAGTCTGCAGTAGCTGCAAGGGTCTTTCCTGGACCTCTAAGTCTAAGACTCGCCTGTCTCATATTCATGAAAGGTGACCTATGATGTTCTTTCCTTATTCTGTCATATATGCACTATTGGGTGATTCTCATAATTCCCAACGCTTAGGGTTTAGTCTGCTCCAAGCCTTTCTGACAGCTTTTTCAGTGCATGGCCTGTATAATGACACAGACAGCAGCTATCTCCCAGGAAGACAGCCCCACACACCTATTGTTCCTTTAAAAATATTTTATTTGGCTCAATAAGGAAAGCCCATCATAAAAATGTTGTTTTAAAGCAATCTGCTTATGTCAATTCTATTAAAAATATAAAATATAATATGTCCCCTTTAATCAAATTTTGCTTTCTACTATCGATACAGGGTTGTGGTCAGAAGTTTACACACACTCATCATTGGTATAATTTTCATGTGATTTTGGGCTTTTAATGATTTATTTGAACTGCTATTTTTCCAGGGTGCAATGATTGCACAGCATTCACCTTTAATCAATAAAAAAACAAAAAAACAAGAATTGGGGTGTACAAGTTTGGATTTATTTTGGATTTTTCTTAAAAAGAATAAATCCTTTCTTAAATGTATACATACACCATCTTAAACCTTTTCATAACTGGTACTGCAATTCTACAATTGATTTTAACTTGCCAGTGCTGAGGCCTATTAAATTCTCATTAGGGGTCACGATTGGCTAAAACTGGTAGTTTCAGTTTGCCAGCATATAAAGGATTTATTTTACAGCAGTCACTGGATTGACCAATAGTCAGAACAATGGGAAAGTCCAAGGACTTCAGAGACGATCTAAGAAGGAGAATTACAAAAGTAAGAATGTCTCTTTGAATCATTTCTAAACAACTGAGGATTCCAAGATCATCATTTAAACAATTGCACATCTGTACAAGTTATTCAGATATGTCATGACTTTGCCGAGATCTGCAGGAAGACCCAAACCCCTCAGATGGTCAGGAACCCAGAAACCACCAAGGTTTAAGCCTGTCATGAACTGGAAACTGCTGGAACACCAGCATCACTGTCCACCGTAAAGCAGCTTGTACATCACCATGGACTGATAGAGTGCTGACCGTGAAAGAAGTCCCTGCTACAAAATCAAAATCACTCGAGTGAAATTTGCAGCTGCTCACACGGACGAGCCAAATGTCTACTGCAGAAAAGCTCTATGGACAGATGAGATAAAGACTGAGCTGTCTCGCTTGAAGAGTTGTCATATATACAGCCAGACGTTTGCCAGAAACTTGTTGATGGCTACCAAAAGTGTCAAGTTGAGGCACAACTTGCAAAAGAACATTAAACCAAATATTAGTGGGGTACATGTATATGTTTGAGCCTGTATATATACTTTTGAGAAAATCCAAAGTCAATTCAAGCTTCAACACCAAATCTTTCATTTTCTTTTTAAAGTTATTAAAGATATTTGTTGTACAGTCATTCAACAGTTAAGAGAAATCATAAAAAGACCCAGATTTACCATGACATTTATGCCCATGATGAGTCTATGAAAGCTTCTGACCACAACTCTATACTGGAATATCTTCAACTAGGGGTTGATAACATATAATTTAAATGTAATTTCCCATTATAAAAGTATAGCTGTATGAACAAGCTATATAATTTCTATTTAAACTAATGTAAAAACAGGAGAAATGCTAACTACTTTAGGGGTAGATTTTTGTCCTAGGAACCCCTCCGAAATATGTTAGCCTAGCCATGCTTAACCATGAGTACATGTGGCACAGGTCAACAGGAACAGCAAAGATGCCTCTGTGACGACTAAATCCGTGTTGCCAGATACAAATACACAGTTCCAGACAACATAATACACAGTGCAGCATGTGGTGTGCACACACATTTAGAAAGGACAACCGAGAAGCCTTTCACCAGATTTATTTCAAGAAAAAAAAGGATTTAAAATGTTGCACATTTGCCTACTTCTGAAAATTGTCCTTGTTCAACACGAAGAACAAGATCACCAGCACTCAGAACTCAATGAAACAAATAATTAACAGATGAATATCCTGGATTTATTGGCCAGTATAAGCATCATTTATACATTTCAGATTTGCCTGGGTTATATATTATACGTATATCCCGAACAAAGATATAATTTTCTTTCATCCCCTCTGTTAAAGTCTGAGCTTAGGGTTGTTCAAAAATGGCTTAGCAAAAAAAAGAAAAAAGAAAAAAGAAAGAAAGAAAAGGAGAACAGAAGGCAACCACTTTAAACACATTACAGAACTGGATAAAAAAAGTCCCATTGTAAATAATGACAGACGATCAAGAAACGTTTTCTTTTGAAACTCTTGATATTTACAGCAATTATATTTTTGCCACTTTTAACAATTATGTCACAGGTGATTGTTACAATGACGTTACGTCACAGGTTCGAGTCCCGCTGCTCTGTGATGATGGGAAATCGATTGCGATCACAATCCATTGACAAGCTGTCATGACGTAGCGGGAAAAGTCAAATATGAACACAGCCCTCGTCGACACTCCAACATTAGAGAACAAAAATATTTTAAGTTCTGTCTGTTTTGTTTTTCTTTTTTCTTGTGGTGTTTTTATGTTTTCTTTTTCTTTTTCACTTTGCAGCTTGCCAAGAAAGTAGAAAATGTTTGCTTGGCACATTTAGCCCTGACTCTCTAAAACAAACAAACAAAAAGGACAGATACACAATCGTGATAGAAAACTGAAGCATTTTAGGATTAAAATTGTCACACTCCATTGATTTGTGTTTCTTTTCTAAATGGAAACATCATGATCTAACACTTAAAAGGCTTTGGCAACTCAGACCTAAAGCAATAATTTAACAAGAGGCATAGGTATTTACATAGGAATCTATGCACTGTCACAGAGGCAGACAATTTATATTGCACATGGAAAAAAAAGGACAAGTACATGTGAAACGTTGGTTTTGAAATAACTGAAAAATAAAACAAAAAAAAATGAGAGTTCAAGAAAGAGAGAGTGGTTCTTATACAGACACGTCTGTACGCCCTTTAGAAGCTTTGCAGCAAAACTATCTCGTCCACGGCAGATCAAGCACTTCCATCGAGCGAGCGCTGATGCATATCCCAATCTTGGTTTCACACATACATCACACCAGTTTTAGAGGCGATTAACCTTCCTCACTAATGGCTCCTCACTAATTGTCTTCAAAAGGATCCCATGAGGGTTCATAAGGTACTTTTCAAAGAGAAATCCTACATTGGTAACCTGCGATTTGAAAAAAAAATGAAAAGAAGCTTTCATCTTCTTCCATTAACATTATCGGGGCAGCATAAAAGGAAAGGGGGGAGAAGTAGGAAGAAATTCTGGTAGATCACTCGAGGTTTGTGTCAGCCTCGTTTCTGTGAACACCGCCTCTGTAGAGCTACACCGAACATTTCTCTCTTGCTCTTAACTACCTCTCTCTCACCCACGTACACGCTCGTGCCCATCCACACATTCGCTCATCCCCCACCCCCTCCCCGTGCAGCCCACGTGCAATGGTGTCCACTTTCCCTTTGTAACTATTCAGCGGTTTTCCTCACACTGCTCTGCAGCATTTCCTACTTTAAGCATCGTAAGGTAAAACTGAGCAATAGCGTACTGTAACATAAAACTCCAGTCAGGTTTTCTATGAGGCACAAGCTGAGAACATAACTTTCTGACGCTTACTTTGGAGTGCAGCAATAGTGAACTGCTGGATGGTTCCAAGAAAGAGTAATTTTGTGATGGCTACATCTCTAGTTCCTTTAAAAAAGAAAAAAAAAAAAACAATCTGGATGCACTGAGAACTGAACAAAACGCTTTTATGTCTGACTGGGACACCCGAGGGTGGCTGTGCAGATAAAAGAGAAAGAAGTGAAATGACGATTGTGACATCTGAGGTTCTTCACACGGGTATTTCACAGATATACATCTTCTCAGCTGATCATTCAGTCAAACACGTCGATACTCACGCTATCTCTATAACAAATATACAACATACATACTAAACAGACTCTTTATTTCAATTGTTATATATTAAAAGCTCTAAGAAAGGCAGCAAAGATGCGCAATAAGGCAGATCCATATGACACACTCGATGACACACTCTACTCTGGCACATTTGCACTTACAGATGAGATGGATCTTTTAAAGGGATTTGGTTACTCTTTACCTAAAGTGGGTTCATGAGGAAGTTAGTTAAGAACAGAAAAAAGAAGAAAGAAAAGAAAATGACCTAAATGAAGAGGAAATGTGACAGATGGAGGATGGTGAGAAGAATAAAGTGGGAGTCTTTTTAGTTAAGTGTTTAATGAAGAAGGGTCAGGGATCAGTGACTATGCCATTAATAAGTGATTGTCAAATTGTCCCCTAAACACCAAAAAAAGCAAGAAGTGAATCACTAAAAAGAAACAAAAACTCCCCGTGCGTCTTTATGGTCATGAATTTATTATTACACATATCCTGAAAAGCTGTAACTAAAATGTTTTGAGACAGAGTGGAGATGGAAACGGAGTGCATTCATTTCTTAGTTAATGGAAAAAAAATAAACACTGACCCAGATAAAAGGAATAAAACATGAGGTGTCCATACAGCATGCATTCATAAGCATCAGGTGAGGGCTATGGCAGCTGCTTTAAATCAATATAAGCTTTTATGACACATTTTACAGAAACTATAGCACTTTCATCTCACTGTTACATGTTGAAGTAGTCTCTGCTGTCACAATGAATCTTCCCCCCCCCCTTGATCTTGAGACAGTATGTGCATGTACATATGTGTCAGTGTAGCTGTGTGTTTTTACAATCTTAATCAGGATCAGTACTGTATGAATGAGCTTGTGACTAGTGGTAAAAACCTATTATCCCGGTATAGCTGCTGAAATAGACAAAGTCACCACCTTCTGCCATCTTCAGCCGGAGACGTGTGGCTCCAGCACTCGTTTCAGATCGCTCGTCTGATTCAGTTTGAAACTTTTGTCCCGTCCTGTCTGGCCTCCTAAGCATCTAAGTGGTTGACAGCAGAGAGAGACCCGTGACTCTTAGGTCACTAAAAAGGTATTCTCAGCCTCTTACGGGACCACGGAAAACTCGACGAAAACCGTCCGCAGCCTGCTGCCGTCACTGACCCCTCCCTCCTTCTGTGTCGTCGAGGCAGCCGTTGAGGCAGTGGTCGTCACTCCCGAAAGCGCCCTGGGCCTGCAGCAGCTCGTATTCCTGGTCCAGGAAGTCGAGGCTGTTGTTGCTAGGCAACCCACGGATGGTGAACTTATGGGACACTTTGGTCCACTGCTCACGGTTAGCCGCCACCCTCTCGTACAGCTCGGTGGCCCCAGGAAACAGTTCAGACAGCAGCCTGAGAAGACAGGAGGCAGCAGGTGGTGTTAATTTTAGGCCTACACACGATTGCTAATGAAGAGTCCTCAATGTCCCAGTCTGAGAGTTTGCTCAATTAATGCCACTCTAAATGAAATGGATTAATCATTCATATAATTATTGTTTTAATTTTATTTATTTAGCGTCATGTAATGATTTAAACCATGCTATCGGGTATTTAATCATCCAGTAACTGGCATTTTGATTTTTCACAGGTTGCAGTCACAGCACATTATGAGAATAAACTGTATATATAGACAATGTTAGTGGCCAAAGTGATGTCAATCACTGGTTTTTGAAGTCCTGTTTTCAAGCTTCCACTTTAAGCATTATGTGTTTGTTTGGTTGCTTTTTCAATAACCTCAGACTGAGAATCTGAGGATCATGTGTGCTCAAATGGTAGCAACCACAGGTGGTATAAAAGTCGTCACCCTTTGGTTTTTCAAATCGTGTTCTGAAACCTCAAGATGAGCGTTTGCCATTGCCATCTTCATTGATGATGACTTGTGTCATTAGCTAACGAGTGTGTGGTTCATGCCACCTCCACTTTGAAACGTAATATGAACAAGATTTACATAACAGACTTCATTTGTTCTTCAATGAGAACAAAAACAAGTTACTGAGCCCATAAAATCAGCAGAAAGGTCAAGATAGAAAGCTGATTTCCAACACACTTCTATTAGCACGGAAATCTTTTTGCAACCAAAACTAAACCCATCTGGTGGCCTTCAGATAAAATGCAGCTTTAACCTCCAAAGACCCGAACTCTTCCACGACATGTATTTTAAATTTGTCTTTGATATTTGGGCATATTGGGACCCGATTAATGTAAAACCAAAGAACTGCTAGATTTTTTTTAACCAGATTTTTGTTTCTAAGAAAAATGAGAGCCACATATGAGGATATTTGTTTCAAATTTCGATAGAACAGTAGCAGTATAATGTCCTCATAAGTGGATATCAGGCCATTGTAGCGCAAAATTGAGTATTTTGGTCTAAATAACCCAAAATGTGATGTCCACATATGTGGACGCCAGGTCCTAGGAGGTTAAGCCACTAGGCACACTCTTCTGACCTAGAAGCTACATCCATGCTTTATTCTATCTGTCTTAGTGACTTTTCAGTCACCAAGTAGTCCTGCTTCATTGTTTATTTCACTCTTATAAAGACCCCGACCGGTCACCAAAGAGATGGATGCCCCCCCCCCCGAGCCTGCAGGGGAGTTCTTAGTACTCGCTCGTGGGGATCGTCTGATTGTTGGAGTTTCTGTTGTACATTGTAGTGTCTTTATGTTGAGGAAAAGTGCCTTGAAGTAACGGTTGTTGTGATTTGGCACTATATAAATATACATATATCAACTGAATTGAACTCCTGCGACCATAATTTACAAATAAATATCATGCTGTATTCAACAAAACATGAAATGAAACAGCAGAGTCGCCTCCCCTGCAGGCCATTAGAAGGAATGGCAGGTATAAGGCTGGCTTCACTTTTCAGACATATTTCTCTATGATTATCACTTTAAAGGTCTATATATTGCAAATGTGATGCACTTGCTTATTTAAATTTACTGAATTTAATTAACATTAATTTTCAAACTGTTAATTTCGACATAATGAATTTATCTACCATTATCTGTTCTTGCTCCTTTAAATGAGTTACTTTGAGTTACAATCAGCCAAAAGACTCCAGAATCAGGGGATAATTTGTGCATAATCCACAGTTTTGTTTTAAGCACATAAAGCAACGTTTCAAACTAAATCCTTTGTGTTATAAAAGGACCAAAACAGATCCAATAATAATGAGTCTGTGCTGCTTTCACGTTTTGTACGCACTTGTAGATCGGCATGGCGATATGCTCCATGAAGCTGATCTGCAGTTCCGGTATGTACGCTTTCTCTCTGTCCATCATCTCACTGGGCCTGTTACCCATGGCTTTTTCCTGCAAACACACAAGCACAACTTTAAGCTATGATTAATGACCTCAGTCAGGCGTACAATAACACACTTTCACCACATGTTACTATTTTCACATGTCATTTAGCAGTTAGCGTACACTAAAACATACCAGATCTCCTTGAGAGAAGAACTCTTTATAAATCAGCTCCTGTAGGAACATAGCAGCAGATATTTGAAAGTCTTAACATGTGTCATATTTATAGAGACATCGTTATGTATGAAATTTACTTTATTTGTCTTTTATGCAAACGTTTTATGCTGTTACCTGCCATAAACTGCAAGGTCACTTTTATTAAAGCTCAATATTTGGTGTGATTGGGGTTTTTCACTGATAGAAATGCGTTATCTTGCTATTGAGATGATAATGTATCAACTGAGCACAGTAAAAGCCAATAAAGTCTTCCACAGAAATGTGCTATTGGTTTTGAAAACAAGGATTTACAGTTTATTTGCTTTAGGTGTTTGGAGATTGAGGGTGGAGGATTTGGGGCAAGGTTTACGGGTTTGGTGGTGGAAAGGGGGCAGGCCAAGATTAAACATAATCCTAAAATGGAGTGCGGTTTCTCAGAATAGAAAATAATGAAATACAGCTCAAAGGTTGTTTCCAGCTGTACAGCTTTGCATCTCATAATCTCCAATGTCCTAGAAATGGGTCAGTTTCACTGTACAAACACTGTTAATTAGAAATCTTTAGTCGTGTTGCTAAAAGATGAAACAGAAACTTCTTTCTCCTGCAAATCAGCAAACGCAGCATGAACCCGATCACACTAAAGCCTTTTCTATTTTCTTCTTACTTAGAATAAACTGCTACAGAGAGCAGTTTACTAGGTCAAAATAATTACAGCTATTACTTCCACTAAGCTTTTGGAATTTGTACTGCAGTAATACTGAAATATTAACAGTCTTAACTGAATTAAACACATTAATACAACATTTTTGCTACAAATGGCAAGTTCTAGTAAGTATGTGGTAATGTTTCTCATATACTGGTGCAGAACACAAACTGACAGCAATTTTGCGTGTGGTTTTCCAGCCCTTGGTTTGGTCTGACAGGTCACACGAAGTCATCAACAGGCACAGCAGCAGGGAGTGGTGGGTACGGCTTTTTGGATTGTATCCATCTGAAAAGCACACAAAACGCATCGCTCTGCGTTAACAGCATTTCAAGCACTGTTGCTGCCTTTCATCTCAGAGGAAAATCACACAATTCCGAAGCAAAAGTGCTTCAAACTCATTGCATAAAGTTCATTTTAGTCTCCAATATGCAAAATGATAGAAGTGACAATAAAAGAAGGTCACAACAGGATGTTAGATAAGCAGACTTTGCGTGTTTGGTAGGAAGAAATGATTTTCCAGTGCCTATTAACACTCTACACATTCATTCAGTATTCTACTCCATGATTGACAAGTCACCTATTCTAGAGTATGAGAAAGTTGCTAACTCATTTAGTGGTTTTTAATGTCCTTGAATTGCTTTAACGGCTCGAAATTGTTTCCACGGAGGAGACATCCACTCAGGATAACTTATAATTGGTTGCATTCAAGCGTAACAAACCACTGGCCTGGAGGTTACAGCCAATTACATTACATAAGAGTGTAAGCAACTGTCTTTTCTAAAGGGTAAATAGTCCAATGAAAGTGGAGGATTATTAAGAATGTCAGAGCTGAATGTTGCAAGCGTGAACTCGGATCTCTGCAAAATGAGTCAGTTCATGAAAAAGAAGCAAGTCATAGTGCAGAGGAAAATGGGTTATCTGTCTGTCTATGAGTGATCATTCGGCTCAGCGATGCATAATTGTACTGAAACTGTGAATTTCTAATGTTCTATAATGTTTCGTCTCCCTTGTGAAATCAGGCCACTTTAATCTAAGGAGAAGTAAAAAGAAATATTGCTTTGCTTTCAGTGTGAATCGACAATCAGAACCGAGCCTCCTGGAGCTGTTCACGGGTGTGAGTCTAAAGCAACTGCAGAGACGTGGCTGCGCATACTGAACATGTGACATGTACCATCAGACATCTTCTGCAGATCCTTGAAAATGCGAAGGTGGTGAGCAAGGTCCGTGGCCAGAATTATGTCTCTCATTAAATCCAACATGCGCTGGTAGTCCTAGAGACATAAAAAAATTATCGTTAGCTTGCAAAGGCGGTGATAGAAGCAAATGAAATATATGAAATCAGCGAGAGATTGAGAGAGAGAGAAAAAAGAAAGTTGTTGAAATGCACGAATGGAGAGAGGGTTTGATAATTCACCTTCCTGGAGAACTTCTCAAAGATGTTGCAGCCATGAGTGTTCAGAATAGCGATGGCCTGGGCAAAGTGATGTCTCTGGCGTGGCGAATAAAGCATAATGACGAAACGTGTTAGAAAACGGTGACTCTAAAGTGACTAATGCTGCAATGCAAAAGGCAAAAACCAATTTAAATTCCTCACATTGCCTCATCGCTGCTGCAAAAAAATGTCAAGATTGATTTTGGCCACTAGATGTCCTAGCAGAACACTACATTAGCAGCTCTCAGATAATGGCATTCATTAACTATGAAGGAGCAAGCCTATACCAGTAATCGCACAATTTTATCGTCTCTGTCATAGGAAATAAAGATTTACACAGTCAGTGCGAAAACTTTGAGAGACTTTACCTCCATCACAGATCCCTCTGAGCTGTAGAGAGCAGCCAGCACAGATTGCTGGAAACATAACAGACACACATTGGAAACACAATCCTTTTAGCATGCGCGGCACATTGATTCAAATCAACATCCTCCAATAACATATAGCAGTGTTTTCTCTTTAACAGGAGATGGCAGCTCTCAATTGAAAAAAATAAAATAAAATAAATATATATATATATATATATATATATATATATATACAGAAGCTTATCAATGATGGATTACTTATGTCTTATAATGTGTGTCTGATTTAGGTTTGTGCCTGATTAGAGTGTAGCAGGGCGACACGCTTCTAATCACCTCGTGATTAGACCCTGATAAAACCGTGCAACCCTCGCTATTACCCGGGATGCTTCATCTCGAGCATTTAAAGTAAAATTTTCAACATTATCATAACTCTCACTGTTGTTGTCATGTTAAATGAAATAGTTTGTGCGTTCCTTCCTGGCTTTTGTCAGGCGGGGAAAGTGATTCACAAATAACATCCCCCTAACGTTTGCTTTTTAATTTATTCATATGGTTTTTTTCTTTTTTCATTTACAGTAAACAATACATACTAATACAATATTGTTAATGCAGTAACCACTATCATTTACTGCAATATCTTCTCTTCTTCTGTCTCTTATCTCCTCTTATTGTGTTCTTTCTCTCTCAGTCTCATCTGAGTGGTTAGTATCTGGGCAGAGTGGATCCTCTGGGGATCCTCAGGAGCGGGCGGTTTGGGAAGGCAGGCCAGGTCACTGTTCCTGTCCTCTTAAATACACGCTCTGTATTTGAGAGGATAGGAAGCCCAAATAAACAGGCCAAATAAGTGGAAAGATACCACAGCATATACCATAATAATAGATATAAGTTAAAATTACTGAACTCATATATCCAAAAATGAAAAATGCCAAAGACAAACACAGCTTCACTGGCATAAAATTACATTTTTGTGGCACCAAGGTGATTCCTAAAGAGGACACATCGATGCATCTGGCCTTTTGCTCATCCATCTACCCATCTATTTATCTCAATGGATCATCTATCAGTCATGGATTGGTTTTCACGGAGCCCAGACCTCAACATTATTGAAGCAGAGTGGGATCATCTTGACAGAAACATCCAAAGAAGAGCTTTAAATGTCCTTTAAGAAGCCTGAAGAACTATTCTTGAAGACGACTAAAAGAAATGAAAAGACTAAGAGAGTTCATGGTACCACACTGGTACCTATTTTTTGTTACCTTCCTTGTGGGTTTGTATATATTTAGTAGGGGTGCAACGATACACAAAATTCACGGTTCGGTTCGGTTCGATACTTTGGTGTCACGGTTCGATATTTTTTCGATACACAAAAATGTTCATGCCTTTTTATTAATTTGTCATTTATTAAATTTTCACGGCACATTCTGCACCACCTCTCTGTGCGTTCATCATTTGTTTGAAGCCAGCTCACCTCCTGCAACCACTTTTCCGAGAATACCCGCTTCTTTTGTGGTTCGGACTCCTGACATTTCTTTGGAGGTGGAGGAACACCAAAGTAATTGCTTAAAGGAGCTTCTTCGACATCTTTAAGAGTTCTAAACAAATGTCTGTCCTCCTCCAGAAAATCTTATGTATGCAAACACGCGTTGCAACTTCATATCTTGTGCACGTTTTTTATTTTGACAGCGAATGCGCACCTGCGGACCACTTATGTGTAGACCTGGTTATTTAGCTCGTCATATTGCAGCCACAGAAATTCTTTTGTCCATGAAACCATAAAGCTGCACTTTCTTTTTGCCTTATAGTCTGATTTGTCATAACTTTTCCGTTTTGTGGTAAGCTTTTCTTTGGCTGTCACGTCTTCACCCTGACCTGTCTTATTTGGCTCAGCAGAACTAAAATATATATCCTGCTACTTTTACACACGCATTCACATAACGCTCAGCGATTCTCTGCGCGATCAACCTCTCACATGTTTAAGCTGCGGGAGATTTCACTTGTCATGTTTGCATAGTAAGCTAACGATTGATAAGACGATGTCAGAGGAATTGGTGCGCAAATTATCATCACTCACCAATCAGTGCTGTCGCTCTCTATACACAGTTCGCGCTTGCAAAGTGAAAGCAAAAAACAAGCGCAAATTCAAACGCGATTTCAATATGTCACATATTGACAGTGGCTCATCGATGCCAATGACATAATTACCCAGCTACATTTCCGAAAGAATGCAAAAGCATTGACATATATTTTTCCTTCCTATGATAGGCCGACGAGCAGAGCAGGGCAGCCCGACTGGAAAAATCGCTAGCCCCGGGACGTCGGGCTAGCGATTTTGCGAGCCCTGTATCTGATTGAGGAATCACTCATCTTTGGAAAAGAGAGTTTATTACAGAGAAATGGCTCTTTCCAAAATAAAAGCTATACTATACGCTTCTTCTGGGCTATATTCTCAGCAGCATAGTAAACATATCAGGTCCCCATAAGGAGAATCATGTGCTAACGGCTGTCTAAATGACTCGGGTAAAGTTTGTATGCGTGCTTGTTGTTTTTGTCTGCTTCCACTTGTCTTTGCACTAGGATGCTATCGGGTAAATGTACAGTCATATTCGTTGTGTTCCCACTAGTGCTGTCAGCCTTAATCTGAAATGAGGTTAACGCCACAACACGGCAAATCTCCGTTAACGAGCTACCGCGGATTGCCCCGTGTGTGGGGCTGGACAGCGTCAACACATTAACGAGCTAACTGCGCTAACACACTAGTTCCCACTCATGTAATTGAGCATTGCGTGGCACATCTGACATACTGTTTTACTTTAGTCCATGACAGCTTACCTTCAGGGTCATACGTCACATGAAGACCAAAATAGTTCCAAACGCCAGATCTGAATGAGGGTGGGGGAGGTTCAATTTGCCATGTTGCAACAAGCTTAACTTCTCTCTCGCTAGCTTGCCCTGCGCTCAGTGAATCTGTGTTCGACTACTCCGCCTAGGCTGCACTGTCGAGCGCAGATCCACTGAGCGCTCAACACAGACAGCACCGTCAGAAGGAAAGCTGATAAAATAAATTAAAAATGTTGTATTGTTCGATACATATGCGTACCGAACCGAAAGCACTGTATCGAACGGTTCAATATCGATACGAGTATCGTTGCACCCCTAATATTTAGCTGTCATTTGTATGATTATTTTCCTTGCTCTAATTAGTATTTCTTTTTGTATTTATCAAATAGCTGCTTTAGTTGAATTCACTGTGTTTAAGAGTTCAGAAGCCTCGTCTGTTTGTGGTTTCCTTTTAGGATTTATTCATTTTTATTCATATGTTTTATTCCTTATTAAGATGCCAAGTTTTCAGTTGTTATTAGTTTTTATTTTTACCGTTGACGTTGCTTTTAGTTCACGTTTCACGTTCACCTTTCTACGTTCCTCCGTCTCGTCCGCCAATCTTCCCTCCATGTCAGGCTCATTCTATTCCATCCGTTGTGTTGTGTTGTGTTGTGTCACACTTCCTGTTTTCTGTGTCTTGTGATGTGTTTACTTCCCCATCTCATTATATTTGTTGGCTTCAGCTGTGTTAGTACCTGCTACCGCTCCTCTCTATGGCTGTATCCCAATTCAGGGTCTGCAGCCTTAAAGGCCGCATTTTAAGGCCGATTACGTCACTGGAGGCTGTCCCAATTCGAAGGCTGCTCGAAATGCGGCCCTCAAATGCGTCCTTCATTTCCCTGAATTTTAAGGACGTGGCGATGTAGACTTCGTGGCCCAACATATCCCAGAATGCATAGCGCGGTGGGTGTGGATAATTTTGCCAAAAAAAACGGCAGATGAGGGGCGCCCGAAGAGTAAACTTTAAGTATGTACGGAATATTATGTCACTTATTTATGTGCAAATCTTCAATAACAAAGAACATTAAAACTTTACTGTTGGCCACATGTCGGCAAAGTTATGTGACATTAGTGACGTTTGTACTAACTTGGTTTTACAGCCTTTACTTTAAAATATACGCCGTTCAATAGCTGAGCTTAATCAGAGAATGATCAAAGTTCATGTAGAAACAAACAAACAAATGAACAAAAGATGTTCTCCTTCATTTCTGTCAAACAAAGCTGTATGAAACGTTTCCAGCTGTTAGTATCATGGTTGCTAGGCAACCTGGGCAGCGCAACATAGGCTAGACCGTCCCATTTCACAAGCCTCGCACTTCCGGCCTTAGCGTTCTTTAAGTACGCGGCCCTTGAGGATCGTTGAGGCTGCGTACTTTAAGGCTGCAGACCCTGAATTGGGATACAGCCTATATCAGGTGTGTCTCTGCCTCCCTCTGTTAATTGCAGTTGCTCGGAGCTTCCCTGTATCTCCTAGTGTTTTTGGATTACTTGTTCATTTCCCTGGTTTGTTTACTTATTATTGTGTTTATTTTCCCTATATCAGCTTTTGGACTGAATAGAAGATTAAAAACATAATGGATTTTTTGTCTGCCCTGCTTAGAGCCTTGTTTATTTTCCTATTTTTTTGTATCATTCCTATTGCTTTCTAATAAAACAAAAGCAAAGTATGTGCTCTCACCGAGGCCACTTGGAAAGAGTTGTTGGTGCCACGGTGGTCCAGATCATGGCACATACAGGACACAAAGAGCGCTAATATTTCTATATCCCTAGAAGACAGCAGGCATAGGAGAATCATTTTAAATACAAATGATACAAAACGTCATTATAAAGTCTTTTGAGACTTGTGTACTCACTCGAGGTAGTTGGACAGCCCTAGGTTTTTGTAGAGCAGGTAGCAGAAGTGTGAGACGGAGAAAGCGTGCATCCAGTTGTGGTAGGGAGGGTCTCTGTAGCCTTTCTTCACCATCAGACAGAACCTGGCACCAAGGCAGCAGTTTAAAAACACTCTCATGACTTTTTTTCCCAACATGTAACTCAGTGGTAGCCCCGGAAATTCTCATTCACAACCCATCTCTCCATCAGCTTTAAAAAAACAAACCTGATTGAAGATTTTGCTACAAGCTTACAAAGCAATAATACTTAACAATGTAGCCAGACTTATTCAATTTAAGGTCATACACAGGGTGCATTTCTCTAAGTCTAGACTTTCTGAATTGTATCCAGAAGTGGAAAATAAATGTGATAAATGCCATGGTTCTCCTTGTCACCTTAGCCACATGTTTTTTCTGTGTCCTGAGCTACAAAGTTTCTGGGCAGGGTATTTTGCTATTATGTCAACTGTTCTTGGGGTAACTCTTCGTCCTTGTCCTCTGATTGCTGTATTTGGGATTCCTGTTCGCTCACTTACACTTGATCCCACACAAAAGGATATTATAGCCTTCACATCCCTATTAGCGAGACGTCTAATATTGTTGCATTGGAAGTCTGTTAAGTATCCTACTATTACCCGGTGGCTTAAAGATGTCATGTTTTTTTTAAAACTTGAAAAAATTAAATATACGTTGAGAGGTTGCACAGCCAAATTTTTTCACAAGTGGCAACCCTTTATCTCTTATTTTGCTAGTCTAGAGGTATTGCCTGCTTAAATGTACTTCTGTTACTGTTATATTCCTCTAATATGTTTGATGGTTGTGTTGATCTGTGTGGGACTGGGGGGGGGGTGTCTTTGTTTTAGAATGCGTTGTTTTTTTTCATATATATAAGTTTATTTACTTAGGAAAATGAAGAAAGGTTGATTGTATTTCGGTAACTGCAAGTACTGTTGTTTTCTTTTTTCAATAAAAATATTTTCAAAAAAAACAAACAATGTAGCCAGAGAATCATTAATAAATAAAGTAAATATTCTTTATTTAAACAGCTGATGGAAAATGATTTAAAGCACAGGCTCTTATACACAGCATATAAATTGATGGATGTCAGACCTGGCGAGCGTGTGCATGTCGATCTTATAGGTGTTGATGAAACCCATGTCTTCAAACATGCTGAGAACGCACTGCAGACACACAACAGGAGAAGTTACATCAGATTTTGTTCTCTTTAAATCTTTGTGCTGACGGCATTCAGACACACACTCTCTCTCTCTGCTTCTTACCATCGGAGTGGTGTCATCGGGAAGGGAGCGCGGCGTGCACGTGAACTCTGCGAAGCACGGGTCAATCTCGTTCACCGGGTCGATGCCAGATACCAACAGCTTAGTCACCTCTTCCTCTGAAACCTGCCACAGACTCATACTGAATCATACTTAGTAAATAGCATGGACGCTGTCAGTAAATGCTGCGCGTCGCTGTGCGAGAGTGAGTTTGTGCGATGAAGAGATGTGATTTTACCTTCATATGGTACATCATCATTTCATTGGCCAGATGGGATCTGAACTGAGCCTCGTGGACTCTCTTGTAGAGCAGAGACTGGAGGAAGAAACGGCACATTAAAACGCTGCTAATTCATTTTTAGTAAGAATGAATTCATTATATTATCACGATAACTGGATAAACGGCCAAGACAAACAGAAAGAAAGAAATTAAATTAGATGTTTGTGATATAAAGTAATAAAGTTCAGTAAAATATTATGTTATCAGGTTCTCCTACTTATGATCGATCTTCCAGCTGGAACCTTATTTTGCTTTTCATAGTACCACTGACTACATGCTAGTGAGAGTTGAAGTTCTTATCTTTTATTTTGAAAGTATGTTTGTGGGTGGCTGTGGCAAAGAAGGTAGAGCAGGTTAGTGGTTCGATTCTCCCTGTCCTTATGGTCTTTTACAGAGTTTCCTCCAATGCATCCACTGATATAAAATCATTTATGCATAGAAAAAAGTGTGTGGATGAGGCATGTAGTAAAAATTGCTTTGAGTGCTCAGATACAGTAGAAATGCACTAAATAAGTGGCATTTGCCATCTTTGGATGCACTGAAGCAAAAAAAATCAGGTTACCAGTTTTCCTAAATTATGTGATATGTGATATGTTGCAGAAAATTATATTTGATTTTCAACTTTTGCTCCTGCTTCTAAGACATGCGCCCGATTTTTGATGTCAGACTGTACGCCGTGTTATTGTTTGTAGGCCTCTGAGTGGCCAACATTTCTATATGATCAGGATTTTATCGCCACCTGTTGCTTGGGCATGATCTCGTTTTGCATTTTCATGTGGACAAAACAGTGGTCGTATGGATTTTTTTTCTTTAATGAAAGTGAAAAAAACTGTACGTGTACGTGTGGACGTAGCCCAACTTCTATGGCTGAAAAACATGTTTAGCTGCTTTGAAGGAAACTCTTAATCCTCTTCAGCTTTCAGTTTGCCAACCTTCGTGTCTGCTCTTCTTGCGCCTCTCTGTTTGTTTTCTGAGTTTTGGCAACTTTCAGTTTTTCCCCATTTGTTTTTCCTCACTTGGACTTTCGTATTTTGTTTGGG
Organism: Neolamprologus multifasciatus; assembly: GCF_963576455.1. NCBI lineage: Eukaryota > Metazoa > Chordata > Actinopteri > Cichliformes > Cichlidae > Neolamprologus > Neolamprologus multifasciatus. Next base: position 29,097,364 of record NC_140452.1, read on the forward strand.
CTTTTGTCGGATTACCCGGAATATTCTTCACCGCCTTTTTCCAAGCACATCGAAGCCATTTTCAGTTGTGTCACCAGTTTGTGATTGCACACATATTATGTTTGTTACTGCTTTTACATTCACATTCAAATGGTAAACCTGTGATTCATGATTAACAAGCATGTTTTAATTTTCGTGGGCTTTTCACAGCCCTACGTCTGGCCCCCGCTTTACCTTTTAGTACACGAGGGAGCTTTTTACAACCTTGAGAGTACTCTACAGCATGATACTCGGTGAGATCTGATGAATAATATATCTGGCTGTGCTTTAAATCATTAATTAGTGGCCTCGAAAGCAATTATTTCTTTTCTATCAAATATGTTTATAGTTTGTTGATAACCTATTAAGTACCAGCAGTCATTCAGAGGTCACACTCTGCAGGAGCTACTCAACATGAAGTGACTGTTTATTAGAATGGGAAGACATTTTCTTTTATCTGAGATCAGGGTGGTGAAGGATGAAAAAGACAATATTTCAACAGATTTTGTGGGCGATAACAAATATATCTCTCCTTGTTTGTTCATCGCTATTATCACAGACGTGATCGTCTTCATAATCGTCTCTGTGAGCCGCGCACAGCTGTTCAGCTGGAAGTATGTTAATAAGTTCAGTTTGCAGCAATCATACAATGCCAATGAACTGCACCACGAAAGCCGCTCACTTCCATCTGACTGAATCTCCTTAAATTTCCCTTGAGACTTTCCTCTCCTCTGCCTCGACTGAGCATTTCACTCCCGCTGAGCTGATCTCATCTCGCCAGGACGGGATCAATCTTTCTGACATCGTCAACTATTTTGGGGAGAGACTCCTAATGATGGATATACTGTAAATACTAAACTCACTTATATTTGCATCATTAGGATGCATGGAACTTGCAGAGATTACATTATTTAAAAATGAGGCTGACTTATTGACCGAGAGAGTCAGTGTGTATGAAGATGAATTGTGTAGCAGTCTGGATTTATTCACTGCTGCTCACAGAGATAATAAGAGGAAGTTTGGAAAGTGAGAAGTTATAAAATAATAGTTACTGGAATTAAATTATTTCTGCTCACATGCTCATGTATGTGTGTTACTTTTTAACAACTTGGTCTCTTTGATTAAAGGGAGTTAGAAGAGACTCACATGGGCAATGCTGATGCCACAGTAGATCGAGAAAGCTGTCGCCAAATCCTCATCGAAGCGGTTGAACCACGGCCCATTCATCTTATTCACCAACTCGGCGACGCCGATGACTTCTGGAAAACGGAAGATTTAAAGAGGAAAGGGGTGAGGAGAAGAGGGAGGTGGAACAATTAGGGAGGAAATGATTAAGCAGGAAGAGGGGCGAGAGATGCAGGGATGGATGGAGGCGGGTGAAAGTTGATGAAGAAAAATGGAGAGTGGAAGAAGGAGCGACAAGGACGAGAAAATGAGGCACAAATGGCAAAAGTCAACGTCGAGTCAAAAAGGTCTGCTAACTTGAATTGATTTCACGGTGGAGTCAAACCTAATTGCACATAAAAAGCTCTGAAATTAAAATGTTAATATGATCCGCAGACAGCTCCTTTTTTTACATGGAGACAAATGACACTGAATGCAAAGCTTCTCCGTGGATACAGCAGAAACCATTAGGCAGCAGCATCAAAATGGAGAAGAGGTTTCTGAAAGTCTGGAACACAGAAGATGGTCTAAAGTGCACTTTATACATGTAGGACGTGATGTAACCTGTCTTTGTGCTATTCTGAGAATGTAGCTCCACTTAAAAACAAACAAACAAGAGGGCAATAATGCACTAAATATGATGTTTTTAAATCTGGTGTAAGTTGCTTAGCTTTTATATAAGTCTCAGAGAAGATACTTCTCTGTTTTTGCACGACATCTATTACAGTTCTTCTTGTTTGTTGGGTTTCTTGTGAAATAATGCTGGTCTGGTCTTGGGGACCAGTTCAGCACTTGCTCTCTTTTATTGTCGCTCTTGGAAAAGGTCCAAAATGGTTTTTTCTTTGGTTTTTTATACTGAAATAATCAAAGATTTCCCTGAAAACATGTCTAAATGGCAGTAAATGTTGCCTCATATTGATATTTACCGTTCATAATTAAAAGTTCCTTTATAGACGTGTACGTTGCATACACAGTGTACGCCAATGCATCCCCTTTTCCAGTAAAGGTACTGGTTTTTGAACCGTTCACTGATAACATCCATGTCCATGATTTCCAAAAATATTTTCATACCAAAGGAGAGGTTTCACGTCAGCCTCTCTTAACTTTTTTTCTTTGCGTCATAGAGCTTTAACTTGGATGCTCTGATGGTTTGCATTTGCTGGTTTACAGAAGCCGTCCTGATCATGTGTAATAATATTCACTACAGAATCACGTACATGTTTAATGCAGTGTTGCCAGAGGCCAGCAGACCAGAGCAACTCAGTAATGGTTAAAGTCTTGTCCTCTGCAAAAAGAGCTTTGTCTCAATTCCCTGCATCTTTTAATGATATTAATCACTGTATGTGACAAATTCCCCAAATTCTCTGGAATTACAGTATTGAACAATTTGCCCTTCCATAAGTGTTGAGACCCTCCCCATATTTACTTGTAAAAGACTCTTTGGGATGTTTTTTTTTTGTTAGACACAGTCCTGTTACTAATTATCCTAATGAGATGTGAGCTGTTCTGCCAGGTGTCTTGTTTTTAGCATCACATTATGTTTAAGGCTTTTGATCCTCTTGCCTGAACTGTTTTGAAATGTGCTGCTAACCTCCAATTTCAAACAGGCTTTGAACTGTTGTCAAATTGAATTACATAAAAATGTTCTGCAAACTAATACATTCTGCTTTTATCAACATTTTACACATAGTTCCCACTTTTTGGTACACAAGGTTGTATATTTTGCATGATTTCATCAGGAAATCCCTTTGTGTCGAACTCACTGGTATGAAATGAAAAGTCCAAATGTGTGTGTTCATGCATTGTTACCGTTATTCTCATCTTTGATGGGGAAGCAGAGGATGTTGCGAGTCCTGAAGCCCGTGCTGTCATCCACCCCACGATAGAAAAGAGGATGAGAGTAGGCGTCCTTAATGTTCAAAATCTGACCAGTTGTCGCCACGTGGCCGGCAATGCCCTGATCGGCTGGGATGCGAAACTCATTCTGTGCTCAGACACGAAGACACACACAGTTTTGTCTTTACTTAACAGCTCACAGGATAGGGAGACAATCAGCAAGTGTAATCATATAAATATCTTGGAACCATAATCAATGAAAACCTGAATTTTGATGAGAATTACAAATTGGTCTGGAAAAAGGGTCACAAGTGCCTTTACTGCCTTAGGAAACTTGCTCATTTCCACATTGACTGAACAATTTAACTTCGTTTTATCATCCTTTTATTGAGTCTGTTTTATCTTTTTTGTTTGGTGGCATGGTTCGGTCAGACCTCTGTTGCAGAGAAAAACTGACTGAATTGGATAGTGAGATGGTCCAGTCATCTGATAGGTGGGTCACAGCCCTGTTTAGCCTCCCTGTACACTAAACAGATTCAATGGATGGCTTTATCAATTTTTAATAATGGTTCCCATCCTCTACGGGGTGAATTTCAGCTTCTTCCCTGGGGACGGAGCTTTCTAGTTGTGTGTTTAGTGATGGGATGCTAAATGCTATCATTTTATTGTGGTGTTCCTCAAGGTTCTATGCTTGGCCCACTTTTGTTTTCAATATATATGCTGCCTCTCCACCGTATGATTCAAAAGACTGATTCTAATTACTTTAAAGCATTAAATGGTTTGAATTACATGAAGGACTCACTAACATCTATGTGTCTGGGCACTAACTGATATCAGTGAATGAGGTTCTGCTGGTTATCCTGAGGTCTCTTGTAAAGAAAGGTTAGCGGGCCTTATCCGTCAGAGCTCCAATTGTGATCGGAATGACATCAGAACCTTTTGAGTCTTTTAAAGCATTTTTTAATCGTAAAGTTTTTATGAATGTCACAATGTTGGTTTTAGTATTCATGTATTTCTTATTATTTGACGTGTTGTTATTTGGCTTTTTTTTTTCTTTTTAGATTTTTAACTCTGTTTAACTTTTTTCCTGTGATGCAATAAAGTTTATTATTATCATTATTATTCCAGTATGTAGATATTTGTTCAGTGTACTTTGATAATTCTCCCTGTTATAATTTCCTGTTACTCCCTGTTGCCAAATTCAAGACAGCCAAAAAAGTCTCCATAAATCTTAGACCATTAGGCCACAGTGCAGCTGTGCACTGTCAGCACAGTCATGCTAAGTGTTTATATGTGTGTTAAATTAAATGCTTGTTTGCCGTACCTCCTCCTCACTGACCACACCACCATCAAACACCTTTGCCACCAGCTCATGGCTCACACGATCCAGCAGGAACACCGAGCAGCTGCAGAAACAGTGAACATCAGATTTCGAGGGGTAAGAGACAGAACGGAGCACAGCTGAGAGTTTTATCTCGTTTCATCTCAGGTCATTTTGTAACTTATTAAATGACGCAAGTCGGTTAAGAACAAATTGCCTAGATAGCCTTTGCAAATGGAGATAAAGACATTCACACTATGCACAGACACACATGCGCACACTCTTTCTCTCTCTCATACACGCACACTGATAAATCCCTTTGAAGATGAATCAGAGGGCTTACATCTCTGCATCACTGAGGTTCCTGGCCTCCACTATAATTTCCTGTAACAGCACTGACACATCATCTGAAAGAATCAGAGAGACAGAGAGGACGGGGGGAGAACGAGAGAAAAAAAGAAGGATGAGAGAGGGAATTAAATGGAAAACAGAGGAAATTATAAGAGGACACAGCAAAACCCAGATAGACAAAAACAGAGATTACAGTACGAGTACCCGTGGATCCGCCGCACAAGCTGATAAGAGCTTTTGTAATCAACGCTTCAGTACAGTGAGAGGCAATTTGCTCTACCAACAGATCAATTTTTGTACCTGCAATCATGATGCCATCAGTGCTTACAGCTCGATAAGAATGGAAATACCTCCATAGATAGATGGAAATTATAGGAAAGAAAGGTGGACCCATAATTTTCAATGCCCTTTTGATTTTATGACAATGATCACCTTAAGGGTCGCTAATATCTCATTCAATTATGTGCACCATTTGTTTCACAAGGTGATCACTTCAATTAATGCAAATTGCACCACACTGGTCTTGCTTCACACAGACAGACACATGGATGGACAGACGGAGGAGAGAAGACTTACCCAAGTGTGTAAAGAGATTTTTGGCCACTTGCAAGAGCGCCTATAAAGAGAAACAGCGAACACAAATAGCTCTTCAAAGGGCAACTTCATGTATATTTATGCATACGGCATATGTGAGAATATGACTGGATGGGTGTGTGTTTTTGTGTGTGTCCGTGTGCATGTGCAGTACCTGGCACTCCACTTTGAGCTTCTGCTCTTTCTGGAAGGCCAAAGTTGAAGTGAGGACTGTTGAAGTGTAGCAGAAACAGTGCTGGATGGCATGTTCATCTGCCTCGGTGTGTCTGCAATAGGGAACACACACAGGGGTCAAAGGTTAAAAGCCTGGCTATAACTAACAGGCTGCTACTTATTTCATTTATAATAACAAATCTGGATTTTGCACTGCTGGTTAGACACAGACATCATTATAGGCTATGAAACATTCCCCATTTATGAAATGGCTTACAAATGCAATTTTGTAATTAAACTATCCAACTTTTTAAAATGCCCTTGATAAGTAGTTCTCTGAAGGTCTTTCAGTTTTTCTTAGGACATCGGTTGCTTTTTCACTCATTTTTAGTCCAGTCTTTGTACCTGAACATTTTAGGAGGAATGTTTTCTGCTTTAGTCACTACACAATGACCTATGAATCATTCAAGCATACCTAATCCAAGAGATTAACCTGTGTACTGTCTACATGCAACAGACAATTTAGCAATGAACCAATTTTAAATGGTATCTTTAGGTCCTTTGTTAATAGCAGCCTGCCAGAAAAACAAAGATAACACATTTTGACAGGCATCAAATTGCCAAAGAGCTGTTTTTTCCCATTTCCATTTTCTATTTTCCATATTCCTACTAACATATAAAAACTAAATAAAGACTTTTGTACAATACTGTATATCAGAACCATTTAAATAATCTGTTTTGTCATAAAAACATGAACACTCTCTTACTTGAGACATTTTTCAAAACTAAAATCATGCAAAAAAGCCTACAGTAAATAGGAAACCTCAATAATTACCTTCACACACAGGAAGGTGGTAAAGACAACAGTCTCTACTCTTGGCTAACTATGACAAAGACTTACAACTCTGTGCAGGCAACAAGTGAAGGCAAAGCTGACAGCAACACCATTGACCACATTCATGCTTGTAGTTGTCTGTGTTTGCCTACAGAGGGCAGCGGCACATTATTGTGCAGATATCAGGGTATCTTGTATATTGCTTCAAGGCGTTCTTGCCCTCCGCTTGGAGGCCTCAGAGGAATCTAAGCAAAAGAGGTTGGAGCCTGAAAAAAAGCCTGTCAGGCTCACTTTAACTTCAACAAGTGTCCTACAAATCTTTACGAGTGACATTCAGAGATTCAGAGGAGTCAGAATAAAGAGAGTGGAGAATAATTTTCGGTGGTAGACGCCAGTTATTTGAAGCTGTGATAGAAAATGATCAGCAGCCTGTGGGAGTCCACCTCCAAAGACCAGAATGTGCATGTCTTCTGTGACACTGGACTGGAGCAGTTAAAAATCCTGCCATCACTTAGAAACAAACCATCGCTCAGCCTATTTGTCAAAAGAACAATATATCTGAGTGTGAATTAAAAAAACAGTGTCTCTATTGTCTCCTTCTAACAATGTGCTTCTGCTCATTCTCAAGCTGCTTCTTTTTCCTGCTGTGTCACAATATGTTGTTATACACCGGTGTCACGGGTGAAGAGGACACATTATAAAGGAGAGACAAGCGTCGGCAAACCGTGAATATGATCACACAATATCTATAATGAGGCGATGCACCTTCGAGATATACGGCTCTTCTAAAATCTGGATGATTGTGCTCACAGAACAGGATATTCATCACATTATATGCGCAGCTGAGACCATAATCCTGCTGCTGTTACTATGGTAATGAGATGCAAGCTCTATCATTTGTGCCACTGGCAGAGGGAGAAATTATATCTCTCACAATCTTGACGGAGAGAGAGAGAGAGAGAGAGAGAGGGAGGGAGTACAAACACCGGACTGCATGAGAGTGTCTGCACGTGTGTGGAAATCATACAATACACAAAACAACTTTCCCAGTTTCTTAGACAAACACAGAGACAAACAGCTGGAGTGCAAGTTTGCAGACTTCTGCATTCAGGAGATAGCAGCATTGCTCTGGGCAACACACACACACATACACACACATGCATGCCAAAACATAGCGCCACACCAGACAGCAAAGCCTCCCACTGCTTTTAGTCTCATGACCTGACGCTAGATCCTCACACTGTCATCCTCATCGCAGCCATCTGGACACACACACACACACACACACACACACACACACACACACACACACACACACACACACACACACACACACACACACACACACACACACACACACACTCACACACACACACACACATTAGAGGATTTCACACAAGCTCAAAAAGTGCTGTGGTACATGTTTGGGGGCGGTCACTCTGTCAAATGACGGACTTTCCACATCTGCCAGTGACACGGAGCGGGACCCAGATTTAAATTATCCGTGTAAAACTGTGTCACTCTGGGTTATAATGGTACGTTTTGTAAGCATCAGCCCTTGCAGTGAAAGATGGGTGTGCATTAAAAAAACGAAGCTGTTGTTGATGGAGTCATATTAACAACCTGATGACTTAGCGGGTCTTCTTGCCCAATAAATGACAGCTGCATACTTTTGCAAGACTTTTAAGCAAGAAGCACTGCCGAGTAGGGATTCGCAAGAGTGATGACAAACAGCCATGCAGAATGAGGGACAGGTGAGGCCTTGACTTCTAACAAAATCATATACAGGGTTTTCTTGCAAATCATCAGTAAATACCTGAAGATCAGTTCAGCTCAGACTCAGATGGCAGACTGTTAATAATCAGCATTGTTTCCCTTGTATGCTCTCTGCACAGACACTCGGCATCACCAACAGTTTCTGCTTGAACTAACCTAAAATATCCTGATTTCACGTATCAGTATCAGACATCTGTGCAGCTCCGTGTGATTTGTGAATCCATACAGCCTGTGCACAAATCTGGTGCTTGGCTGGAAAATGACTAAGAAGCTTTAATAGGTAACTTGAAAAGGAATAAAACAATGTAAGCAGCCTAGTTTTGTAGCCAATGGATGGGAGGGATGTTTATTTTATTCATTTATTCATATGTTTTGAGAAATACAATATATCAGCGAATATTTTGGAGATTGTTATTCAAATAGGTAAGACGATTTGCTATAACACATCTATAAGAGATGGACAGACGAGACAAACTGCAGATGATCTGCGAATTGTTTTGCTCCAGCTGGTCCTTAGCAGGTCTTAAAACGAGGTAAATGGAACTACAGCACATAACATATTACACTGGACCAAAATGCAGTAGCAATGTGTGAAAAAAATACATCCTACAAGCTGCTTCCACCTTTAGCTGCAATAACTCAAAGTTACATTTTCTGTATTACTTCATCATTTCCTCACATCATTGTTTAGGAATTCTGACCCACTCTTCTTTAAAATATTGCTTTAGCTGATTTGGTTTGATTTGTTTACGCATTGCTCTCTGAATTTCCTACCACAGCACATCAGTCAGGTCTGGATTTTGACTGGACGATTGCGACACCTTGATTCTTTTCTTTTCTAGTCATTCTGTACGAAGGATCATTTTCCTGTCGCATGATCGAGTTTGAGTCAAGCGTTATCTGTCAGACAGATGAATTCACGTTTGACTCTAAAAAAGTTTGGAACACAGAGGAGTTCATGGTCGACTAAAAGACTGCAAGCTGCCCAGGTCCTGTGGCTGCAAAACAAGCACAAATCACCACCCCCTTGATGACAGTAGGATATATAGTATAATATGGTCAAAAATCTCCACTTTGGTCTCATCTGTCTGAAGGACATTAGTCCAGAAGTCTTGTGTAACTTGGCAAACCTCAGCTGTGCTGCCACGTGCTATTAACCCTCTCAAGGCAGGCGTTGCCGATTTGCAACAGTTAAAAACTAACAACCTGATTACCCCACATACATATTTTAGGAGTTTTTTTACTCAGAAGTACCACTGCAGGACTTGGTTGTGCATTAGCAACAAAAAGTTTAATTTGAGCCTAAGAGGGTTAAGAGAGAAAAGATTTTCTCCCGGCTACCCTCCCAAAGACTTGTTCAGTCTTTTTCTAAATTTAACTGAACTTTTAACATGCTAACTGAGGCCTGTAGAGTCTGGGATGTACCACTTTGTTATAACAGGGGGTGACTTTGGTGTAATTTGCTGGGACGTCCGATCCTGGGGTGATTGTCAGCTGTCTCAAATGTTTTCCACTGGTGAATGATCTTTCACACTGTACAATGATGGACTGATTTGTTAATGAAGTACATACCTGTCCTCTTATCCTCTTGCTTCTTATGGAAGCTGTAAGGGTGTACTTAGTTTTTGGTGATGATATATGACGTATGTGATGTGTTGGAGTTGCATTTACCTCATTTTTACACCCTCTAAGGACCAGATGATGCTTTGCTCTGATATTTAAAGCCTTAAGAGAGTATACTTTCTTTTAACCATGACTGTATTTGCTCAATAGCACCCTGTGCTGGAAAACATGAAATAGCCTCTTTGTGTTATACTGATGCATGAGAGTATTATATATTTAAAAAGATAGCCTTTAATTGTAAAGCTGTAGCAGCATGTGCATGTGTCACACGTTGCCGTGCCTATCACTGGTCTGAGTAATATCATTTCTCCTAGCCTATCCTTACCTTTCCATTATTCTGTCTTTTTGCACACACTTTTGGAACCTGTCATTACACTCACATTTCTGACATGTGTCTTTAAACAGACACTCTGCTATCAGCAAAAAATCCCGTATGAATGTCAGCCCTGCACAAGTATTTCTGGGCTACTCTAGGTTAAACTCCAGGGCTGCTTTTGCATCTCAGTCCTTCCCCTGCATCTGTTCATGGCCAACACAAAGCACAACCTGCTGGTAAGCTGCAGATCTTAGTGGAAACAGCAGTGCAGTCTCTGCTACTATAACCTCAACAAATCTGAGCTGTAAGGCGCAACTAATCAGGCCCCATCCCGACATTACTGTAAGCTGCTGTCAGATAAATCTTTGCATCTACCATGAGTCAGCAGTTGTGGCATTAGGAAAAGCCAAATCACTTTTGGACTGACAGCCGAGTAATTTCAAAAAAGTTTTTTCGGCATTAAGCCATCAACGCCGGAGTGATTTCTGAACAGCTGTGAGGTTCAAAACGCGATTTCAGCGAGTGCCATGTGGTCTTCTCAGCATTAAACTGAAAAACAAACCAAAAAGAAACAACTCAAAGCGAGGACGTACCTTTTCCCGCCCTCCTTGTTGAAAGCGCACGCTAGTGCCACCACCTGACCTGTAGCCCTGCTGACCACAGGCACACAGAGCATGGAGGAGATCTCACAGCCCAACATACTGGACAGTTGCCTGCGCTCCTCCTGCCATGGTAGCAGGCAGAAAAGACAAACAGATTAGTTACAGTGATGCAGACAGATAGATAGATGCACAAATAGACAGATCTCTTACAGCACTGATGTCTTGAAGAGTAATTGACTTCTTCTTCTCGACAACCTGACCAAAACGTCCAAACATCAGCTGCACAGAAGTAAGAAAAACAAGGAGATAATAAAGACAAGATGAGCACAAGGAAAGTAAATAAAACCAGTATAATGAGGGTAAAATAGATATAAAAAAAAAGCTTGTTTAATATCAGTGAAGCTTATTACCACTGCTAAACAGCACATACAGCCACTTAAGTTTTTTTTCTTGTGTCTTGATATCTCTCTTCACCGGCTATTATCGAGATTTCACACATCATTTAGGCTGGGGCACGCAGTCTATTCACACGATAATGGAAAGCCTGTTAAATATGCTACACAAGCACTGCAGCCAGAGACAGGAGAGTGCAAGCCACCCAAAGGATGTCATTACTGGCCCTCACCAAATTTCTTAATTATAACTCCTGCTGAGGATTATAAGTGATTACATGTGGGAGGCTTATTCTATCATGACACTCAAAAAAAAAGAAAAGAAACTACACGCAGGATGCAACACTTGCATCATAATTCTGCTTATTAAAAATTGGAGAAGACATCCCGGAAATCCACACCTCAGCTTAACAGACCACATAACGAACAAGAAGCACCCAGAGAGCACAAACCTCAGCCGAGGCAGCTCACCCTCAATAATTTAAGAAAAAACGATTGCGTTTTGTGTAAATTCACTTTGTTTTCTTTGTTACTTTTAAACTTTAAGAAGTTTGTGGCGCAGTAAAAACAACTGCAAAGTGCAGGCTTTTGTTATTTGCCCTGTTGAAACCCATTTGAATATACTTGGCATATTTTTTTGTTCAGATATTATTCTTCGTGATCTTTTATTTATGTGAATATAGCGTTCATTTCACCGTATATCACTCCCTATGTGTCTGTATGCTGACATTGCAAACAATAGTGTCAGCTTTAAACAGCTGTGTGTAGCATTAATATCACTTTGACCTTCAGATCAAGTCATTGATCTCGAAGAGGCATTTTGTATCATTGTAGGGTCTTTAAGCAACTGTTGTTGTGATAAAACTGAATATAATTGGATTGAAAGAGGTCAGAGGTCAAATATGACATATTTTAAATTCACAGCACACTTGCAAGAATCATAGTTTCTAAGTTGTACGGTTTTTTGTCAGTTTTTGAGTGTTAATAATTAAATTGACCTTGAAGACCTCGATGGGTGCATGTGCAAATTTTTTAGAATTCATTCAAAGCATTTTGGGCTATTGTGTTTACAGAGTTAGACACACGCAAAAGCTATTAAAACATAACCTCGCTCCCCAAAGGAAATGAAGGTCATTCATGAGTAAAAGGGAAAAATAAAAGACTTAATGGAAATGCGATCAAACCGGTAAAAAAAACTGTTTTACTGGGAACATTGGAAACAAACATGAAATGTAGATGAAAATCAATAAACAATAAGTAAATTATTGCATTGATATTTTGCCTCACCGGGAAGCTGATCTCCTCTTCCAGGACTTTGTCTCTGACTACCTAAAAGATCAGAGATGTCAAAGGTCGGGAGTTCTTCAAATGTTAATGTTCAAATTGCTCTTTGATAAATGAGTCATGGTGTGTGTGTGTGTGTGTGTCTGTGGCGGTGGGGATGAAGAGAACAGTATGTGTGTCCATGTTGTTTTTTGTGTGGTATTTCACAGACAGATTATGAAAACAAATGTGTACGACAACGATAAAGATGTGTCTGTGTGTGCGCGTTTGTGTGTATACCTGGCAAAATAGCTGGTGGTTATCCTCAGAGACCAGTAGCAAACAACAGCACTGCGACCGAGTCTGCTGCTGCAACTGCGGAAGAACACAAACACGACATCAGTCCTGACGTATAATCACAGAAATCTCTCTTTATCAGACTTGCTCAGATTGTTTTAAAACCTTCAATTTACTATTCTTTGGAGAGTAGTCTAGGCGTGGAGATAAGATAAGAAATCGGCGGACGGGGAAAAATGACTGCTCCCGGGGCGTGGTGAGAATTCAAACTGATTTTTGCAGTAGATTAAAATCTGGAATGAAATTAGGTTTTTATTACGCTAAACAGACGGGATTTATTCAAGTACATTTTCAGCGTAAGCCCCGCAGTTAGCTGTGAGATGGATAAACAGAAGAAAATCACATTTGGTGTCTGCGTGTGTGTAAATTAAAGTGTGTGTGTGTGCTCAAGCTCCTTGAAGCTGTTGCTCTGTAAGACCTGCAGAGTTGCAACCAATTTCCCGCTGCTGTCTGTGATGAAAACATTTCATTCACATTCATAGACTGAAAATACACTCTGAGCCGTACACGCCCCTGCACGCACGCTGACACAAACATATACACGCACACACACACACACACACACACACACACGTATGCAGCAGCGCTTCCTCACACAGCATTCTTCTCCGTAATCCACCGAGCTGGATGGAGAACAAGCAGAACAGGAAAAAACGGCAGCCACTGCCAACACATTTGCCCCCCAGTCTCTCACACACACATATGTGCACGCACACAAAGCACGCTGCTGCACCCTCATATAATAATAAGCCCCTCCAACCCCTTTTTCAAAAATGCTGTTAATACCATAAGAGCTGCCCCGAGCTCTTCCCACCCGAAAAAACCCACGATTCTTCAGAAGCAACAATCCCATGCTCCTCTTCCCTCTCCTCTCCCCTGTGCCCTCACCCCATTATTTTTACAACTGTAAAAATAAACAAATAGACAAAAACAAATCATGTCGGATTTAACATGCATCTTTAAAAGCCCTGCAGTCTATTTTGCACCACCGCAGCCTCTGTCTCGCTCCCTCGCTCTCATCTGTGAGACGGATGGATGAAGGAAAAACAAAAATCCAATGCAGGTTCAGGGGCATAAAAGGATGCAGGCCGCGCTGCCATTGTTCAGCACCGCTGAGCTGGTCCCAGGGTAGCACAGGTTGCACAGAAGGTCAGGTAGGTTTGACTTAAGCGTTTACAGAGAGAAATATCCACCTCGCTTTACGCTGGTTTTCGGGGCAACCTTTGCTATCCGTGTCCTCAAAGACAGCATCTATAATTTCTGCGGTAACGCCGGTAACAGCAGCTAATGGTAAATGAGTTCATCTGATAGCGTCCGCCTGCTAGTGCATGTTCTCATTTTAGAAACATAATAGAAAATGAGGAAAAACAGTTGTCGAAGGAAAGCAGCGCGTTCACTTGGTTCCTTTAACTAAATTAAAAAAACTCGGAATACCTGAAACTCCGAGTATGTTAGGGCCGCAATTATTCCGATTATTATGAGATTATGAGTTGCAGCAGTGCTCGCGATTAGAAATTGCTGATGCTTTTATTTTTCCTTTTCATGTGAGGACAAAAGACTGTGTTAACATTTTCTTTTACTAAACTCTGAAGAAAAGAATCGCGTCCCTTGATCCATCAAGCTTCCTTGGATGGACTGAAGCTCTGTCCATTTGATGCAGCATAACCTTCAATTTTCTCTACTTTCTCTTGCTTTATTCTCTCTCTCGCCCTCTCTTATCTTCTTCTTCTGTGAATATTTCCATACATTTCAATTGTAGCCAGAGTCCCGCTGACTACAATTTACTGACTACCGTGGCTGAAGCTTGATAACTCTGCTCTCTCTCACGGCTCTCTGCACAGCTCCTCCTTCCCTGCAATAAATCTCTACACCTCTCGCTCTGCTCCCCTGGCTTCAGAGAGTGTATCATATAAGAAGGGTGTGCACATTAAGGGGAGGCTAATGGAGTAATTGTGTGACAATAAGCTTGTAGTAAAAATAATGACAGGAAGAGAGGTAGAAATCACCGGGAAGGATTTTATGTCTTGAATGTACTGTACATATTTAACACACAGTGTGTGTGTGTGTGTGCAGGTTGTGTGTGTGTGTGTGTGAAAGTGCACGAGTGATCTCAACCACTTACATAATTGATGACTTTAAGCTGGAGAGAGGCTGCATCAAGGTCATAGAGCTCACCTACAAGAGAGAGGGAGACAGAGAGAGAGACAGAGGATGACGGGAGGAAAAACCAGCGTAGAGCAAGGTCGGAGTGGCGTTAAGGAAGAGTGGGAATGCAGAGCATGTACGCAAGTGGACAGAAAGCAATCCAGGGAGAGATACACTGAGACAGCGAGGTCGGGGAAGGGTGAGCAGGAACCAGCTAACAGAGGGACTAATAATGAAGACAAGACATGGGATGGAGGGCTGCCTGTACTGCAGATGAAGACAGAAGGAAAAGAAGTGAAAACTGAGGTTGCAACCCCCCCCCCCCACACACACACACAAAAAACCCCAAAACAACTAAAGACACTAAATGCAACCCACATTTTTTGACAGTTATCAGGGAACAATCTCATGCTTAATGCATATGTGTGAAGAAATAGCATTAAGCATGAGATTTAAAACAATGCTTTGTGTTTTCATCCATCTGAATTCCCACAGTTCCATTATTATATCCCACCTCTCATATAAGTATATGCATGTGTGCATGAGTTTTCTTGTTTTCTAAGAGAAGAGTGAAATAATGTCTGTAAAGTGTGTGCGTGCTGTGTGCGTACCACAGAGCTGCAGGATGTTGCGGTCCAGCTCGCAGTAGTCCTGTTCTGAGACATTGAGGGGCAGCAGTGCATTGTGGGACTGTAGTGGAGAAGGGCTGAGAGGAGGCCTCTGGTAGGATGTCTGAACAGCTTGGACCCGCACACATGCCACCGAGGCCTGCGACACCACGCGGACGTAAAAAGATAAATTATAACCTCTATATAAGCATCATCTATTTAACATTATACACTATTATTGGATCCGTAAAACAATACAAATGTAAAATTGTTGTGTGTCAATACCACAGACTATAGTTAAGGAATAGAAAATAACATCAAGGCTTGAACAGATAGTTTGACAACCAGTGTTTCCTAATTTCCTAACACAGCAGAGCACACGCATGTATGCTGTTTTTTTTTCTTTGGTAAAACACCGTGCCAAAGAGTGTCGATTAACTAAAGAGCACCGTAGCTGCTGCCAGGCTGTTTTTTTTCGCAGGAGCAAGCTTACATGTTTCTCCAGCACGCTCAGATGCAGTTCATCCTGATCAGATAGTGGACCGCAGCCCACCTGCAATACAAAAACACACACACAGAGTGGAAAATCAACAAAATGCTATTCAGTGGAGGTGGTGGTGCGAGCTGTGTGGTCTCTGTGGAGAACTGAATGCACATATGGCGCACGACTGAAAAAAATCTGCCTTTTGCTTCTTTAACAGGAGAACTTAGAGGTAATGACCTTCTCTGCTGCAACTGGTTTTGTTGTTTTGGACAATTCATTTTTTTGTCCTTGACTGACTCACCAGTAAGACAGCGATGACCTTGTCCTGCTCCAAGATAGGAATGACAACAGCTGAAAGAAAGAAAGAAGAGCATTCAGAACACATCATGAATTTATTCAGAGGTCTTTTAATCGTCCTTTAGTTTTCCTTCCATGCCCTTGTCTAGCTCCTAATCTTATTCGTGGGGGCGAATCCTGATCGCCCCCACGTGTTCTTGTGCTACATATGCAAGAGAAAATTATGGTACAAAGTACACCTGATGTCCTTGCATAATACTTTTTCTTCCTCTGTTTTTAAATTGTTTTTCTCATCTTTAACAACAACTTATCCTAATGAGCAAAATAAATGTCATCACCGAGGTGTGTGCTGCTGCGCGTGTGGACAGCAGAGGACAAAACAAACAGAATGATGGGTTTAGTACTTTGGTGCCAGGCTAACTCTTTCCCTGCATCATTATTATGATGGGTGTTCAGTATTATGTATCAATTTGCACAGTGCAGAGTGGTCATGCATGTGTACTTTAGGGTCTATAATTACACCTAACAAAACTACACGTGGTATTTTGAGTGTATTCACTCGTCTCCTTTTGCTCTTCTGCATTTTTTCCTCATCACAGACCTCTCGCTGCTTTTTTTAGTCCTCTTGTCCAGCTTTTCGTGCCCACACGGCTCCATGCTTTTCCCTCGGCAACCATCGCCTCTCGCTACTTCCCTCTCTATCTCCTCGTACTTGTTTTTTTCCTCCCACGTTCTCACATCTCTCTGCTCTCATGCACGCAAGCGAGCTCCCGCGCACATGCACACATTTGCGAACAAGGACATGCTGGGCACTTTGTCTGTCCGCTAGCAACATTAAAGCCCTACCCTTCAAAACATAACCACACCTCTTCTGTGTGCTGGTAACGGCGCTGCGAGGCAGATTCTGTACTTCTCTGGCAGTTCGGATGGAGGAAGGCCGGTGCACTGACATCGTTTCAGCTGGTCCGCGATGCTCCTGAAACAGATGTATGATAGATAGTTGAGTGTGACTCTGGTCTGAGACAGACAATTACCCGCGCCATATTTGAGACAAAAGGGAGGAGACAATCTGAAAGACAGCTGGAGCAAAAGGAAAAACAAGCGGCAACATTATGAAACCAGATGTGTGCTGAATTCATTCATGCTAACAAAAACACCTCTGAATAGCCCTATTATTCATTGTGAAATTATAAACTCACCACCGCCATTTGTGCATATGTGTGTATGTGTGTGAAAGAGCAAGCCAGGTGTGAAGCCAGGTGTGATGGCAAAGGTGTAGGTCTTTGTGGGTGTTACATTAAATAAAGAAGGCAGGTGTTTCATGCTAAAATATAGGACACTGGGGCAATTGTGTATTTTGGACCGCACGCAAACACAGTGAACGCCTCGTGTTAAAAGTGCACGAGCATAGAAAGCAACAGGAAGAGGAAGCAACACGGTTTCGCCCGTGCACACAGTTAGATTCAAGATGTATGTACTTCAGATAATAATCGGTAAATCCCTCTGGCAGCCACACACACACACACACACACACACACACACACACACACACACACACACACACACACACACACAAACACACACACACAGAGCAGCAGTCGCTCTGTAACGCACACGGGCTCTACAGAGTCTGAAATCCCTCCGAGCGTTGAAGCCAAATCTCTGCATGGTGCATTGATTTAAAAATGCCCATTTTTTTCAAACTCACTGAGGAGTATTGCACTTCAGTCAAAAAACATTCTCATTGTACTTCACTACTGTGACAAATATAGTTGACCTTTGCGTAATGTATTTGGTTCAAAACAGCTTCTCTTGGTACAGCGGAGAGCAAAACAAATGACCCCGAGGCACTATGAACAATACTGTTATTTGCTGTTGTGTGTACGTCTGACAGCACATGTGATGTTAAAATGTGTGTTTTAATGTTAACTAAAAGTCTCAGTTTGCTATTGATCTGACACCAAGTAAATAAAGGGCCAGTATCACCAATACCGATACTTTTAACTACTTTAAAAGCACCTTATTTATGTCATTTCCCATATAATAATAACAATTCAGTGGTCTACACACTGAACTTGGAGGATAGCAGTTTGTTTGCGTATCAGATGACAGTTGCAAATGCTTCTGCTTAATCTATAATGTAAATCTTATTTGTCATAACTACTTAACCATCAAGAAAAAAGAGGGGAAACACTGATAT
Organism: Neolamprologus multifasciatus; assembly: GCF_963576455.1. NCBI lineage: Eukaryota > Metazoa > Chordata > Actinopteri > Cichliformes > Cichlidae > Neolamprologus > Neolamprologus multifasciatus. The sequence continues at coordinate 29,115,699 of NC_140452.1, forward strand.
TTAAATTGTTTCCAGGGGCTGAAAGGCTCCAGTTTAGGACTCTTTTACTGCGGCGCCGTGCTGATGTAATACATCATCTGAGGCTCACCCAGAAAAATATGTCATACATATGGAGGGCAGCATATCCATCGTGGATCACTCATAGCAAGCAGGGTGGTCCCTCAGCTCTTCAGCTTAGAAGATGCGGCAACTTCCACAAAGAAGTTTTCATTGGTCAGACAACACTACCCCTCGCTCCATATGAGCTCCGGCCCAAAGAAGGTGGCAACAAGTTTGAATCGTGTTTATTATCATATCCTTGCACTCTGGCCTTGCATCTTTCTTCTGCAGCATTTGTCATTTGGCTTGTTTGGCTCACATATTGTGAGCACAACAAGTTGTTTAGAAGAGAAACCTTCAAGGAAGATTTCTTAGCTGAACTTGTTTAGGTTTATTTTTTCGCGTGGCTGTGCATGTGCGTCAAGGTCCACATAATGGGCTTGTATATATTAGAAAGTAGGCTGGAACAACATGGCCTTGCCTCTTATAAGGGTTCATTGTGTGTGTGTGTCAAGGACTTGATAACAGGCTTATATAAGCAGGTGAGTTGGAAGGAGAAAAAAGTAACAAACTTCCCTGTAGCTCTTTTAATATCGCCACGATATCTCGCCTTGATAAATGCAAGTATGTGAGCGTTCGTCTGTGCTCAGGTGTTGTGTGTGCGCATGTCCTTGTGCGCTGGTGCCTCGTGAGGATGTTTGTGTGGCTTCCCGTTGTTCATGTAGCAATGAGGTGTTGGAAACGGGGTGGTTGTCTGACAAACAGACAGTTTCATCAATAATGTAGAATTGGTTTTTCCCCAGCGCCTCGGCAGCAGTTGCAGCAGCACATGGGGGTCGTGGAGCTTCGGGGAGCACTTAAGAGAGGAGAGGATCGCCGAGCCTCGCTGAGGGACCGGAGGCACTGTCACCTCGGCTATTAGCCCCGCAACGCTTCCACGGGAGAGGGATTGAAGGTGAGAGAGAAAGAGGAGCACGGGAAAGGGGGAGGGCGGTAGCTGAAGGCAGAAAGATCTAAACACAGGCAGCATAGCGCTTTGTGGCTCTTTGGGGGAAGATCAGGCTGAGAGGGAAAAGAGGGCAAAGATAGACTCATGCAGTGAGGTGGGAAGGTGGGAAAGCAGATGACAAAAGAGGAAAAAAGAAGCTGTCAGAGAGATGGGTGGGTGAGGAAGGGTAAAAAAAAAGTGATGGGGTAAAAATCAAAGGCCAGGACAAAAACAGAGGAGGTCCTCTCTGTGTGTCACCTTATCTCTGTGCTGAGGAGGATGTGATTTTGGACCGAGTGGCTCACATTCATTTAGACGACACCTGTTTCTCACACAGAGGAAACATCCGTCTCCGTTTGCCCTCCACCCCCACCCCTCCTCTTTGTTCTATTGCTTCTCCGGGTATCGCTGCCCTCAACAACAAATGCAGCAAATCAGTACACGGCGGTGATTCACTGAGACGAAACATCTGTGACTTGCCGCATAGAGAGAGAGAGACACACACAGACACAAGCGGCACACACCTGATTTTTCCCTCCTGTGGCAGCTCATGTGGCGGGTCGTCAGATAGTAGCCTCGAGTCTTCCTCCAGCAAGTAGACACATGCACACTCCTGGAATTAGAACACACCCACATATACATGCACGTTCATTTGTAAAATTAATCAGATTCTGATTAGTTTAATGAGCGTTGAGCCTCATCCATTTGTAACAAGATTTGGGGCTCTGTTCCCTGGTCCTGTGTCAGGGCTGAGTACTGAGTACCACACCACTCTGAATACTAACAGGAAGCCTTTTCTTCTTCCTTCCCCTTCCTCCAGGTAATAAATTGAGGAAATTCCAATACGTGTGTGTTCTCATGCATTACCGTGCTGGGAAGCAGCTCCCGAACGCCATCTCGGAGGGCCACTCGCAGAGAGCGCGCATCCACGACTGCCGCCAGCCGCAGCAAGGCATCCTGGGGAGGAAAACAAAAACAGATGCTCCGATGTTTGTTGGGTTGTTTTTCTACGATCGTAAAGTGCAGCTCGAAAAACCCGAGGCCTTGGCTATCAATTTGTTTTCTTTGTGGGCACAAGGATTACACCGCAACAGCTCTTCCTCAGATATTTACCTTGGCAGGCTGCAAAGGACTCTGAAACAATATTTAAACTGTGTCACACTCAGTATATACTCAGCAAACTGCACCAGTTGGAGACACAAGTTTGGTACTTAGGAATGAACTGAGCTCGGATGTCACCAGGGAGTGGATTTTGCTCAACAAGGCGCTCGTTGCTTTTGTTTCATTTCAGAAAACAAAGCACTTGGCAATTCATTTGCACACTTTGGTAGGCAGCTGATTTATGAAACGAGTTAACAAGTCGCAAGAAAAATGTACATTCCCGGATGCTCTGTTATGCCTGATCAAATTCACCAAGAGCCTGTGAGAAATCATCTTTTCAAATCTTTAAGAAAGACAAACTAAAAAATGCTCGCCTGAGGCTCTGCAGGCTCTTACTCCTCTTCACGGTGGAGGCTGGCTCTGCTTGGAAAAAACCTTTTTACAGGAGGTGGCATCTGACCGCTCACCACACAGAAAGCATTTCATCTGAGTTTCCATCCAGCTAACGCCTGACTGAACAGATACGCTCTTGTTTTAATCACTCCAAGCTGTCTTCAGCACAATGGCTTCCCTTTCATTCATGCCAGTAAATGTGAAACAACAGGTATTTTTCTTTTTTTGCACCTTTTTGAGACAATATTGGGCTCTGAAAAAAAATGCCAGTCATCTACACCATTCCTGTGAGGACATGGTGTAAAGGAAAAACTGTTTGTACCTGATGTGAGCGGACCGACTTGACAGAGACGTATGAAGAATGAAAAAACAGAGCTTGAGAGAGAAGCTCAATCCTCACTGTCTCCACACACCAGGCTACCGGCTGGGTGTAGCGAACTGCAGAGGCAATTTTGATGTCAGAAAGGTTTAAGGGACGGGTGTTTCAGATACATTTCTATAAACAACCCCATTTGACGTCCAATATTGTCGTAAAAGGGACAATTCAACTGCAAGGCGACAGCGCTTTTATAGCTCTTTTCGGTCCTCTGAAATACACGCTTTGATAAAAATGAGATTAAAAAACAGGGTCGAGGAATGGAGGAGTACACAAACAAGGGAGCAGATCTCAGATGAAAGGGACCGTATAGTTTGAGGTCCTGCAAAATTGAGGTTTTTACCTTCCGCAAACGCTACAACGAAGCACCTCTGCATCTCCCGCCTCAGCTTTACCAGAAACGGCTATAAATTCCCACCATAGGCATAATTATTCTCTGTGTGAAGTCTACTTAAATCCCTACCAGTTCCAGTGATCACACTGCATTATCATTACATTTAACCGTGGTCTACAGAAACATCTCAGCGGGACTTCAAAATCTGATCAAAGCAAAGGAAAACACAGAGGGAAATCTCAAAGGCTTTAAATGCTCCAGCTTTAAAACTGTGTGCTGAATATGAATCGGGAAGAATACACAGAGCCCGAAACCGCCAGATCTTCTTCTTCCAGTTGTTCACGACAAAGCTGTTAGTGACACGGCGCAACTGAAAGGAAGAACATCTTGTTTCCCTTGGGCGTTCAAGAGCACGAAGGTATCGAACGCCGCGGGCTCAGCGCTCTAACGAGGCAGCCTTATGTCCTTTTCGCCTCATTTTGATACCTCACTTCTAGCGGTTTTACCACTCTCTGTTGGTTGCGACTGATGCTGAACATGGATGAGGAGGGAGGAGGACATGTTTTTTTTTTTTGCAGGTCTGTGTGTGTCAAATGTCAAGGAGGAGAGGAGACGAAAAGGGGGGAGATGGAGAGAGAGTGGAGAGCGCTGTCATGCCTGAGCGCTCAGTGTTGGTTATTACATATGATTAGATAGGATTAAATGTGATTAGCTTTGATCACTCAATCAGCCGGCCCGAGTGCTGTTGTAATGAAGTTGGAGCTCTGCCAGCCCATGTGTGAGTGTGTGTCTGAGAGTGTTTTGTATCCTAAGTTGCAGATTGTGAAATACTCGCACAAATCCCAGTAAGTAATGTGTTGGCCGTGCAGCAGACAAACAATGAACGTCTCTCTGGCTTCCATCCTCCCCGTGCTGATGCTGTCAGGAACGACGACAGCGTTTGTGGCTGTAACGAATTTATGCCTCAGTAAATGTCACACTCTGCACTTTGACCTTTCGCAATAATTTCTTTCCATATACCTCGAACCATCTGTTTTATTAATTTACCTCCTTCTCCGCCCATCATTGCGCACACATTTGCACACACCCACACACATTCCTTCAGGTATGCATACATATCCTGCCACCCACTCAAGCAGGACCTGAAGACACGAGATGATGCCGATGATTTTTTTCTTTAAATGATAACATTTCTAGTTTTTATTATCTGGTGTTTCTTCCCGGGGACTGAAAGAAGACGTTTATTTAGTCGAGCTGGTTTTTAACCGTTCCTCCTCACACAGAGGATGATGCAATCCTGGGAGATCAAAATTGAAATGAAAACGGCGATTGTGATTTCATTACACTAACAGTGTTCTCTAATGCCGGTTCAGTTTATGTGAATTTGGCTACAGCTTTTATCTAAATTGATCTGAAAATGCTTTACAGAACAAATATTTGATCATCAGCCATCACCAAAATGGCAAATGCGTTGCTTTGATTTAATTATCGGAAAAATATTCCCATAGATTTGATATTCATTCAACTCATTGCATTACTGTCATGTTTGAATTTGTTTCGGGATTGCACTCGTCTCAAGCAGGTTGCACTGCCCTTTTGTGTCTGTGCATGCAGCATCATGATTTTTCTTAAATCCACCTTTCCTCAACATCTCTCTTAATTTCCTCCGTGTACCAGAGTTTAAATTTTTATGTTGATCTTCAGGTTTCTCCTCCTCTCATGGGGCTGTAGTCTTTGTTGTCGTCTTTATCTGCAGTTATTCTAATCACTTGAAGCACTCTTCTGAAGGCACCTTTGATCAGCATAACCAAATGCAGTCTTTTCTCTTTTTATCGTTCTCAGATCGTCACATCACCCATGTCTTTTTTTTTTTTTTAAAGAAACGGCAGTAATGGCGGTGTCAAATACTCCAGTTAACCTCAAATGCAGCACGCTTTGCACAAAAAACAAAACAAAAACAAAAAACTACAACTGACAGAGAAAGTTGAGGGCAGCGCATTCATGGTGTGAGGTGCTCTGTTGCATTGAGGTCATGTGACTTGAGTACAGTGAAATCAGTGTCATGTTCAAGAAACCAGTTCGAGATAATTTGAGCTTCGTTCGTTTTCCTGCTGGAAGAGCCATCATAGGATGGGTACACTGTGGTCAAGAAGGGATGTACGTGGTCAGCAACAATGCCTTTGGTAGACTGCGGTGTTTAAATTATGTTCATTAAGCTCTAAGAGGTCCAAATTGTGCCAAGAAAATATCCCCCACATTGTAACACCACCACCAGCCTGAGCCGTTGATACAAAACAAGCTGGATCCATGCTTTCATGTTGTTTGTGCCAAATTCTTACCCTACAATTGAAAGTCACAGCAGAAATTGAGAGTAGGCATTTTCATCCAGAGAACTGCAGCACACTCGATATTTTCTCTGTTTCAGACCCTGCAGATGGTTGTGTGGGGAGATCTCAGCATACAACCCTGTATGTTCAAAGTGACTTAAATCACCTTTCTTTCCCCCTTTTAATGCTCAGTTTGAACATCAGCAGGTCGTCTTGACCCTCTCTACACATCTATATATAAAAATACTGAGTCTGATTGGCTGATTAGATATTTGCTTAACAATGAGTTGAACAGGTGTACCGAATGAGCCTAATGATTTCCTGCAGGGAAGCTTTTGTAATGTAGGCAGAAAGAGTGTCTAAAGCCTCTCCTGCGATGGCTATTTACTTTTAATATTCTCGACACTTAAGCTTGAGACATTCTCATCAAGTTTCTTGGTGACTTATGCAAAATAATGAAAACATAGTGGTCAAGCGTAAGGTAGCGAGGAAATTACATTACAGAGAAGCGGAGCTTGACTATCGAATGCAAAAAGGCTCCTGCTCATCATCGTTAGGCTGCTGTCAGACAGAATTTTCAGATTGTTACAGTCTGTTTCCATCAGCCATTCGGTGGAGTTAAAGGAATCAAAGGTACGAACTTAGATGCCGGAAAAGGAAAAGAAAAAAGCAGCATTTCATTCAGTGATGTCCCCGAACTACAGCAGTCATAAATTTGAGTTAATAGAGAGGGAGCCAGACATTTGCAGAATAACTCCAGGAGGACATCTCACTGAAAAGTTTAATTAAGTCTACACGGACAGAGCTGTAGCTAGCAGGATAAAGCCAAATCAAGCTCTGTATAATGTCGAGATAATTTCCTGTTGAGCAGAACTAGACCAGATAATATTTGCACATTCTTTCTAACGTTTATTTTTGCTGTCTGGTGAGGAGGGATGCTTTTTTCCCGGGTCATACATTATTTGGAGTTGCATTTCTATATTAAAATCAACTCTTCTGACGTTGCCTGATTTGTACGCATTTTATATTTTGCATTATTTCCAGCTGATTAAAGCAAAATGATATCGCCAAGCTGTTTGAACCGGCTATGTAAGTCTGCTCTCGCTGCTCTGGATGTATTTCTGCTCCAGCGGTGAAAGCATAATCGCACGTTCGCTGCCGGTTGTGCTCTCTGAGGGACTCTTCATATGAATCCAGCAACAACAGCAGTGTGTGAAAGGCTGGAGAGGAAACAGATTTATGCCCCCAGGGAGTGTAGCATCATATATTTGATGAACACTGAAAAGGGAAAAAAAGAAGAAAGAAGAAGAAGATCCCTAATGGCCCACTGTATTTCATTTAAGTGAAGACAGACGAAAGCCTCAGTTGAGACAGGAGCTTGTAAGAGACGACCTATAGTAATGTTTTATATCTGATAAAAAATGTCTTAAATTACTGAAAGTGTTCCAGGGCCTCAACCGCCATCTCCAAGCCTTTATTAATGACTGGATTCTGCTGAAAATAACATAAAATTAATTTATAATAATATGAAGACATAGTTCTGTGTTCCTGCAGTACTTATGGAAAGGAACACGACTGAATATAACAGTAAAAAAGCCATTTTCTTTCCACTTGAATCGAGTTCCAGAGCAGTCTCAGTCTAATGAAGTGCTGAACATAGATGGAGAGAGTGTGGATGTCTTTAAAAGATTGTCCCAGTGGTTATGTGTGGTATTCCAACTAAAACACCTAAACCAGCGGTCCCAAACCTTTTTTTTGCACCACTGACTGGTTTATGTCTGACAATATTTTCATGGACAGGCCTTTAAGGTGTCGCAGATAAACACAACAAAATAAAACCAGTACTGGTACGAAAAACAGAAGATTTATTCATAACACATGCGAAAAGACCCAACAATAAAAACTGAATAAAAACCCTGAAAACCATAAATTTCACACCCGAGCTTCAACTCTCGTGGCCCGGTACCAAACAACTCACGGACTGGTAACGGTCCGTGGCCCGGGCGGTTGGGGACCGCTGACCTAAACCCTTTATAGATATCCCATTTATAAGAGGCACTTGTATCTCTAATACCATATATTCATTTTAAAACTGTGTAAATGGTGTAAATAAGACGCACCAATGGTGAGTTGTCATATGGTAGCAGAAAAAAAATGAAACTTCAAAAAAGGAAGCCAGAATTCATAGAGTACAGGAAAGAGGAAATCACAGTGGCAAGCAAGAGGAGCTCTTAAGATCTGCTCTGATTTTCTCTTGCAAAATCTCTGGAGCCAGTAGAAAGTGAAGCAGAAATAAGGGAATTGTCGGTGGCCTGAGGTTGTGGTGGTTATAAGAACGTCCTGGGCTTGAATCCTGCTGTCTGGAGCCTCTCTGTGTGGAGTTTGAATGTTCTCTGTGTGGGTTTTCTCCTACAGTCCAAAGACATGCATAGGTTAGATTAAACCCTTAATGCCTAGTGTTTTTAAACAGTAAAAATTGTGAAAGGGTTTAATAAACACTTCATTTTTGAAAAATGAAAAATTTCTTGCAATTATTTCATGGTTCAGGCTTTAGAGGGCGGAACAGTTGGGTCCGACCTCGCTGATGGGAGTGCAAAATCGAATGGCCCTTGACATGTTGTTGCCGGAGAAAGGGAGCGTATGTGCCATGTTCGGAGACATGTGTTGTACCTTTATCCCCAACAACGCTGCCCCAGATGGCTCAGTAACTCAAGCTCTGGAAGGGCTGAAAACTCTGTCTAAAACTATGCATGAACACTCAGGAATCGACAACCCGCTGGAGAGCTGGATGACATCCGTGTTCGGACAATGGAAAGGGTTTGTGATGTCTGTAATGCTTTCTATTGCATCATTTCTAGGGATATTGGTGACTTGTGGTTGTTGTCTCATTCCTTGCGCCAGAGGATTGTTGGAAAAGGTAATCACGAGGGCAGTGGACCCCGGAGCGGTGACCCTGGTGTCCATGATGCCATTGATGGAGCTAGAAGCAACTGAGGGGGCCGAGGAGCGACACAACAAACGGTGTGGTTCCCAAGAGAGGGATTTTATTGCTACAATATATCCTGCATAATTAATAATATAATCTATAGTATAGATACTGCATTAAGATGTTCATTAAAACCTGCTGGCCTCACATTAACCTTTTATTACAGGTGCAGCCATAGTAATTGTACACTCACATTGCATTTTGTGCTTATTAAAGAGTTGAAGTTCAGTCAATTAAGGAAAGGTCATAAGCCTCGTTCGGTGCGATGTCTGGACGATCTATTGTGTAAGTGACTTGGAGCTACAGAAGGTTAAAACTGCATACACGCCTACAAAACACATATAATACATACAATCTAGAAACAGGCCTGAGCAAAGGCCTGAATGCATTCAGCAACCTGTTGCATTTGAGTTTGCTTAGTAACAGGTGACAGAAGATGTGTCAGAGAGGAGGACAAGTCCACGGGGGCCTTCAGGGCCTGAAGTCAGCGCCATATTTGGAAAAGATGCTAGAAAGAGGAACTTCTGTGTCTGCCTTTAGCTCTAAAAATTGATCACTGGCTGTAAACGATGCACATAATGTTCTTATAACGTGTGAAGGGGCGTTAACCCTGACATTATAAAAAGCCATTGTCTGTGTATTTTGGGCGAAGAAGTCCGCTGATGTGACGCTGTGTGCTTCTTCCCACGTGTGTGTGCTTAATAAACTCTTCATCTGATTGCACTCTACTGGGCCTCCATTGGTTTGTTTTTGTGCCACATTTTCGAATTCGGGACACTAGTGAGTCTACATTGGCTGTAGGTGTGAATGTGGACATGATTGGCCGTCTGTCTTTGTGTCACTCCTGTGACAGGCTGGTATCCTGTCCATGGTGTACCCCAGCTCATGCCCTGTAACAGCTGAGATAGGCTTCAGCGCCCCACATGACCATCAACTGGATAAGTGGGAGAAAAATGAAGGCAAATCTTGGTTTGATATTTAGCATAAAACAAATTTCTCACAAACATAAAAAAAAAAAAACTTCGTGTACTTCATAACTGCAAAGCAGCCACCTGCAAGTGCTGATAAGACAAAGACAATAGGGGACTGGAAGGGAGCGATGTAGTGCATACCCCACTATTTGGCTTTTATTTTGTTATTCTAACCTTAATCCGTTTGCTAAGGCCGTTTCACACTTGTTGGACCCGAGGAGTCTGGCTGGGGGGCGGAGATTATCTCTGATAGCGTAGTTACTGGTGGTCCCTGCACACGCTGTACTCAGTGTGCACACAGCACGCCGGAGAAACAGAGCACTCTTAACTGCATCTTAGTTAAAGAAATCATTTTCTTTTACTGCTTTTTTCATAGTAACGCACAGTTTATTTGTGTGTTTAAGAAAAACATAAACCAATATTAGATCATAAATTATTGTAACGTTTTTATCACTTTGACGGGATAAAATTAAAAGGGTAGATATAAAAACAATTACAGGGCTCTAAGCGCATCCCTGGGATTGTTTGGGGAACTCTTCACAATACATCACCAACAGCAAACAAGGTCAGGCTTTACTCTTTGTATTGTGGATTTTTGATCCATAGAAAGTTTGTGTCATGGTCCTGAATTTTCTCTACAGTCATGTAATCGGGGGTGTGTCCAAATCACATGACCAATTTAAGATGACCTAGAGGCAGCACAAAAGTGCAGACAATGGTTGTAAGCCCAACAGGGTGGTTTTGTATCATTTTCTGAATCACATTTAGTTGTATATTTTAGATCATCCCGACAGATATTTGGGATTCATGTATTTGTTTTAGTTTGATCTTGCTAAGCATCATTTGCTGGCAATGGTTAGTGCTGCTCTCCCTGACTGAGTCTTAGTTTGTGCTTGTTTACAATCGTCCATCACATCTTAAAATCTTGAGCCTCAGTTCTGTTTCAGTTCCTGGTTTGGCTTTAATATCCTGCTCACGGTTTATTCTATCTCTTCTATTACTTTTACTTCCCTGTATGCTGTTGTTTGGCTTTAGTTCAGCTGTGTCTCCCAGGTGTCTCTACTCAATCACCCCTGTGTGTGTATACATAGTCCTGTCACGCCCTTAATCTTTGTCTTGAGTCTTGTTTCCATTCAGTGCGTCCCTCAGTCCCCTGTGCCTTAGAGTTTGTTTACATTTCCTTTTCTTATTTCTTGTTATAGTTTGTATTTCACATTTTTTGTGTGTTCTGGGCCTTATGACAGTCAATTATCAGATTATTCTGCCAAAATGCAATCTACAGTGTGAGTATTAAACTGCATATTTAACAAAAGGATACTAAAAGGTCCTGACGGAGCATCCTTTGGTGTAAAAGCTATCCCTGCAAATTTTGGTTGTTTATGTTTTTTAAAATCATTTACACATCCATCTAAAGAGGAAATATTAGCACTGAAATGAAAAACCAATTTAAACCAATTTAGTGTTGGTTTAAATTAGTTACATTAACCTTGAATAATGAGTGTTTGAGACTTCTAAGCCATCAGTGTGATATATGTAAATTAATATTTAATTAATCTAAAAAAATGAACACTTTATTTTCCAAAAATGTGATTTTTTTCTGGCTTTAGGCTTTAAAGAGTTCAAACTGCTGGCAGGTAAATCAGACAAATGCCCCAGCAAGAGAAATCTGCCACTTTGTCCCTTTCTAGAAGAAAAATGGCTGCCTTCCACCTTCCACAGGCAATAACACCCTTTTGAAGTCAAGATGTAAAGTATATCAACACAACCAATTTGTTGCTGTTTTTTATCTGGTTATATAGCTTACAAATTGACAGAGATTTTAGTACTCTGACAATCCTGTATGATATATTATCCCACATGTCAGTAGGTGGAGAGAATCAGAAGCACAAAAACTGTGAGTTTCAAGATGCAAAAACAGGTAATAGGTAACATTCATATCCTTATTTATTCTAGCATAACTTCTGGAACTTTTTCGAAGATTCACTACAACAAAACCTGACTTTATATAGATTTTAAAAATATTATTTTGTGCTTCATTGCACTCGTGAATTCACTGAAGGAAAACAACCATTCCTCTGAGAAACAGAGCAGATTAGCCAGTTAGTTGAATACTAATATTCTAAATTGGTCACATTAGTTAACGACTGCGCTGCAATAAAGGCCTGACCGAGAGGATTAGTTTAAGGAGCTAATTGGAGTCTTTAGGGTAACTCCCATATTTCTTATCTGCTGCATTGTTCACAGAGCCTTCCGACGCCTTGAGTCAAGCCCATCTGCATTTCAAGTGAGTCGACCTTGATCTAACAGCAAGAGGATGGAGGGTAATGGCACTCCACTTGCACATGATTAAAGGTATCCTCCTTTATGTCTGCAGAGATTTATGCAAAACCAACAATTTACTTGATCCTACAAGCCCCTCTGTGCATTACAGTGAATCACTGTGCTTAACCAACACCTTCTGCTTGCGTATCTGTACAGTTTAAAGGCACCAGCACAATTGTGAGCAGGGTCTACACGCAGCAGCTTTGCAGACCGTCAACTACATGTTATAACAGTTTACTGTCACCAGTGTGTGGGCTATGGCTGTTTGTGTTGTTGCTAGTCCTTCAGCCTGCTGCAGAGAGGACTACAGTTGTAACATTCAACAAGTTGAAGTGAACGTCAGTGTTAAACACAATGAAAAACGTCCACTTTGTGTTTCCACTTCATGAAGAAGTCATTTTCCTGTTCAGGCCCACTTGTGAACCAATCAGCATTTGACTTGTGCATAGTATCATTCCTGTTGCATTATGTGCTTTTAGCTTTTGGGACACAAGTACATCTGAGTGAGCTTGCATACCCAAAATCCTTCACTCTGTGGAGCCGAATACCTCCGCAAACTGAGACAAACTCAGAACCACGAATCCCGTTCGAGTCTGCAAGAGATGCACAGCTGGGCTCTTCCGCTCTTTAACATATAAGTGATTTACCAGTGTGTATTGATTTTTCCTTACCGGTCGTCTGTCACGGAGAGAGGAGAGATGAGGGACACATTTAACGATTTAAGGAAAGATTGAGAGAAAGACAGGCAGAGGCATGTATACACACACATGCACACCACAGCTGGTGGGAGGCTAGCAGCGTGAGGTCCTGGTTGTTATTCCAACAGAGCTGGGTCTCCAGTAGCATCACTAACATACTGGAGACACATGCACTGTAGAATACAGCCAAGCCATGAAGACGGGCCTCGGAACAAGCACACACACCCCATTCATTCAGGTAAGAGTACCGAGAGGAGGAGGTTTTAAAAACAACAGAGCGATGCTGACTCCTGTAACGACAAGGGCGACCTATCGCCGAAGTACAGGAGAAACAGATGCATCGCAATGCTGCCCCGTAATTAACCAAACAACCTGTGTGTGTGAGAAAGAGAGACTCAGAAGACGAGAGACAGCGATTTTCAGCAGCTTCCAGTGAAACTTATTAAGATCACATCGCATGAGCAGCCAACAAACCATAATTAATAATTCATGTTTCTACAGCGTGACTCGAAAGGAAGCAGATGATAGACAGAAAGAACGAGGAACAGAAATTAAGGCTGAAGTGGACTGACTAAACACGGGAACCCGATCCTATAAAGACAGAAAACTGCTTGCTGATAAAATTCACACATTGCTCAGTTGGAGAGAGGAAAAAGGATTGGAGGCAAGTGATGCTTTAATAATACAGCACAAACTGGGGCTAACAGATTTTAATAGAATGAAATAGGCGTTAAATTAAAAGCGTAGGCTAAGTCTGAGAGGGGAAATGATGACCCAACGAAGAGGACGTGCAAACTTCCTGGGCAAACATTTGCCTTTAAGTCATAAACCTCAAACATGTCATATCATATGGTCACTTCCTGTAACATTATAGACAGTCTCCATGCAAAGATGGTGCACTTGTTACATTGTTTTAATATTCCTACTTACAGCATTCTTTAAACGTAGATGTCTGGATTAGTGCAATAATGGTTTTCGCCAGCAGCTACTGCTCGGCTAGATCACGGACAGCCCTGCAAATTTAATACAAACTCATGCATAACAAATATCCCGCAAGGCTTATTTTTCTAAGACCAACACACTATAAAACTTGACAAAGATTTCCTGGCAGTAATAAATGTCTGCCAATCCTCCTCTCAGTTGCCTCCTTTATCTCCTCTGGAGACAACAGCAGACAGCTGTTCTCATCAGGTCTAATCAGATTTGTATTTTAATTGAAGGAGTAAGAGAAAAAAGTTATAAATAAGAAATAGTGGATTCATAAGCTTATTTATGGGTCTAGTCTTTATGAAACCTGATTATTTAGCAATAAATTCATCCTGAGTTATCAAATAGACATTGAATCCCTTGTAAAGTTTCATAAAAGATCTCAGTTTATCAGCGTCATGGTCTGTGGGTTTTCTGATCTTTCTATTGTTATTGATAATATTATGAAGCCTCTGTTCTTAGGGGCGATCGTGGCTCAAGAGTTGGGAGTTTGCCTTGTAATCAGAAGGTTGTCGGTTTGAGCCCTGGCTCGGACAGTCTCGGTCGTTGTGTCCTTGTGCAAGATACTTCACCTGTTGCCTACTGGTGGTGGTCAGAGGGCCTGGTGGCGCCAGTGTCCGGCAGCCTCGCCTCTGTCAGTGCGCCCCAGGGTGGCTGTGGCTACAATGTAGCTTGCCATCACCTGTGGGTGGATGACTGGATGTGTAAAGTGGTTTGGGGTCCTTAGGGACTAGTAAAGCGCTATATGAATACAGGCCATTTACCATTTATTTGTTGTGTGGGGTTTGGTCATATATTTTTATTTTATTTTATCTGGTGTTACATGTTGTTTGGTGTGGGATTATCAACTATTCCTAGCATTTGGGTTTGCTTTCACAAAAAACATCTGCTCATGACACGCAAAAACCCCCCAAACAAAATTAGCATAAAGCTTGGGTAGGTTATGAAGTATTCTCAAAGATTTGAGATGATCGTGAATCCAAAACTGAGCAATAAACCACTAATTAGGAAGTTAGTTTTTCCTACTTGCCGCTGGTCTCAATTGCACTGCATTTATTACTTACGCCCACTTTTGAAAAACCTTAGCTCATTCGATCTCCCGTCAAAGTCCTGCAGCTAAATCTGTGATGAAAACTGCGGATGACAAACAGCGGTGCACAATGAGCTTGTTTTAGGTGGAGCGGTTGATTCCTGCTTGAGTGTTTGTGTGAGTAAATGCAGCCTGTCTCATGTCTCCTTTTGTTTCAGGCTGTGAGTGAGCAAGCATCGGCTTCCTTTTATGCTGCATGACTCTTTCGCTGTCATCGTCTCTGGAGGTAGTTGTTGTCAGCGGTTATTAAAGCGGCACTAATGTTCCTGTCATTCCTACAACCTGTGATGACAGTGACAACACTAACCGAGCCGGTGATGTCACTTCATGAAATCTGAATGTTTTTTTTTTTAGCCGCGCGCCTGTTTCAAAATAAGTCATCGAGTTTTAGACGCACAGTTTTTTTATGCACTTATAAAACCCCTGACATGTCTGAGTTAATTGGATGGCTAAATTTTAATTACCAGTCTCCTTTGTTAGAACACCATAACATTTGCTTTGAGTGTGTTCCTGACACAGTGCTGGTGCAGTAAAATGCAGAGCACCTTGTCTAATTTAAATGATTGCCATCAGTATTAACCGAGGGACCGGACTGCTCGAAAATGTCAACAACTGCCAATCACGGCTGTCTAAATATCACGGTCGCTCAAAAAAACGACCTTACTCGAATGCAGCAGATGTGTTGTATGATAGCACATTTGTTACAGACAATGACACCCAGGCTCATCTACTTTCTCTTGCCCCGGGAGCGCCGCAGTGAGGATTTATTCAAAGCTCAGGGGAGTAAAAAAGGGACACTGATGGGACTGCGCAGGCAAAAAAAGAAACACTAGTTGTTTCTCACTCGCACAATTTGAAAGGGAGGACACAATAATGGCCTCCATTCTTCATCCTCACCCTTTTTTTTTGTTGCTCTGAACCTTTCACTCATCTGCATCTTATTCACGGACTCACTCTTTGTCACTCTGTTCCCTCTAATGTTTTGCATATTCTCACTATTCACAGCCATCCCCCCCCCCCCCCCCCCGTCTCTTTGTCACCTGTTTCTGCATTTGTCCCTTACATCCCATTATGACTCTCTCTTTCTCTCTGTCTCCCTGCTGCAGGTGTTTGACAGTCACACTGTCGTCATATGGCTGTTGTACTATTTTAATCTGACTCTTCTGTTCAGGAACAGACGCCCACATGCTCTCGCCATTGTCTTGGTTCTCTATTCACTTTTCTCCTCCCCTGGATCGTTACCTTGCTTGAACTTCTACAATTTGCTCCGTTTCTACCTCCAGTGCTCTTAACATCCATCCATCCAACCATCCTGGGAGAAAGACGGGAGGAAGACACACACATCAACCCAGAACCCAGACCTCTTCATTAGCCTTACAGCACAATTGTTGGCTTTTACATGATGGCTTCCTGCCATCTCTACCATAAACAGTTTGTGGTTATACATTTGAGTTTGGTTAGCTAGACCTCTTGAGCTTATGAGCAGTTATTATTTTTCTAGTGCAGATTCATTTGCATTTTAAACCAAGTAAGCACTTAATTCACCATTTAATGTTAACAGCTGTTCCATAAAAACACACGTTTAGATTCAAGCTACAATGACATTTAATTAAGATGGGAGAAAATAAGTGAGAAAGTGCTGCTGACATATTTTTTAATCCACATCATGGTCCTAACTATGGTGCTTTTATGCTAAAAAAAACAAAACAAACCGTAACCATAATTTATTCACATCAGAAAAAAAATAACTCTACAGTAATATGCTCTTTTTTCCATCAAACTTTTGTAAGATTTGGAAGTCAAACTATTTATGCTCGGTCTTGTTGACTGAAATGTCAGATTCTACTTATCAGGGGACTGACAAATGCAGGCATCACTTTGTTAGGTACGCCTCTTCAGCAGCTCTAATCAGCCAAGCACACGAGAGAAACTGAATGCACCGAGGCCTGCTGAAGTTCAAACTGAACATTGCCTGAATATTTTAGAAATTACTGATCCACTGGGATTTTCTCCACAGAACCATCTGTAGAGTTTACAGACAATGGTTCAAAAAAGAGAAAATATCAAACACCACTGCCTAATCCAGCATTGTTGCTGAACATGCCCATTCCTTTCTGACCATAGTGTGCACATCTTCTGGTTGCTGCTTTGAGCAGGATAATGCACCACACTCAGAGGCCTCCACAGTCACGTGATCTTAATCCAGTAGAGGAGGAAATTCACATCATGGATGTGCGACCAGCAAATCTGCAGCAACCGTGTGACATCATCATGTCAATATGGACCCAAATCTCTATTCTCTGTTTTCAGCACCTTTTTGAATCTGTGCCCTGAATAGTCAAGACAAAAAAGTACCAACCAACAGTACTCCTTGGTGCTAGCAGGGAGTACTGTTGGTTATTCATTAAGAAAACTGTAATAATTTATATTTGTTAAATGACTCACTTTACACTAAAACTTATTGCTGCTGATTGGAAGATTGCCATCTAAATAGTTACGTATGCATAAATGTGCATATCTATAGTTAAATATCAGACCGTAGCTACCTAAACATCCATCCATCCATCCATCCATCCATCCATCCATCCATCCATCCATCCATCCATCCATCCATCCATCCGCTTCCGCTTATCCTTTTTCAGGAGCCAACCTAAACAAGAACTTGTAAAATGTAACCAATGTTGCCAAAGTTCCAAAACAAATTTGCATCACTTTTCTTTTCGTGATGCTACAAATTTTGAGTTTTGTTCGTGTAGAAACTAGTCGCACTTTTGTTTCCGCTTTTATGTTTGTCTCCTGTTGCTAAAGCTAGAGTCGCAGCAACACAAAATCAGTTGTGTTTGAAAATAGTTGAAGGGCTGGAAAAGTCTAAGACCGAATCCGTCTTATGTCACATCACTCGCTCGGGCATGCAGGGCTTCAAACCCTCTAGATGACAACCGTGGGATTTGTTTTTGGCAACAGGTAAATCTCCTCAGAACTGACCTTCAGCGATGTGGCTGGATCGCTACATAAGCAATCTGTAAATAAAAGAGTTTGATTAAATAATCAAACATTTACACATTCTGGGTTGGGTCTGGGTTTGTTGATGATTTTTAAATTAGACTTTTCTCTGTGAGTGTAATTACTGTATATGTCAACTAGAAATTGCTCTTGTAAGGTTTTTTGCCTTTTAAAAAAAAATTACACTATTTTTTTCTTATTTATTTTTCTCTAATATCTCTAATTCATTTATTCTTGCTGCTGTAACATGCAAATTTCTCTGGTGTGAGATTAATAAAGTCTATGTCTTTGCAAAGAAATGATTACATTGCTACTTAATATATTCAAGCAGCAGCCAGTGTACTTAAAGGAGGCTGAAAATAGCACGTTCACATTAACTTGCCAGGTGAAATTTCTTCTCTCTGTCACAGAGGCAACTGTGGAGACAAATACAGCTTATTACACTTTCACTGTATCTAGTGAACTGCATGTATTTAGATTTATTCATATAGTGTTTACTTATCCAGGGACTGGAGATGGAAATTAGCTGGTAGCTAAATCAGGTACAATGCGCTTTCCCCCATATTAGATTGCTGTGCATGTGCATCTCCCCTGACAATTACACTACATAAAGTACACTAAACTGAATATAACTTCATAACAATTAACAGTGCACCCTTTTCAAGCAGGTCTGTTGTTTTCAGTTTGGTTATTTGCTCACAG
The DNA here is from genome assembly GCF_963576455.1 of Neolamprologus multifasciatus. Taxonomy (NCBI): domain Eukaryota; kingdom Metazoa; phylum Chordata; class Actinopteri; order Cichliformes; family Cichlidae; genus Neolamprologus; species Neolamprologus multifasciatus. The sequence goes on from NC_140452.1 coordinate 29,134,016, forward strand.
CAAAGTGTCTGGGAGAATCTGTGGGGAGGTCTGTGACGCATCCGTAAATACCCTCTGTCATCTTTCAGTGTTGACACTTTCAAGTGTTTCTTCTTTGGACAAGAGACAGGAAGTCAGGAATACCAACACACACACACACACACACACACACACACACACACACACACATGCACATTCCCTGTGTTCACAAGTTCACACACTTGTTATTTTAACCGTGGGGGCCTTTCACCCCGACTCCAGCCTTCTGTTTAGCGCGTCACGTTGTGAGCTTGTGTGCCTGTGTGTTACCTGTGCTAGGTGTACACTTCAAAGTGTACACCTGGGGCAGCTATTGCACATGAATACAGCAAATTAAAAATGACAATGTATTAAACTGAATTATAAATGCACTATGATTAGTTTATCCAAACACACACAAATGAAAATACGCACAGGTGCAATCTCATAAATGCAATTTTAATGGCTGAAAAGGAAAGGGAATGCACACACACACACACACACCCAACACAACAAACACCTCAACACATAATTAAGCAGAGGCTGTCTAATGTGTCTAATGTGATTTGACTAATCTGAATGTTTTGTTGTACTATCTCTGTTGTACTGTACTCCTAAGCAGATTCAGAGCCATTGTGACTGTGTGTGTATGTCAGGGTGTGTGTCCCTTATGCCATTGTTTAGGGTAGAATAAATTTCCTGTTGAAAATTCCAGGATGGACTCTGGACGCTCTGGGAGCTTCCCTGTTTATCAATGTGTGCGTGTGTGTGTGTGTGTGTGTGTGTTGGGCAACACAATGCCTCGATCTCCTTATGTTACCTCTGAGTCTCCTTGACATTCCACTCACCTCTCCTTTTCTTTTTTCCTCCCTCACCCCCCTCCCCCCTCTCATGCCTCCCTCTCCATTTTATCTTCTACTGGGTCATTTCATGTCCTTTTACATGCTTCTCTCCTTTCCCATGACCTATTTTCCTATCCTGTGTCCTCTTTAAAAACAAAAAAGAAAAAGGGCTACCTTGAACTCTGTCGCTGTGTGAGTACTGTGTGAGTGGAGCCTCAAGTTTTTTCTTCTCTTTTTTTCTGAAGTATGTATTCAGAAACATGTAGTATTAGTTTAATTTACTTCTGTTTTTTTCAAGGTGCTGTTGAAGGGTTGAAGGGTATTATTTGTAAGAATGAGGTGGGGTGTCACATATAGGAGCCATAAATATTTGCAGTGCTTCTTTACTTTCTGTGTATGTCCTGAAAAAGAAACAAGATTGCATGAGGAGAGGAACTGAGAGTTAGATGGTTTCACTGGGGAAACGGGTGTGAACATGCTAGAAGGGTGACAGCAGGTAAGAAATACACTGGGGTTTTGGCCCTGAAGGCAAACACGTCAGCTATCGTTGTTCTTACCAGGCGATAAAGCCAACAGTTTCCCTACATGTAGTTAAACTTCACCACTTTATTTTTTCAAGGTGAAACTGCATATTGCCTCTAACATTAGCAGGCGAGCGAGCATAAATTAAAGCTGCTTTGCAATACCGTTTGGTTTGATGGTTTGGCGGTTTGGCGTCACAATTTTCTGACATGTAAATTGGTTGATGGGTAAACTGAGACCAGTCACAGTGATGTGCAGTACAATCAGTGTGAAAATCAGCTGGGGTGTGCTAGAGGATTCAAAGGAAACTGATGCAGACAGGAGAAAAAATTTAATCTGCACCAAGAAAAGTCCACACAGGTAACACAAAAGTCAAACACACGTCAGCCTACTGTGATATGATTGTGCTGTGTACTTTGAAAGACTTCTTTATATCTATAGTGGTAGAATAGTGCTAGGCCTTAAGAGTTTGGGATATGGTACTCTCGTCTGCAGTGATGACTAATGGGGAAAGAGTGTTGGTGGCCATTTGGAAGTCCGGTAGCGCCTGTGGTCAGATGGGGGCAGAGTCAAAAACATGTTGTACAACCAGCATGTGGGCTACTCGTGCTTGTGCTGTTGATAGTGCTCTGAGATACAGCAAATTCTGGTATCAATCCAAAGCACACCTTTCAGCTTTTCATGTTTTTCATTGTAAAATTATTTGTATTTATGTCCATTTGCAAATGGGCTGCAACATAAATTCAAACCTCACAATGTTATATTTTCTTCACTAGTAGATCCTCATGCTAAGCGATTTTTTGGTCTGTTTGCAACATGATGCCATCATAATATCTGATATAGATAAGAACCTTCAGGGGTCTAAGATGTAGCTGTCTGCCAAATGGAGTTCCTCAAACCCTGATAGAGTATTAGGACAAAGACACAAATGTACAGACAGACAGATTTCATGCAATGCAGTATTATAAGGTACAATGTTAATAAGAATAGAATAGAATTACCATATATAACATCTGTCATATGACATATGTCAATAAAAATAGTCTACGGGCAGACCAAATGCTGAACACATCTAAATAAACAGACAAATGCACTGAACCACAGCCTCTCATTATGCAGCCCTCCTGGCATTGGCAGAACCGATGCTCTCCCTGAGTTTTATGAAACACACCGTGCGGTCTCAGTAGGCAAAGAATAGGATTCAGGGAAACAATTATAACCCCAATAGCACGAGCATAATATGGAACAAGCCCAGAAACAGTAATTACAAGATGGGTCTATTAATTGAAGTAAGCTAATTTGTCCCCTCTCCGGTCTGTGGATGCTGAACGATGTCTGTGGCATCTGAGAAGACTGATGTATTAACGAAAAAATAAACAGACTCTTCCCTCATGTGTGCATTAGTTCCTTTTTTGCCCCCATGACTAAAGTACTGTGTTTACCCAGATTTGTTCCCACTGTAAACAGCTCACACTCATCTAAGTGAGTCTGATTATTTTGAGCAAGTCAGCTAGCGATGGATGCGTGGTTAGCACTTTGCGTTTATGTAGATTTTTTTCAAAAACAAACTGCAGATGAGAATTTATGGACAGCTAACCTGTCTAGTTTTTTTATTTTTATTCGAGCTTTTATCTCACCGAGTCAGGTCACTGGTATTGGCTTGCTTTCCTGCCACAATCAGTCAACAATGACCTGGCTGCAGCTGATGTCGGACCCCACTGCCAGGCTTGTGACAAACACTCTTGCAGGTCCCACATCGCCACATGGCTGTCCTATTTTTATTGGCTCCCACTGAAGTGGGATTTGATTTCAAAGTCTTTTTCATTTCACACACGGCACCATGGTCAGGGGCTGACATTGCTTTAAATGAAACACTGAGTCCTCGCGTGGCCTGATGGATGAAGTCCAAGCTGAAAAAAGTCCGCAAATGAATGTCTTTATCTACGATCTCCTCCCACGTGGAAAAGTTCTACTTCCTGATTAGGCTTAGGCACTAAAAACTCCTTATAGTGTGGCTTTGTAGAAGATAGTGGTTTGGTTTAACATATGCCACTTCACAACAGTGAGCCTGCACACTGACAAATTATGAGTTTGGAGCCCCATCTCAGCGATGCCATGACCCAGTCCATCACGTGGACACCGTACGTGTAACTGAGACACACCAACGCCTTTGACAAAATGTCATTTGATGAGCAGGGAGGGGAACGGGCTGGATGTTGCACAAACTTTTGTGTCAGAGTGATGTATTCATTATTCATGTAATTTGTGATATTTTTTTGTGAAAATCTGACACGAACCAGTGAGTGAAGATGATAAATTCATCATAAAGCAGCTGCTTTGTGAGCTCAAAAGTAGAGCTCCTTCCAGTAATTAAACCTCTGTCCTTCACTGTTCATTATGTGTTTCACACTGTGACTCTGTTGCCAACTCCCATTACCGCTGACAACAATGTTGCCAATCGCTCACTGCTCGTGTATCTTTTTTTTTTTTGTGTGTGTGTGTGTGAAATGGAGAAAAGGAAGACGAAGGAGCGGTTAAATAAGATGGAAAGAGATAAAATGGAGGAGAGCGGAGAAAGGAGGAGAGCGGGGTCACTGAACATGAAGATGGGAAAAAGGGAGAAAATGTGATGAAGATATGTCAAGAGGAAGAGGCGGGGAAGACGAGACCTATTGCTAATAAAGCTGTGTCGTGACAGTGGGGAGGCAGACATTCAATCAATACTTGCCCCAGAGGTCACAAACACACACCAATAAGGATGCACACACACACACACGCACACACACACACACGCACACACACACACACACACACACACACACACACACACACACACGCACACACACACACACACATAAGCCCACAAACAGCCTGACAGCATGTTGCTGAAGCCCGAGGCCATAACTCTGACAAAAAGGATTCCTGCCACAGATACACGGAGAGAGACGACCGGACAAGAAGCCTGCTGTGGCAGAACATAAATGGCACACACACACACACACACACACACACAATCATACACACACATCTTTCAGACTATGTGACAATGATGCAGTAAACTGTTGATGTGAACACTTTGCACTCGCGCAGTAAGGTCCCATGAGGTCCACCAGGTGGACAAATTGTGCGTTTGTTAAACTGTGTCATCGTCAGGGAGACAAGTGTCTGTGTCGTTAAGCCTGTCACGTTTGGGTTCAGTGTGACCAGGAAGCGAGAGACGCCTGACGCAGTGTAAATCTCACATTCAAATGAGTTGTGCTGACTTAGCAGAAAAACGTAATATATTTAATGAAAATGAATTAGATGAAGCAGTCTACACATGGTTGCGTGCATTTTAAACACAAACACACACACACACACACACACACATTCAGGCACAAAATCCCCTAGTGAGGTCCACTTAGCTTATTGGACTAGAAGTGATTGATTTCGTTTAGTTTAGTGGCTGATGGATGGCAGCTACTTCAGAACAACACACACACACACACACACACAAACACACACCCCCACACACAGAGACACAAACATGTGATGCAAACCTTGTGAAATAGTTAAAACTAATATTAATATTTGTTGTATCTTGCAAGGCTGCCTTATCAGGGACTCGCAGAAGTCTGCTTTGAATTTCAAAATAAGCACTCTGTGTATATGTGCGCATGTTTCTGTGTATGTGTGTGTGTGTGTGTCTATGCACGTGTTGCACTGTTAAATACACGTCTAACTCCTTGCCATCATAGCCCATGCACTTTTCAGAAATAAACAGCGGGCTGCAGATATCTGAACACGTCATGTGCACATTTGCAGACACGTTCAAATAGGTTAATGGTAGAAAAACGCCATTCTATCCAGACTCTCAGGCTGCCGTCGTGAAACTGCATTTTCACCTTGTCGACAGAAGGCAACATTACTGCGACAAGAAAAACAAACACTTCATTTGGTCACCACATAACTGCAGCAGTGTGTGCTGGATTTTAACCACCTCTCGCAAAGCAAGAGCTGCACTGCTGTAGCGTGTATCTTCTCCTCTTATCTTCTGCGCTTGTTTGTTTGTGGTTGTACTTGCGCATTACCTCTGAGTGGGCAGTCAAACACAAAGATTATAGTATGGCCATTAATTCTCTTCCACAAACATACTCGTGCATGCTCATGGTCAACCGTTTGAACCCTGGCCATGTTATCTGCCTGTGTTTAGCATGTGTATGTGCATGTGTGCGTTAGCCCCAGTGAACTGTATATATCACCTGCACCATTTTGAGATGACTGTGTTTATAGAGCAGCTGCACAGCAGATTACATGCTTGTGTCAAAGGTGGGCATTATGTGAAGGTATTTAACCACAGTGTAGTAGTTTACACATTCACTTAACAAGCAAAAGATCCTCAGTTCAATCCTGCGAGGATGCACAAATCCCTTTGGGGTTGCCTCAAGAAGGGCATCCAATGTAAAAATCTGCCAAATCAAATATGCGGCGTAACCCTTTGTGAATACGAAAGCAGCTGAAAGAAGCTTTTTTAACAGATGTATGCTATTCTGCCAACACACACACAGCAGCTCTTGTGGAAAATATATGATCCTTAAAAAAATATGAATATAAACAAAAAGGAGAAAGAAAAGGAGGGCAATCTGTCTCAAAGAAACTATCCACCGCAATGCAGGCAACACAAAAACACGGGCATGCAGCAAGCACAAAGATATGCGCCTATACTACCAAAGTAAGATGAGAGAGCAGACACTTCAGTGGAAAGCTGAAGAAACCTGATTCTTTGCTTTAACTTGAATCACAACTAATGGAAGTCAATAGTTTATACTCAGTACCAAAGGGAAAAAAAAGATAAGATTGAAAGGACAAAGGAGAAGGACGGGGAGAAGCGGGAGACGAAGAGACAAATAGAAGCAGGTAGACAGATTAGGAGACATGACACAACAGACAAGAGGAAAATAGATGGGGGTGAAGTGATTGATAGATGGCAGACAGCTGCAGAGGAAAAAAAACATACAAGAGGAAGGACTGGGTGGGTGAAGGGCAGAGAGAGTGGGAAGAGCATGTGCATGTTTCAGTGCAGTTAAAAAGATTGATGAGGGAGGCAGAGGGACTGACGGTAACTTGTAGGGCAAGTTCACCCATCTCACATGTCCCCACTGTGCATATTTCATGTATCAACCCAAAACAGCACACTGATCATTTTGGTTCATTCAGGTTAGCATGACATTAACTTGACAGCCATGTTTGACGTGAGACAAGTGAATAAGGCTTCAATCACACAGGTCTAGAGATTGGTCAGCAACCATACGGCAAACACTGGTCGAGAGGGGAAAATGTGTTCGGGGAGATCCTCCTTGCTTCTTGTGTTTTGCAGATTTCTGTGGTCACCTCTAGACTGCAGGGAAGATGCTGGCTTGTCTCCACACACCCACTAATTACTATCAAAATTGTGATGTAGCCCAGAAATGGTGAGCTTTGACCATCAAAGTAAAAGCCAGACCTTTTGAAACATGTTGGCTGCACCCCTGAGATAAAATATTTACTTTGACGGCAAAACTTTCTGTCACACTTTTCAAGTTTTACAACTGTTTGGGTAGAATGTTTGCAGACATTTCCCATGCATACTACAGCTGGCCATGGCAATCTCCTCACGGTGGGTTTTTTGTTGAGCCTGTTTTGTTGAGTTTGAAATTGATTTTAACAGCTACCAACCGCTAGCTAACCAATCATGGAATACATGTTTCTTTCTTTGCAACTGGTGGTTGCATAACATCTGAGAGCTGGTGGACAACTCTCAAGCGATGTGCACAGAGAAACATCTATAGGCCTGTGTTGGAACTCTAATGGAGTTTCTGTAGCTTTAAATTTAAAAATTTAAAACAGTTGCTTAACACGCCCCTTTCAGGAACAGGTGACAGTAAGTAGACCAATAGGAGCAGCGCAGCTCATTGGCTAGACTACACAACTTTACACAAAGTTACTTGTGTAAAGTTGTGTGTATGTTTTTAACATATATCAGCTATTTGTGCTTTAAAACTTCACCAACAGCTGGTTGCAGAAGATTGGTGCCTGTGTCTGAGCCTGGTTCTGTTGAAGGTTTCTTCCTGTTAAAGGGGCGTTTTTCCTTCCCAGACTCTCCAAGTACCTGCTCATAGGGGGTCATCCAAATGTTTGGGTTTCTCTCTATTATTGTACGGCCTTTACACTATAAATTGTGCCTTGAGACGACTGTTGTTGTGATTTGGAACTATATAAATAAAATAAATAATTTGCTGGCCACATTAAAAACAATATTTCATAGTTTGTCTGACAGACATATAAATCAATACATCCATCAATACATGTTGTGCATTTGGCTGAAATAAAACCCAGTAAAAGTGAGTTCTGAGAGAAGCAAACAGTTGAGGTTAACGGCACTGAAGCACATAAAGTGACAATAACAAAGAGAAACACACACAGTATCGCTCCTTGAAGTTCCCCCAGTTTGTGGTTGTCCCTCAGCTTTACATTCTCCCCAAAAGCTCCGGCCTGTGTGCAAACGATCAAAGCTAATAATTACATCAGCCAAATTAAGCACGCTAGACAACAACAGGGTTTTCTGCTCCTGTGGGGACACCATCAACTGAAGTATTTCACTTTGTTTTCAGTTCTTCAGCTGGCAGGAGAACATGAAAGTGTCAGTTTGGTTATTTGTAGCCTATATTAATTTTCATCGCTTTACTCGCTGTCACACGGCCCTTTTTGATGTTGTACACGAGCCATTATGTTTCTCTCGTTAAGCCCACCAGACTCCATTGACAAAAAAAGAAGAAGCACTAAGTTTACCTCAGACAACACGGGGTTGCTGCCTGACTATGGTGAACAGCAATCCCATAAACTAACTCATTGATTCTCCACATACACTGATCCAGGAAGAAGAAGCGGGCGGAACAAAAGGCGAATTTAGCCCAACTCCTATTATAGGATATATGCCTATAGTATTGCATGTGGATTAAGAAAGGAGTGAGTTTACCACACCTCTGCATGAGGCAAGCAGCTTAAGACTACATTAAGTGCTTTCAACATAGCGCACCCTAATCTTAAAAACTCTTTCATTTCTTGGTAGCGTTGTGTTAAAGAAAACACTTTGTTTATTGTTCAGGAGGCAGAGCTGGCCATCTACTAATCAGAAGGTTGGTGGTTCGATCCCTGTCTGTTCCAGTCTGTGTGCTATCCTAAGGTGGCCCTGAGAGTCCAAACAAACTGCAACTTGAGAATAGACCAGCAATAAGAAAAATGCCGCAAAGCCTACAAAACATAACAGAAATAGAAAAAAAGAAAACAGAAATAGGAAAAAACAGATTTCCAAAAGCACAAGGGAAGTTTTTCTGGGGAGACAATAACCCGACGGACCAGTTGCAGGAACCAAAATATGCTAAGAATCGCTCTGGGAGACACTTAAAAGAAGTGGAGGATATACCGGTTTGTGAGGAAAGAAAAGATGAGAGGTAAGTGTGTTAGCCTAACTATCAGCCTAAAAATCCGTCATCAGCATTATATGAATCATGATAAAACACACCTACCATGTTTTGGGATCCTGCAACTGGTCAGTCGTGATATTGGCTCCCCAGAAAAACTTCCCCTGTGCTTTTGGAAATCTGTTTTTTCCTATTTCTGTTTTCTTTTTTTCTATTTCCGTTTTGTTTTGTGTGCTTTTGCAGCGTTTTTCTTATTGCTGGTGTTTTCTTAAGTTGCAGTCCGTTTGGCCTCTCAGGGCTACCGTACTATCCTTTGGTAAGATCCTGAACCCAGAGTTTGAATAGCACATTCATCAGAGAGTGGATATTAGAGAGAAAAAAAGTGAGCAGAAAAGCAATATATAAGAGCCAGTCCGTTTGTCATTTACTAATCAAAACAGCGTAGCTGCAGGAAGATGAATGCATAAAAAAAAGTATTTTGTGGCATCAGATTTTATCCTTGTTTCTTTCACACTGATATCTGGCGGTGCTAAAGTCACCTAACATGGGTAATGCTATCGCTATCGATAGCAGGAGAGAGTTCCCTATCAGAGTTTTCCACATAGTTTGAAGAAACAGTGGTAACAGGCAGATTAAGGTGCAAGGGTAAGGAGGGTTACTTGAAATGTCCACATATTAGAAAACTGAAAATGTTGTTGAGCTTCCCCCACAGGTGCCTCGACGGCCTTACTATTCCTGTAGCGCTCAACCTCTTCGCGTCACATTGCAGAACTGGAGTTTATGGTCAGTCATTTTACGCCCGCTGTCACGGTCGGGTATAAAAGTCAACACAGGCACTAATGACTACGTTTACATAATTTTCCTCTACGGGGTTCTATAATTTATGTTATTAAGTAAAATAAGCCCTTTGAATGAAGCGTGCACAGGAAAAATGGATTTTCTTCTGTGTGTTCGCATGGATGCGCGTGTGTGTTTGGGCATCTCTCTTCCAGTCCAGCTGGTATGTGACAGTGCTGCCATGGCAACACGGAAAGCCGTCACAGCCAAAATGTCTGTTATTAGACTTGCAGATATAATTGTCCTTCTGTTTAACCCTTTTTGTCTTTCTATCTCTCTGTTCTGTTTATTTCTGTCCAAGTGATTATCAATTAATCTGCCCATCTGTTGATCTGTTGATCTATCTATTCTCCTTCAGCCCCTCAATCGATCTTCCTGTTCATCAGCTTTTGTATCGATCCATCCTCCCCCGTTGCTTGCTCAATCTTTCTGCTCATGTGGAACCGCTATCTATCTATCTATCTATCTATCTATCTATCTATCTATCTATCTGTATCATACAGTGGGTGTCTTCATTTTTCCTTACCTTTAAAAGGAACCGCCCAAAAGCATCAGCAAGGCGCGGAGGGAAACATATAGAAGAGAGAGAGGGAGAGAAAGACAAAAGACTATTATTAGAAAAGAATATAGTGGAATATGCACAACTCAGCAGTTCTCCTACACTGTGTTTCAGCGTCATCTCGGTCCGACACAAGCTCAAAATGTCAAAACCAGCCACTGACGAATATTAGTTCCAAAAAATGTCATTGAAATATTCATTGTTATTGTTATAAAGTCAGCGCAACAATTGATTCATGATTACAAAATACTACAAAAACACGACATTGTGTAAATCATGGGATTCCACCCGAAAAGCCTTGCTTTGGTCAAAGGTCAAAGGTGATCACGAGGCCCTGATGGAGAGGTCATCATGTCATCACACACACTTCCACAACGGAGCGAACACCACCCACTTCCTTTTGTTTCTCTCTGACCCCTTAAAGCACACGTGGATGCCCGGACGCGATGCATAAACACATACTCGGTGTGTAAAAACAGCTGTGTAGTTAATTATGCTCTGTGTGTGAGTGTAATTAGGTGGTAATTATCATCATCAAGACAAACGTGGGCTTATAATTCTTAAAAAAAACACAGTGTCCTGTCAGCTTTGCATGTGTGAGAGAGGGTGTGTTTGTGGGCGTATAAAGATACACATGTGTTTGTGCGTTTTTACATTTCCACGTGAACCATACACAACACCTAGTGTGCATTTGTCTACACACCTGTGTCTTTGAGCTGTTCTTTTCAATACGTTTGCGTGTCACTCCTCTCGCATAGTTTTGAATGTCCTACTGCAGTTTCATCGTTTAAAGCCTGTGTGTGTGTGTGTTTGTGTGTGCGTGTGTGCATACTCCTCTACAGAAAACTCAATATGGCAGGGTCAGCTCTGCAGAAAATGGTCCATTGAGCAGCAATTACATTCTGCTGCCAAGGACTCTCTGCTTGACTCTTGCCTTTTCTATGGAGCTTTACGTAAAACCGCTGAGCCCACACACAAACAAAGACACACACACACACACACACACACACACACACACACACACACACGTACGCAGATACACAGTTGTGGAACAGAGGATAAAGGAAGAGACTGAGAGCAAGAGTGGAGGAGGTGTGACTAATCTTCTCTTCCTCTGTTTGGAAAGACTGGAGGAGATGAGCGAGGGCTGTAAAATCATTTTGACGGGGAGGATTAAGACACTAACAGACACACACATGCGCGCGCATGCACACACATATATACACACACACACAAACACATGCACAGGTATACTCCCCTTCTCACACCTAGACAGACCAATATCTCTCACTGATACATACACATATGGAGAAACACTGCTAGATCCTTGGCTCCAACATGTGCATGCAAACTCAGGTTTTCTCTCTCTCGCATTTATTATTATCATTTTAACACACCTACACACATGCTCACAAGCTCCCACACCAACAAGTATACAAACTACCAATTGCACCTGGCAGTAACATGGATCTCCTCTGACATTGTGTCTGATGCTGCCAAATTTCACTAACATCTGCCACGAGGATCCGATTTTTCTTTCCCTTATGTTGCAGTTTGTTACGCTGTCTCCACTCCTCCTTGTAATAATAAACCCTTAAAGGCTCCATGTCATTCAAATTTCATGTGCTCATATCCACCACAGGATAACGTTCTTCACACTGATGTGGGTTAGTTGGACCAGTTACACTGAATAAAGTTGAGGGCTAAATCAAACTACACAGTCATAACAGTGAGCTCTTTCTGGCTGAATTCAAGCTGCTGGGTAAACGTCAGGTTGATCCCGCTTCACTGTAGTCAGACTTAACAAAGCTCAACTTAAAAAATGATCTATGCTATTTGTAAACAAAGAATACAAATGTTTTTGGGCAATGAAGACCTACAATGCATAAAAATGTAAAAACAGGCAGCGCGCCATGTCAGAGTTAACCCCCTGCTGGGCCTACATACCGGGATGCTAATCTATCTTAATTATCCTGCTGTTTTCGCCATTTTCACAAACAGAAAAACAGAGTGGATGAGTTCATAAACTATAAATAAATATAAAAAAAAGTTTGAAAAGACCATTTTCAGTTTTTTTAGTTTTTGACACATTTTTCACACTTAAATGTTTCAGATCATTGAATGAATTTTAATATTAGACAAAGATACAAAATGCAGTTTTTAAACAACTGCAAAAGTTATCCAAACCTACAGGGCTTCCTAAATCTAATAACTGGTTGGGCTACCCTTGGCAGGAAGAACTGCAATCAAGTGTTCAGCCACATTGTCCGGACTTGGCCAAGCCATTCAGAGCTGGACTTGCTGCTGCCTTTTGGATCATCGTCCTGCTGCGTAACCCGAGTGAGCTCGAGCTTCATGACATGAACTAATGGTCGGACATTCTCCTTCAGGGTTTTCTGGCAGAGAACAGACTTAATGGTTCCATCAACAATAGAAAGTCATTCAGGTCTGCCTGGACAGCAGCCTGAGACCATCACTTCACATTATTAGTGCTGTCAGATGTAAAGGGACGCAAACCTTCCAAAAAGTTCTACTTTTCTCTTGTTAATCCACACAATGTTTTCTCAGACGTTTTAGAGATTATCAGGATGTTCATTTGTTGATAATCAATCTCACCCTGGTTCAGTCGAGTCCCAAAGCCTTTAAAATGTTTTCTTTTTAAACCCTTTCCAGACTGATGGACGTCAATGACTGTTTCTCATCTTGTCTTGAGTGATGTGTTGCTTTTGAGACCGTAAAGATAACTTCACTTTGTCAGACAGATTCTACTTAAGTGATTTCTTGATTTAACAGGTCTGGCATTAATCAGGCTTCGGTGTGGCTACTGAAATTGAATTCAGCTGTCCAAAGAATCTGGCTAATCACAGTTAATCCAGGATTTAACAAGAGGAGGCAATTACTTTTTCCACACAGGCGCAGTTAGGTTTGGATGACCTTTTCCCTTAATAAATGAAACCGTCATTTTAAGACTGCAATTTGTAGTTATTCAGGTTATTTTTGTGTTATATTAAAATATGAACAGCTACATGTGACAAACTTGCAAAAAACTAAGAAATCCTGTAGGGGATAAATACTTTCTCACGACACTATACTATACATTGTATCACCTTATCTCACCTTAAACCATTTCCTGTATCTGAACAAGACCAACCGTGGTATGGTGATCTGCTATAACCTATGTTAGTTTCTTGTGGATGTTTGAAGTCTGTGTCTGTAATGAAGACCCGGTCGACCCTAGAGTGCAGTACAGTCCCAGCCTGCAAAGTTTTATATCACTTCCCCAAAGCAGCATTGTCGTGTTAATAGATTAAATAATTGCTTTGGTATGTTCAGGTGTTCCAGTTAGTCAACATGTTTGTAATTCCTCCACATGTGCTGCAGAGGTGTCCCAGAAGCAGATCTCTGTGAGTGACGTTAAAAAACATATAGGCGGAGCCTATTTTTGAAATAAAATAAATAGTACTGAGCAGGTGAGGAGGACTGAATATCAGACACAGGAAGGGAATAGAAAATTTAGTCCATTTTTAAAAATAAAAGTCCTCTAAACGCTTTACTTCATGACTACAGTCATGTTGTGATTTAAAGCTTATTCCTACCTTATTCCTACAAGGTAGGATATAATATGTATAATAAAATTTCTGTACAGAAATGTCTGTAACACAAAAAAGACCTATGTGAGATATCCTGTGTGTTCTTTTACAGAGACATTGAAAAACTTTGTGTTCTGCATTTGAACGTTTGGCAGCACGACTTGTTCAAATATGACCAACTGCTGGGTCTGACGGGTTGCAGCAGGGTTAAAATGACAGAAGACACAAATATACTCACCATTCATCCAACACACACACACGCGCGCACACCCACACACACAGAAACACACACACAGGCCCTTGCATCCTGTCCATCTCTCAGTGCCACAGCAAGAGGCCTGTTGCCAGGATACAGGGGCTGCATGTGTGTTTCCTGTTAGATCAGTCAAAGGAGGAGAAATACAATTTTCTGATCAAGCTGTCACTTTCCTGTCATTTTACAGCCTCTGATCTCCCGTGCCCGCTTCTCTGAATGCACGTTTGTTTTGAGAAGTGTGTTTGCCTGTAAGCCCCGATATGTGTTTAAGCACATTTGATGCAGTCTTGCATCTTCCTCGACTCCACATTAGTGAAATGCCAAATACATAATTAGCATTTATCTTATGTTTCCTGGCACTGTATGACATAATTCTGTTGACATTTGCTATGCCAGTCAAGTGTAATTTAACTTTGTGCGTGTTTGTCTTTTTTCAATAAAGATATCCGGTGAAACATTCAAGGAAGTTTAAAAAAAGCAAACAGGTTTTGCAGACATTTCAGCCTGATTTCAGAGTCATGAAATACAAGATAAATATACCTTTACAGAACCCCCCCCCCCCCCCCACCACCACCACCACCACCACTTTAGACCACTCAGATCTCATCTTTAAGCCCCCATGTGAATTACGGTGGTCGTTTTGGAGCTTTCCTGGAATCTTACCTGAGCTGACCTGAGAAAGAGTTGAGGAATAAGAAAATAGCAGTGAAATATGGCGTCTGGTATTCTCATCAGCGGAAATAATACAAGAACATTCACTGCAAAAAGAAAAACAAATGTGCAAAAAAAAAAAAAAAGAATTCTGTGTGACTCATAGATTCATTACAAACAAGCGCACCATTTTAAGATCCGTCTGTGTCTGTGGTGGCAGGAATATCTGCAGAAATTCTCCCCAGTACACATATCTGGCAGAATACTTACAATTATAAAGCAATATAAAAGGCTTTTTGCCTCTGCACAACGCTGCAACAATACTGAACAGAATACACGCAAAAACTTTCCTTTTCAACCCAAGCTTTTTGATCTTCCTTTGTTTGGCATATTTCTACAGTAGTACAGTGAATAGTGGCATTGTAAAGCGCTTTGGGTGCCTTGAAAAGCGCTATACAGTATAAATCCAATCCATTATTATTATTATTATTTATTTCATAGTTAGGGGGAAAAAAAGCAGAAAAAGCTTCTGGTTTTTTGAAGCGCATGTTTTGTGTTTTGGTTTTTGTGGGGTTTTTCCCCCTTCTTTTTAAGAAAAACCGTATGATTGGATGAGTCAGACTCAATTTAAGACAAGGCACTCGAGAATTAGGAAGCTGTCTTTTATACTAAAATCAGTCAGGGGTCTTTTTAAATGTCCTCCGCAGGCTGCTTAGGAAGATTCCTCCAAACTCCAAAGATATTTTTGGGTGAATTTTAAGGCGGGATTTAAAAGATTTCTGCATTTAAAAGGGATTAGTGCAACGACAAGATCAAAATGTTTCAACCAAACGCTAAAGAGTGGGTTGAGTTTAATGTAGAAAATCTCCCCCCAAAAGTGGCTTAAACCTGCGAGTGAAAACAGAGCTGTGTACAGCACTCGTCGCTCTGATCGGAGGGTTACTGTGACTCATAGGTCAGTGTAGTTCGCTCCACTCAGAGGAACTGCTACTAATCTTTTACACCCACATAACCCCCACTAGCATTTAGATCTTTGTGTGAAGGAGGCCGCGACACAGAAGGCAAAATCAGGATCTGCAGCACATACGCAGGAACAATCATTTACATAATAACTGTGCTGATTAATTGCTCACTTACGCCTTGATTTCTCTTTGTTTGAATGACACGCACAAAAACACACAGGGACACCTTACACTTTATTGTGCAAAAAAAGAAAAAATCCAAAAAACCTCACCCTGTCATAAGGACATCCATCATTCCACTAGTTGTTTTTAATATCACTCACTCAACTTCCAAGGTAACGGCAATTTTACATTCGTTGGTTGTTACCACGGTTACTGAGAGATGACTAACTCTAGCAGGTGCCTTTTTTCCCCATCATAACTAATTTCACTTCTGACTTTCTGCTGATAGTTTTACTTGCAGGAGGATTTTGGCTCAGCACTATCACACGGTGCACTCAATGTTCTTCCTGTCGGCATTAACAGAAAAAAATTAATTAAGTAAAATTATAATATGACACTGCAAAACAGCACACAAGCAGACAGTCCATTAAATATCATCCACAGAATGGCCCCAAAAAGCAAGCTGTGCAGAGGAGGATACTTAGATGACAGAGTGCATTTGTCAGGACTCTCTAGTGGACAAACTATGTCATAGTAGCACTATTTTTAAATTATAAAATTGATAAAATGACCATGCACAGGAATATTTCATTTGGCTATTACATAACTGTCAAGTTATGGTGCTTTATCAACATGATGCAAAAATCTAATAACATTTGCAACATCTCCCCGGTCGTCCACTACCATAAATTTGAAAAAGGTCCTGTCTAAAAATGGTTGTGGTCTGACTGCAAAATTGCAGAGTGGATACGAGAAGGCAGCTGCAGGAGAACTGTTATTTCCACCTCCTATAGACCTTCTATTAGAAACCAGGAAATTTTCTATATTTAAGTTAATGCATGTGATTGACAACTTATTTAGTTATGAAATGGTGTTCAGATCGCCACGTAGCGTCCGCTCCAAGTAAAAAAGACTTGTATTAAAAAGTACCTGGTTTTTAAATATCCACATGTACACTGTGTCATCATGTGTGGCACAGTAACGTTTTTGTCCAGGTACCTTGAACATGTCCCTCTCTGTACACAGTATGAAGCTGTGGTTTGTACCTGTATGATATTGTGGCCGGTTAGCTCCAAAGTATAAGAAGCAATTGTATGAGTTTGTGAGTATAGATAGATACCACCTCAAGGCAATTAAATGTTTCTACGGGATAAAAAGTTTCTTTAAAAAAGCTCTGCTTTGTTAAAAAAGTCAACAAAGGCCATCCAGCTGAAGGACACAAAGTACGTTGACATTGTCTTCTTCTGGATTTTACCTACAAGCCTTAAGAAACAGTTTCCTTTAATTTGAGTCATTTGTGTTATTTCAGTGAAATACGGTGCTTTGTCACGTTAACTCAATAGCTTTTTGTTAAGTCGGTTCAACATTTTAGAGTCAAGTGCAGTCAATTTCTCAACAAACTTATTTAACAAACTTGTGTGGAACCAATTTTTTTAAATTAATTAAAAAAGGTTTTATTTGAGTGCACAATATTTTGTTGAAATAAATAAATAAAAATGTTAAGTAAGAAAAACTTAATTTGTTCAAATCCAGCTAAAGGAGATTCTTTAAAACCAACAATAGTGATAGTGCCTTTCATCAAAATGAAACATTCAGTGTCTAAATGTTATATATCTATACCTATAGGCGAGAGGCAGGGTTATGCTCTGCCAGTTTGACACAGGCTAGCACATAGAGACAACCATTCACACCTAGCTTAGAATAATGAATTAACCTAACCCCACTAATTGCATGTCTTTGGACTGTGGGATGAAGCCATGAAACCGCCACACAGAAAGGCTAGTCGAACTCAGGACCCTCTTGCTGTGAGGCAACAGTGCTAACCACTGCCCCTACCTTTTTGGGGTATTTGTGACATGCCCTCTAACCACTAAGGCATCATTCCTTCATGAACCAAACATCTTGGGACTCCAGTGAGTTCAGTGTTGCTTTTAAAGCTGGTTTGAAATCAGGTTTCAGTTGAACAAGCCTTCATTACTGAACTGACACAATTTTAGGCACACATGGGTTAGTCAACATGTGTTAAGCACAAAAATAAAATGGGAGAATGTGTTTTTATTGGATTAAGCAGAAGCAGAACATCCTCCATTAGCTACCGTAACAAGCGTAGCATTTCTGGATGTGGCATTTCTGCTTTATCTCCCTATCAGATAATGAAATAAATCTAATCTCTGCGTGTGAGACTCGCGCATATGTGTAGGTGCTACATCTGAACTTTTCTGCATTGTCCATGAACATCTCTCAGCTACTGCAAACAGCGCCGATGCGGTCTCGTCTCTCTGTGCTCCTCCCCTCCTTCATCCCTCTCTCGCACTCTTATGTGCCCACTCACTGCCACTCACACTGATAGACACGGGAAAACACACAGATGAAGTGAAATTAAATGAAAAATGAGAGGATGGGATGTAGAGAATAATAGCTCCCCTTTCAGTTTGCACACACGTTTGTGTAGTCGCTAGCACTGCACCAGCTTGTACTGCTGTTTCAAATGATCTTAGGATATCAGCCCTGGACTCACTGCTTGTTCTTCTCTGCATTCCCTGTGGCAATAACACATCCTTGCCGTTCCCCAAAACCTCTGTTGCGCGCTCCTACAGTATATACACAAAGACTGAGCACTTTCACACTCCCCAAGGCCTCCTTCAAGGAAAGTACACAGCTCATTGATGTATCTCTGCTTCCTGACCTTCCTCTGCCTTGCACTTACAGTATCTTTTTTTCAGTTTCTTTATTCCAGTCCACAGGTAAAAGCATTTATAGATATAAACTGACCTTTAGCGCTGTGAATGTACACAGAAAAACTGGCAATACTAACCAATGCAGAATAGCACTTTTCCTGTTTCCTCTCTCAAATCTGCTTTGCCCATTTAAACCAGTCATTATCTTCCTGTTGTTGGGTGGAGCTTATGTCTACTGCAGGCGTATTTTTACGCCTACATGCCCTTTGTTTGAAGAGGATTGTGCTGATCGTGTCCCCACAATTTACTGTGGGCTGCAGTTTTACTTTCACTTTGATCAGTGTCAGCATGTATCATTACGGAACAGTGAACAATATACCCCGAGGTTGGAGGACTATTAAGAATCTGACAAAATAATTACATTGTAATTTCCCACAAAACCGATGCCCTGTTTTTGTCGAGCTGCTTACTCACTCGTGTAAACCTAGATTTAGACTTGTTTTTTTATGTTTCTTGAAAGTCTGATATGTGATAGGAAAACAGGAAGAGTTATCTGAAAGGTGTCAGCCAAGTAATCAAACTTCAGCTGTTCAAAATAAGTGTTTCCCACACTTTGACTTTACTTGGGTGGGGCACCCTGATATACTATTAATGCCCATTCGTGTACATTTGCAGACATATTTTGACATATATTGAGCAACCTCTTTGCTGTGACACTCTTTTGAAAGTCTAGTAGCAGCAAACCAACTGCCTGGGCATTTCCAGTCTTCTGCTTCTCTGCTGGCTCTCTGGCTATTTACAGAGTTGCACCAGCTCCAGCTCTACTGTTGTGGACCTAAGCTGGTTATGATAGTCTTGATTCACTGCAGCTTCACTCTAGTCAGAGAAGAAATTAGTCTCAAGTTCACCATCAAGACCTGCAGTCCAAGAAAGTGGAGTTAGCATTCTCAGTGTGTGTGATTCACTATGGAAGCAGCTGATTATTGCTCTTCTGTTTATTTCTCCTAATGTCGCCCTGCTTATACAGCTGTGTGAAAAACTAAGTGCGCTCCATGATTCAGTAGCTTGTACATTCACCTTTAACAGTAAATTAATTGTTTTCTATATCACTATCAGCCTCTCGCTTGTTTTTGGAGGTATTTTGACCCACTCTTTACAAACTTGCTTCAGTTCATCAAGGTTTGAGGGTATTCATTTATGCACAACTGTCTTAACCCTCTGGTTTCTACCTGGCCATTTTTGGCCACTTCACTTTTCGGTTTTCAACCATTTTTGTTCTGTTAATGCAAATGGAATGAAACTTTCCAAAGGTGTGTATTTTATTAAAATTTTTTATTTTTCAACATCAGCTCCTTAATAATGTCAATAATATTCACTATACACCAAATTGTTCCCATTTTACTGATTGTGGCCATTTTTGGCCAATTGAAACCCATTATAACCACCTTTTTTGATTCCTTGTTACTGGCAGTACTATAGCATGCAATTTAGGTAAAATTGCTTTCATTCTAAACTCAACACATGAAAATTGTAGTTTTTCATTTTTTCTACCACATGACATCCTTGGGCCATTTTCTGCCAAGCAAGCAATTTCATGTAATATTCTTGGTTTCCACTAGGTGGGGTTGATGGGTTACCACACTCCAATGGACCAATATAATGAAACAATTTTGACATAGGTTTGGTCTTAAGGATCTGATAGTTTGTGTTTGTGCATGACATTGCAGCACAAACATGTATTTGCAAGATAGACTGGAATAAATAATGACGCATCAAACATTACATAGGCTGCAGTGAATTCCTGTGGATGCAGGATATTGAGCTTTGAGGTTCCCAGTCAAACTTAGCTTTGAAGCACATGTGAAAAGCACTTTTACTCTTGTATTTTTCATAAAAAGAGACCATACCCAAAATATTAACTCTAGAAACAAAAACAAAAACAAAAAAAACCCCAATCACAGGACATTTTGCACAGTTCAAACCTGCAGCTGCAGCGCAAACAACAACAAACACTGTTTGTAAACGTGTCCTGGAGTTTATGCAGGTGCAGACGTTGCTACTGCTGTAAGTAAACCTAACAGCTTCCAGACCATTTATTCTGGCAATATGGCAAGAAGGTGGGAGTGTCCCCCCCCCCCAAGAGGGACAAAGGGACCCCCTGATGATCCTCTAATCGCCTGAGCCAAGGTGTGAAACTGGGTGTGAACTCTGGCTGATTGGGAACCACACCCAGTTCAAAGCGTATAATATCTAAATTTTAATTATATTTTGGTTTTCATGACTAGGACTGGTGCTAATTTAAAAATCAAGTCAATGAAAGTAGAAAAATGTTTTAATATATATGAATTTTATAGTATTTTGAAAACGTAAACATGGGTGGTCATTTTTGGCCACGAACAAAATGAGAGGGATTTTTTTTGTTTTTCTGTCACTGCACAAAAAACCAAAGATACATAAAACTCATTGATACTTTTAATTATTGCTATGCATCTAACCTCCATCATGGTTAGAAAATAAATCAGTTTGCATGTATTATTTAGAAAAAAAATGGGGATTTTATGCTTTTATCCCTTTATCCCTTTATCCCTTTGTAAATCATTAAAATTATGTAATTTAACTGGTATTTAAAGGGTTAAAAGTCTGGATTTGAATTAAATTTTTTGTCTTGATGAACAGCACTGATACTAATCTAAAAAATCAAGTCAATGAAAGTAGAAAAATGTTTTAATATATATGAATTTTATAGTATTTTGAAAACGTAAACATGGGTGGTCATTTTTGGCCACGAACAAAATGAGAGGGATTTTTTTTGTTTTTCTGTCACTGCACAAAAAACCAAAGATACATAAAACTCATTGATACTTTTAATTATTGCTATGCATCTAACCTCCATCATGGTTAGAAAATAAATCAGTTTGCATGTATTATTTAGAAAAAAAATGGGGATTTTATGCTTTTATCCCTTTGTAAATCATTAAAATTATGTAATTTAACTGTGATTTAAAGGGTTAAAAGTCTGGATTTGAATTAAATTTTGGTCTTGATGAACAGCGCTGATACTAATCTAAAAAAATCATGTCAAAAAAAGTGGAAATTTTTCTTAATATATATGAATTTTATAGCATTTTGTAAATGTAAACAGGGGGTGGCCATTTTTGGAAGTTTTTATGTTTTTCTGTCACTGCACAAAAAAACAAAGATGTATAAAAGTCATTGATACTTTTAATTATTGTTATACATCTAACCTCCATCATGGTTAGAAAGTAAATCAGATGGCATGTTTTATTTGGAAAAAAATTGGGGTTTTGCGATTTTTTCCATTTATGAGTTCCTAGGATTATGTGATCTAACTGGTATTTAAAGGGTTAAAATTATGAATTTGAATGAAATTTTGGTCTTGATGAACAGCACTGGTACTAATCTAAAAAATCATGTCAAAAAAAGTGGAAATTTTTCTTAATATATATGAATTTTATAGCATTTTGTAAATGTAAACAGGGGGTGGCCATTTTTGGCCACAAACAAGCTGAGAGGAAGTTTTTATGTTTTTCTGTCACTGCACAAAAAAACAAAGATGTATAAAAGTCATTGATACTTTTAATTATTGTTATACATCTAACCTCCATCATGGTTAGAAAGTAAATCAGATGGCATGTTTTATTTGGAAAAAAATTGGGGTTTTGTGATTTTTTCCATTTATGAGTTCCTAGGATTATGTGATCTAACTGGTATTTAAAGGGTTAAAATTATGAATTTGAATGAAATTTTGATTTTCATGAACAGCACTGGTACTAATCTAAAAAATCATGTAAAAAAAAGTGGGAATTTTTCTTAATATATATGAATTTTATAGCATTTTGTAAACGTAAACAAGGGGTGGCCATTTTTGGCCACAAACAAGCTGAGAGGAAGTTTTTATGTTTTTCTGTCACTGCACAAAAAAACAAAGATGTATAAAAGTCATTGATACTTTTAATTATTGTTATACATCTAACCTCCATCATGGTTAGAAAGTAAATCAGATGGCATGTTTTATTTGGAAAAAAATTGGGGTTTTGTGATTTTTTCCATTTATGAGTTCCTAGGATTATGTGATCTAACTGGTATTTAAAGGGTTAAAATTATGAATTTGAATGAAATTTTGATTTTCATGAACAGCACTGGTACTAATCTAAAAAATCATGTAAAAAAAAGTGGGAATTTTTCTTAATATATATGAATTTTATAGCATTTTGTAAACGTAAACAAGGGGTGGCCATTTTTGGCCACAAACAAGCTGAGAGGAAGTTTTTATGTTTTTCTGTCACTGCACAAAAAAACAAAGATGTATAAAAGTCATTGATACTTTTAATTATTGTTATACATCTAACCTCCATCATGGTTAGAAAGTAAATCAGATGGCATGTTTTATTTGGAAAAAAATTGGGGTTTTGTGATTTTTTCCATTTATGAGTTCCTAGGATTATGTGATCTAACTGGTATTTAAAGGGTTAAAATTATGAATTTGAATGAAATTTTGATTTTCATGAACAGCACTGGTACTAATCTAAAAAATCATGTAAAAAAAAGTGGGAATTTTTCTTAATATATATGAATTTTATAGCATTTTGTAAACGTAAACAAGGGGTGGCCATTTTTGGCCACAAACAAGCTGAGAGGGTAGTGATTTTTATGGAATCCAGAGGGTTAAACTGTGCATAAACTTTTACTGGGCCACTATAGCACCTTCATTCTTTTCTTTATCAGCCATCATCTTGTAGATTTGCTGCTGCTGTGCTTGGGATCAGTGTCCTAGCTCCTGGACAAGCCTAGCTCCTGGATGGGCCTAGCTCTGCACATTTGACTCTAGAATACAGAGGAGTTCATGGTCGACTCAATGACAGCAAGATGCCCAGTTCTTGTGGCCACAGAATAAGCCTAAATCATCATTCCTCCACCACCGTGCTTAACAGTTGGTATAAGGTGTTTGTGCTGATATGCTCCGCATTATGGCCATAAACATAACAGTTGTTCAGATACAACTCTGCAAACGTTAGCAGTGCTTTCTATGTACCTTTTAGAGAAAAAACGGCTTCAAAATGTGACTCTTTGGGCAATTTGGTGAGACGTCCACCTGGAAGATTGTGGCATTGTGTTAAAACACATCTGATTGCTCCAAACGTGCAAACTGCGAAAACATCTGCTTTTTTTAGAGGTGCTCACACTTGGCGATGATCATTAAATCAGTTGCATTTGATTAGCAGCACCTGGCTGTTGCTGACCCTCTTAATTCCTATGGAAACAGTACCAGTGTGTCTGCTAACCATTTACTTTTAAAGTCACGGTGTAATGTCATTGACATTATGATCAAAGGACTATCTGTAAAACAGTATCTGCTCACATAAACTATTGATGTAGTAGTTACAATTTCCATGCGTTTAGGTGGGAATAGGTATTTGTAGTTAGTTGTAGTTATACCGATTTATTTATCATCTCAAGAAAACTTTTGATGTTATTTTCCCACAATCCCTCATCCAAACTCTTCTAACAGACGTACAGCTGCTGTACGATGTTTAGAAATCCTCTTTTTCTCCAAACTTTTGGGTTCATTTAACTTCTTCTGTAGAGAACATGGCCCCCCAAAAGCAGTTAAATGAACCTAAGCAAAACCTCATCATCCGTTTCTTCCCAAAACAGCTGAATCTCACCAGGATCACCCAGCGAGGGCACATCATGGTGTGCTACAGAGTGCGACTTGCAGAGATAACAGAAAGCACAGCTGAGGAGACGAAGTGACGTCTCACAGGAGATGAAGAGGAGAAAGATTGGCAGGTAGAAGAGGGTCAATAATGTTAAGACAATGGATGAGATCAAATGGTTCATCTTTGTCTTTAAAGGATGAAATATTTAATTTCCTGGTGAAACACGCATGGAGGCATTTAGTGGCCGAGGGCAAGGCCTCTAATATTATTTTATCAGCTGCAATAACCAAAACAAACACACATCACCACTGCAGACCCTCTTAAAGGGACGGATCTACACATCCAAATTAATACCCACTGCATCTCTCTCTCTCTCTCTCTCTCTCACACACACACACATACAAACACACACACACACACACACGCACGCACGCACGCACGCACGCACACACACACACACACCAGCGCTCTGCATCACTTATCCCTCTTTTCGAGCGCTAACTGATAATTTGGCTCTGTCATTTCCATGGTAACACAGAACTGGATTGCCTGTGCAGGCATTTCGACATGTCTACATATACTTGTCACACACGCACGAACACATACGTGTTGCCTCAGATAAAGCCATGCAGAGAGCTATGACTAAATGCAAAGAGTTTTTGCTGTTAGTGTGCATGTGTTGCTCACGCTGTGATGAAATAAAACTGATTGCACAGATGCACGTGCATCCGTTTCAGGGACAAAAGTCTCCCTGTAATGTAAATCACTTTAAAGGTTAGTCGAGTAGCTGGTAATAGATGGTAAGGCTGAGTCTCCAGTCAATGTAATGTCCTCTAAAGAGATGGAAACTGGACTCTGTGTGTGTGTGTGTGTGTGTGTGTGTGTGTGTGTGTGGATGTGTGTGTGTGTGTGTGTGTGTGTGTCTTTGAGCAGGCAGTATCAGTGGTGTCTTATTAGGAAAGGTCATTTTCTTTTTTGTCATACAGACAGGTTTCCCCAGCTAAGAGTCAAATCTGGAAGGTTCAGTGTTTCTTCCAGCGTGTCCTGCAAAATGTGTCCAGCTTTTCTGCATAATTTTCCTCACCGGGCTGAAACTACTGAAGACGTTGTTGTTTTAGCCTCTAAAACCACTTTTACCAACCAGCCAATAATACAGAGCAGCCCTTCGTATATACAGCAGCATCATGTAGGTCTATTTTATTCTAATCGGATAAAACAGAAGCACGCAGAGAGAAATGGGCATGTGACAACATGACATTCAGCAGTAACAATACATCACCTCCTCTATTGTCCTTTTTTTTGTCTGTCCTCTGTACATAACCCCAACCTTTTTCTCTGTCTCTGTCTTTGACTTTAAGTTCGATGACTTGAATTAAACAGTCAATCTAATCCTGGAGGGAGCGGTATAACCTCTCCTCTGTTCCCATTTCTCCTCCCCTACTACCTTAACTGAATACCAAACAGGAAAGATGCAGACTTTGTAAACAATTTAACCTGCCGTTAGCTCTTTATTACTACAAAGTTAATATATCGGTATGCTGTGAGGACACCGTGAAGAAAAAGGCAGCATTAGATGTGCAGTAAGTACAGTTTCTTACACTGCAACCAGTGAGCGAGAGAAGGAAGGTGGAAAGGAAGTTGTGCACCCTGCGTCACAAAATAATGATTGCCCGAAAGGCAATTTCAATTTCTGCTTTCACTTCAAGTCTTCGATGCATAAAATGTCCATTAAATGAATCAGTCTCACCAACTTCCTGTTTTGCTTACAGCTTGAAACAGTTTGAGACGGTTTCTTGGTTACAGGGACTGATAATTGGAAAGTTAAGATGCTAGATCCAGGCAATTTTAAACCTCTAACGATTACTCTGAGCTGTCTGGATAGTGTCGGTGACATTTTTGTTATTTGGATTGGAGGAGATCTATAACAAAGCATTAATGAATGATTGATTGATTGATTGATAGTTAATGGCAATATTCATCTTACTCTCACATGACCTTCCAATAAGCCATATACGTATACAAAAGCATTCATAGCTACACAGTGATATGCATGCATACAACAAATATCTGCAATTATACATCTATGCATGCATTCACCTATACTATACACACCTGTACCCTTAGATTCACCCACACCAACACTTAACCGCATTACATAGTCTTCATCTCAGGTTTAATCAATAATCACGACACCTGTTAGTGGGTAGGATATATTAGGGAGCAAATTGCCAAAAATGGTTAATGCCAGGGGTCAGAATACATAGTGGATTGCAGTTTGTTGCAAATAGGCGTAGGCTCAGATCAGTCAGGGTGCTCATGCTGACCTTGTCCACCAGCAACAATGGGCACTTGGGCATCACAACTAGACCCCGGAGCAATGGTGGGCTGGTCTGATCCACAAAGAAAAAATGGTTCAGGAATGGTTTGATGAGCACAACCATGAGTTTGAGGTGCTGACTTGATCTCCAAATCCTCCAGATCTCAATTCAAACAAACAGGTCAGATCCATGGAGTCCCCACCTTCTAACCTACAGGACGTAAAGGATCTGTTGCTAACATCTTGATTCCAGATACCACAAAAGGGAGCCCAACACAATATTAAGCAGGTGCGCGTAATGTTATGCCGTATATAACAAAACAATAAAAGCTACACAAGCCAACGAATGCTGAATATACACATACATTCATGTGTCAAGCTGAGGAAAAATCGCTATCATATCAGTTGTTTATTAAGTTTGCATGATGAAGGTATCGCCACTGGAAAATAGGGGCAATTTAAGAGCAACCTGACACAGTGTCATTAGTCATGTTCTCACTACTGCATGCACTGGTGTGTGTGTGTGTGTGAGTATGTGTGTGTGACAGGTGGCAGCTGTGGCGTCTGTTAGCGCTGCCTGTGATTAAATCATAAATAATTAAAGCTTTGAAAGAGACAGAGGGCGAGGAAGAAGAAGAGAGGAAGAAAGAGGAAGAAGGAAGACAGGAGTAAGTGTAATTACAATCTCTGTGGGGTTTTCATTTGATTGTTGAAACAAGTGCAGAGCTAATGTATTTGTGCAGGCTTGCCGTATACCTTCTTTCTGTATTTCTTTCTTTCTTTTCTCTTTTCTTTCTTTCTTGCTTTCAAGCAAATTAAATGTTGGCTAATCCTCCTGGCAAAGACCGAGGTGATTGAGCACGTGCAACTACAAACATGCAACGAAGTGGAAGGAAATTTGACAAACCCAACGTTTCTGTTTGCTTTTTGTTTTTCTCGTTGGGCAACCAGAAAAGCTGTTTTCTGTGGCACCGCTCAGCTCGCAGGTACGCTGTCTTCATTAAATCACAGAAACACTTTGGTAGGTGAATCGCTGGCACATCTGCGCTCTAAGCCTGTGCCAGTCAAAACCACAGCGAAAGCATAAAAGTAAGCAGTTGTGTAACAGTAACCCCCTTCATGTCTCTCTATTCCCTCACCTCCCACACGAGCACTTCATCTAAGTAACATGCGTCACAGCTTTGGATGGAGCAGATATTTTATCCAATATACGAAGCATCGGCAGTCATCTTTTTTTTCTCCTTTCCCACTCATGCAACACTTCTCTCTCCTTCCCTCTACATTTGTCATCTATTGCTCGTCTTTCTTGTTGCATTTCCTTATTTCTCTTCGCGTACAAGCGGCTCTCTATTTCTTTTGAGACCTCTGTCTCATCTCGATGCTTCGCTGACTGAGCAGAAAGCCAACGTGTGGGAACATTACCCTTTCTCTTCACTTTCCCACCTACTGTGCCGCACCTTTACTCTGTCTTCCTCCCCTTTCCTCTCCTCAGTCTTCCGCTCTCCATTTCTTCTTTTTCAACTCACCTCATTGTTTCCTTATTTCATTCCTATAGCTGCGACTACTTCTACGGTGTGCAATTATTCCTGCAGTAGAATCTTACACGTACTTGACTGTGTGTGTGACTGTGTGAATACTTATGCATATACTAGACATGCCCTTAATTTAAAAGATGCACACATTGTTTGGCAGCAAAATGCTAAACTTTAAGGTTAGACAGTTCTGCACAGAGGTGATCATTTAATACATGCCCAGTGATGGCAATGGTAAATGGACTGGTTCTTATATAGCTCAAAGCACTTTATATACCTTGCCTCATTCACCCATACAAGCACTTGTTTTCTATGCCTAAGTGCTTTCTATCTAACACTACGATGGATGCACCAGAGAGCAACCTGTGCTTAAGTATCTTCCCCAAGGATTCTTGGGCATGCAAACAACCAAAGTAGTCAGCAGTCAGGGATCAAATCCTCAACCCTCTGATTAGCAGATGACCTGTAGTACCAACGTTGCTCTTTAGTAGCGGCATAAGCGTCAGATCGGCCATCATGCACTGACACTGGACATAAACGGCCTCAGTGCGGCCAAATCTCCAGGATTTTGAAGGATAACAGTTTTATTTAGGATAAGTTTTTATTTTTGTTGTTTATTGAATGAAAGTTTTGTTGAAGAAGATTTAAATACCACAGAAATTTGCATCTCTGGGCTGACAGACACAAAGCTAACGAATCGTGTGCGATTTTATACTACTTGAGGAAAAAAGAAAAAGGACAAAACAAATGGAGCAAACAAAGCAAACTGTCACAGCAAAGCAGGCAAAAACCCTCTTAGAGAGACTACAAGATCTGAGATTGTTTTCAAGCACTCCAAACAAAGAGTGAAGCGACAAAAAGACGCTGCTACTTAGATCATCGAGTTGCTTTATTGAGCCACCGGTTTTGTGCCTATTGCACCCCCGTGACCATGCATCAAGACAAACACAAACGCGACACGCCTTATCTGTCAGGATGGGAGTTTGGGGGATACAAGTTATCTCTCCTGGACCCAGACTTAGAAATGTATCACCGTGTGCTTCATCTCCCTGCTGCTGATAGAGATGGAAGATACAGGAAAAAGTAATCGAGGCCCAATAGTTCTGACACGAGGAGTCACGGGGGAGCAAAGCCGGAGGTGAAACTTTGCCTGTTTCAATCTTGCAGACAGACATTACAAGCTGCTCCCCGAGGAGTGCCATTTTATGCTTGCCTTGGTTTGTAAGAGACAGAAAAGGGGAAAACAACACAGGAAGAAAAGGGAAAGCAAAGCTGGTATTCAAGCATAAGAGGGAAGAGAAACTTCAGAATCACAGTCATGTTTGCATGCCATGGTCCATTAGTTACAAGTTTTTGGATTGCTTTTTACACATTTCAGGTACCTGTTGGTCAGCACCTGTGAAAATTCCTTAATAAAACCTTCAGAGGTGCAATTACATGACTTCTATTTGGGGGCAGGGGGCAACATGTTGAGCAAAAATGTAACAGGAAGTGAGTCAAAATACAAATTTGAGTATGAAAAAACTGTAACAACAACCTGGGTTGATATGAAGAGTCAGACCTGGGTCAATATAAGGTGTAGCCCAGCTAAGAATGAGATAATAAGCCTTTTCACAGAAGAGGTGTGACATGTCACAGTGGGAGATAAGGAAATTAACTGCTTTAGTTACAGGATCCTGGTGGTTTTCATGCTGACTTGTTCACACATGAACGGGACAAAGCACTTATTAGGGTTTCATGTATTTATTTAGAATATTTTTGCTTTTCTACCATCAGGGGTGAAAGTGGGATTTAGCAGGTGGGGGAAGCCAGTCTGAAAATACGAGTCTTCAGCTGCTTCTTGAAAGAATCAAAAGAGTCAAGACAGCGCAAAGATGGAGGCAAGGCATTCCACAATCTGAGGACCAAAGCTCTAAACAATTTATCCCCTCTGGTCTTAAAATGACTTTGTGGGACCATTAACAGCCTTTGACTGGAAGATCTCAGACTGCGAGAAGACGTGGGTTTAGACAGATTAATTTAAAAAGATACAAGCAGATGTTACGTGAGTTATTTCCACTGAATCTAATCAGCCTAAATTTAATTTGACGTCTGCTACCCTTGATGTGACCTCACATTGACCATGAACACCACGGTTTGCCCTGCACCAGTCCACATAGTTAGTTTTTCTAAACTTCATCACAGTACTGCAAACTAACCAGTTTAGCCTGCACTAAACTGCAACAAAATTAGTATACTTCAATTTGTCTTACAAGACGTTTCACCAAAACCATAAATCATCAGATCAGCACATTGTGTACTAATTAGCATTTGATTAAAAACTCTATAAACTCTACTCTTCAACATTTTACACTGTATTTATGCAACAAGATTACATAGAAAATGTACCTAATTAAATTGGTCAAAGTAGCATTTTGAGCATTTTTTAGTATACTTTTTAAAGTAACCTCTCACTTTTCTCCCCTTCCCTCATTCTTACTTCATTCACCCTCTCTCAGTGTCACACATTGACATTTTTTTTTACAGTAAGTGTATATTTAGCTCACAGACCCATTTTGTGAGAAACTGCACAGAAAACCGTTTTTGTTGATATTGTCTGAGTTATTTTAAAAGCTGCATTTAAAAACCACCTGCCACTTAAAATAAAACAGGCAATTTATGCTCCTGTGTAGTGCTAGATAGTGCCGTGACCACAACTTTTTACATCTGCTCCACGAACGCGTCACAGGGATGAAAGAAAATAAGGGATGCATTGAAGGTGTAAGCAGGTGTGGGATGCCATTATTTTCTTATTACTGAGCAAGTATCTCCATGCTGTCACTGGAAACAACATCAGGCTGCAGCACATGAAATAATAACTAATTGAACAGCAATATGCATTAACCTGCCAATCAGATTTAATTACTCATTAACTGAAGGTGCGTTAACACCTGCCTATGGCATGTGGATAATCTAAAGAAACTAAACAACAAACATATCTAGTAGAGCAAGTAGCAAGTAGAGCTATGGGGCATTTTTTTTTTGCCTTGCTTGCCAGAATTTGATTTATTACTTTAATTATTTTTAATTTGATGTGTGTTATGAGTATACATGTAGGGATGATGAATACCAATAAGACACAATGTTAAATTGCAAAATATTTTGGTATGTTGGCTGCAGCTGTGTCGTTTTCTTGGAGCTAGAAGTTGCCTTATAAGGAAGATCGGAGTGATAATTAGCTAACGCAATAGCAAACGTGATTAGCAAGGGTGTGAGAGCAATCCACAGATAAAAATTTGAGCTCATTAGCGCTGTGACTAACAAAATACTAACATTTCACTCACTAAAACTGAAGCACAAACTTCAGCAATCTATAAATCTGAGTCAGTTATTCTATTAAAAAAAAGCTCCAAAAGGCCCTGGCAGCAGGCACACAATGAAGAGGTCCAGTTAAATGACTAAAAGTCGGCAGTGACTGTCTGTTTGTGTAAACACCTGCCACGCCCATAACTCAATAATCCAGGTGGATGAGCTATAAAAAAAAAATCTACCTATTCAAAATTGTCATTAGGTGGGAAACTGTTTTTTACCAGGCTGTAAAAATGCTTTTTAATGGTGGACATTTTCACACGTCCAGGGGAGTCCAGGGGGACTGATTTGCTTTTGGAGCCATCCTCAAGTGGCACCCAGAGGACCAGCAGTTTGTGCTACTTCTACATTGGCTTCATTTTTCAGCTCTGGAGGTTTCCCCTTGGTTGGCAGCAGATCCCTTGGGTTAGGATTGGGTCTTTTTTTCCTGCTGTATCCCAAGCCCGCTCAGTTAAATTGAAATCTGGGGAATTTCTATTTCATGATAACAGGCAGTGGTGCTGTCACTAAGGTCGCATACGTGTGCAAAAATTTGGAAGAGGTGAAAGTAAAAATCACATGAATGGCATGGACAAAGGTTTGTCAGCTAAAATGTGACTAATCCATAAATGTTTTTCACTTGGCTTGTTGGTGAACTGTGAACAAAAAACACTTTTTCTGCACTCTATTCATAAAATATCAGAAAAGTCAAGCTTCTAAAGTTTATGGGACATTTGTTGGAGAGATGCCAGTATCATCTGCTTAGAGCAAAGTAAACTAAAAAGAGAAGATGTTAATTTTCATATTATACCCAGAAAATAAGGTGCAAGGTACCAAACCAGTCTTTTAAGCTTTGAAGAACGTAAACTGCATGTCGTCTTTGCACTTAGTGACATAAAATGCCAAAGACCACCTTGATGTTCCTTTACAGGTAGGCATTTATATTCACAAACACGATACACTGGATATAAAACATCATTCGAGGGACTTGCAAAGGAATTTTCAGTTCACTTTGCACAAACCAAATCTCTTTAGTCTTATTTGCGTCACTTCTTTGTATTAACTGCAGATAAACTTTACCAGGAGAAATCAGTAAAAGAAAATGGATTTTCTTTTTTTTACCTGATTCAACTGTTTGATCATTCAAAGGGAAATGTTTCCGATAAATCAGAACTTTAAAGTACATCCACATTTCCACAGCTCATTACTTTGATTACGACATCTCTGTAATATGAAAAACCTCGGTAATGTAACTTCAAGAGGTCTTAAAATCACTTCTGTTGCCGCTTCTTTTCGTCTATCAAAACGTAGCTCCGCATTTATCTTTTCCTCGCCTCGCTTCCTCTCCTCCTCCCATTCTCTTTTCTTCCTATTTGCCATCTGTCTCTCCATCTTCTCACTTTGCCGTCCTCCCTCTGCCGCTGAGAACAGATCTGACTTAATGTGGCAAAAAGGGGGAGGATTGCTGGACCTCCCTCGCCAGACTGGCAGAGTCCACTGCTAAAGACCTCAATTAGCCCTAGCAAAACAAATACCCGCACAGGGACACTTGGATTCATTTAGAGGGACATTCAGTATGCAGTGTGAATATACTTTTGCAGAATGTAGATTACACAAGTGCACATGAATATAGCGTTGTCTGCAATGCTCCGGGCGCTGTCACAGTGCACGCTTACATGCGAGGAGTCTGTATATATTTGTGTTCATGTGTTCTGCCCTCCCTGCATGTGTGTGTTTCATTTTGCTTTTTTTTGCTTTTTTCTAGACTGTTTATTTGTCCACTTATAAAAAAAATGTGTTGTTGTGTGTTGGTGTGTGTCTTTTTATAACCTCTGCGTATCGCTAGAGAATTCCTTCACACCCTCGGCCCGACAGATGCTGTGGCAGCGACTGTTGCGCTGCGCCTCGCTCTCTCTCTTGGCCTTCAACCCACTCATACACAAACACAGCCACAATATACTGCACTGTTACACTTACACGAGCACACACACACACCTCATTTGTGCCTCATAATTCATAGAGCCATAGCCAGAGGGATAAACTGGGGATTGAGGAGGAGGCAGGGGGAAAGAAAGGGATAAGGAGAAGGAGAAAATGGAGTGAGGTTATTAAGAGCAGATGTATTTACTGATATATATAATTGCCACCTGAGGTTAGACTTTATTGATCTGCCCTCCTGTAGCTCCGTTTCCTTCCTCCCCTCCTCCCCTTTTCCCCTCTTTCCCTCTCTTCCACGCTGTCTGTTTGAGTTGTGGTGTCAGATCTCTCATCCATATTCAGTGCTGAGGCCATCTGTGTGTCTCCAATATGCATGGACCAGCCTGGCGGAGAATCACTGCCAAGCTCGCAGCCATCCAGTGTTAAAAGAGAATGCCGGTGTCATTTTGAGTCAAACTACAGCCCGTTTACTTCCATCTATGCATTTTGCAGTGCATGTCACTTTGAATTACTCGTATTCTGCTGCTTTTGTTCAAACCCAGCTTGAAATGACTGTAACGCCCCTCCACCCTCGCCCCCCCCCCTACCCCACCCACCAGCTGAGGAAGATGCCCTGAAACGAGATGTGACAAAATCTGCAAAGCGACATGCAATTTCTTCAAGGACACTCGCGTCAGACGATCGCGTTGTGTCACAGAGGACTGCAGTGATCAGTTTTGTCCGCTTCCCTTGTTTACGAGATGTCACCCCTGCAGCATCTTTCATTCAGACAAATAAATATTGTTTGGTGTGGCGGGAGCTTTCTCATTGCTTGTGTAGATCTGAAAGCTACTCAGACGCAGGAAGAAGAGAAAACTATAAACTGCAGGCTTTTTGTTGATCTGGATGGTGGAGCCGGTTAGAAGGCCCTCACTGGCGAATCCACAGTAAAACTCCTTCTGAGAGAAAGAAAACAAGCCCTGATGGCTCCGGCGATTTTGACTGTGCGTGGATTCACCACGTGTGTAATGAGTGCTCTTGCGACCTCAACATCTGGCATTAAATCACGCACTTTAGTGAACCCTTAGAATAACCTCGCTTCACCTTTTTTCTGTGTCATCCCATTCTCAAGGCAGATGCACACACATCACACACATACATATCCCACAAAACAGTAGCAGAACAGATGCCTGAATGCAATACCTCATGGGATTATGTGTGCTATTTTCTAAAAAATCCAGGAAAAAAAAAGAGCGTTTCTAGCTTGCTTCTATCCTTCTTCACCAACTGCATTTCCACTCCTCACCTCAGGAAACTCTTCGCATGCCCTCTAACTTTTACTCCGTCCCTCTTCGCTCTTTCTCTTATTTCTCCCTCGATTTCTCTCCATCGCTGTGCCTGTTCAACACGTACCCACTCTTCTTGTTATGAAGCCAATTAGTGTAACTGAAATAGTTTCCATGGCGACAGAGGTGCTAATAATAACAGACACCCCCACAGCAAGGGCTGCTGAAGAACATGCATGGCTCATACACATATATGTGAGCTTGCGCACGCACACACACGCGCGCGCACAAGGACACGGACACACACATCTCCGCAAACACGTGGCACGAAGAGGAACATGCAACACATGAACGACTAACAAAGTCGAGCCTCTTGCATGTAGCGGCTGCGTCGCTCTCGAGCAGTGTCCAGTCAGTGTGCAGTGCAACACTGACAGTGACAGGTGGTTTAATCTCCGATGCTAAGTTGACTTGACGTTGAGCATGGGAATATGTTTACTTCTAATTTAACATTTGTAGCAGGGCCTCTCTTCACAGGCTCTTGATTTAATTTGATAAGGCAGGAAAAAAGAACACTGTTTGATTGATAAAGCTTCTGGAAAAGGCAAAAGAAAAACAAGAAAAGTGCAAGAATTTGAAAACAGACAGCCCTCCTAACCCTCTACTCGGTGCTGTCTTTACATCCTCACTAGACAGCGATAAAACCAGTGAGGTACAATGCTATGTTCTACTGGGAAACTGTACATCCTGGTTTTAATGTGGCTATTGTTTCAAAACGTACCTGCATCGGTGCTTGGAGTTTTGAGTTGTGGACTGTTAGATTTATCCAGTGTTCTCTTTTTGGTTCCTACTTTATTTATCGGTCACTGTTTCTTCTTGGTGTGGGTTCTTCAGTATTTTGAAACTTAACTTATAGCTCTGAGATTTTGGTTACATGTTATGAGGTTTGTTGTTTGGTTTTCTTGAAATTCTTGTTTTATTTTGGCGATCTCTTGCCTCTTCCTTTATCGTCCCATTGCCCCAGGTGGAGGAGTTTGAGTATCTCAGGGTCTTTATCACAAGCTATAGGAGGGTGGAGAAGGAGACTAGTGGCAGAAACTGTGAAAACTGTGAAACTGGGTGTGGGTCCCAATCAGCCAGGGTTTCGGGTGAGCTCTTTGTGAAACCTGGCCCCACCTTATCATGCGAAATTCCTGAGGTCAGATGGCCCAGGATGTGAGTGGGCATTAAGGCGTCTGGGGAGGGAACTCAAAACTGGATTATAGATGGCAGACAGTTGGTGTTGGTGATTGGGACCCACACCCAGTTTCACACCTTGGCTCAGGCGATTAGAGGATCATCAGGGGGTCCTTTTGTCCCTCTGTGGGGGGAAACTCCCACTAGGTTTATATCTGGGACTCTCCACCGTTTGACCTTAGAACTGAAGAAGCTTCTCGGATGAGAGGTGAAACGTCTTCAAGCAACTTAAAGAAGTCCAGACGCTTTTCTTTGCAAGCTCCTTTGACTACAATGACCTGAATGACTGAGAACCTTCACAGACATGTGTAAGGATTGCTGACAATAATCTTTCCCCCCCAATCTTCCTGGTTACTTCCTGTAGATTTTTCTCTTCATACAACTTTATTTTACTCACTGAATTCGTCTGAAAACATCACTGATTGTCCAAAATGACTGAAAATACCTTAAAACAGTGCCCAGGGCTCTATATCCCACTCACTGAACATATTTAAGCGCGACAACGACAGCCTGCGAGGGCGGCTGTGGCTCTGGAGGTCAAGAGGGTAGTCTACCAATCAGAAGATGGGTGGTTTGTATGAAGTGCCTTTGAGCAAGATATTGAATCTTAACGTATCCCTGATGCATCCATTAGAGGGTTTGTGTTTGTGTGCTCGGTAGGATAAAAGTGGAGAATTAGTGAAAGTCACTAGTGGTAAAAAGGGATTCAGTTAGAGTAGAAAGCGCATTTGAGGGCCAGGCCACAAACTGAATTTGTCACTGAATCAAACTGATCAAGTTGCCTCTCATTTCCTGTTAAAAAGTGCAGACGCGCACACACACACTTGAACTAATGTCTCGCTGCAGGCTGCACAGTCTGTTCCTGGTTGAAAAGAAATTAACTGGTCAATAATCTATATTTGTTCTCCAAAGGGCATTTTAGATAAATGTACAAAAAGCCAAGTGTTTTAATGCCATTGTGAAGCTCATTATGCATTCTTGGCAGGAGTGCTGACTGAGAACATGTCTGATGTCTGGTATGGTAAAGTTTTCGTCTCACTGCTTTGCTCTGCTGCTTTGAGCTTTTGCTCTTTTGCTTCTAAAAGATAAGTAGAAAATAACCACGCAATAGAAACAGAAATTTCAGTAATTGGCTCTTTAGGAAAAACAGTCAAACATCTCTGCTGTAACCTCCTGTGGAAATTTACACTACATTGCAAAAAAAGGAAAAACCCTGCGGGGGAATATTTCATGTCCGTCTGTGGGGGAACTGAAAAGATGTGACCAATCGCCTCAATTTTCAACAGAGGATAAAATCTCAGTTATGCTCCAGCGCTCGTTCAGACTTTTCTTTGGCCAATTCCATTCACAATAAGAACAACGAACACTTTGTTGAACATGCTAATGAGAATTTAATATCAGCTGAGTCCGTTTTATCGAGCCGGCTTCAGAGGCACGTCGCTAAAATCCCATTTCTGTGATATCACTATTAACTCACCTAGGCACTCTTTTCATTTCAGTGCTATTCCGAGTGTGGGGATCTGTAAGGCTTTAAAAGATATTGATCTAAAAAAGTCACCTAGCCCTGACAGCTTGGAACCCAATCTTTTAAAGGTTGCTGTCGTTTATATTGCCGAATGAACCCCTAGTATTTTTAACCAGTCTTCAAACCAATTTCTTTTCCAAACAGACTGGAGCTGCCTCCGTGATCCTCCGATTATTAAACAGACCTGTCACATCACAGAAAAATTTCCCACATTTCCAATCCCTGATGGGTTTATCAAATGCAGAATTAATTTGTAGTTTGAAGCTGAGTGAAAATGATTTTATAATTTAGCACCAAACCTGGGGGGGAGGGAGGGCACTTTTTAATGACAGCAACGGATTTCACTGCTTTGTTTGGACATGCATATTTTGCAGTATTTGTTTTGTTCAGTGACTATGATTTTATAGATTGGTTTAGTAGCTTTCCTGTAAGTAATTACATAGAAAGTCAGATATTAGGCGTTATGGATAAAACTGAGATCTGAAAAGCTTGTTCTGATTTTATTGCCAGTGTTTGGGAATCAGGAAGAACATGTCGTTTTTAAGCATAAGCAGGTATTCTCTTTCAGACCTTACACAAT
The DNA here is from genome assembly GCF_963576455.1 of Neolamprologus multifasciatus. Taxonomy (NCBI): domain Eukaryota; kingdom Metazoa; phylum Chordata; class Actinopteri; order Cichliformes; family Cichlidae; genus Neolamprologus; species Neolamprologus multifasciatus. The sequence goes on from NC_140452.1 coordinate 29,171,912, forward strand.
ATTCAAGCGCAAGGACTCAGCTGGAAGAGTCTTTGCTTTTTAGCTGCATTTCGGTCAGTTTGTAATGTGAAGCCTAAGCATTCTAACTTTTATATTCTTTTTAAAAAAATTCACTTTTACCATCTCTTTGAGATTTTCAGTCTATTGTACTTCTGATCAAACAGAATCGAAGGCTCAAAAATAGTTCCTCAAATATCCACCTGAGGCTGCCTCCAACCTCAATGTCCAACTTAAGAACATGCAGCTAATTCACCACCTCGCTTTTTTATTCTTTTTTTTGCTACATATTGATTTGTTGGGGAAGAAAAACCACAAATGTGCCGTATAATGTTTGAACAAAAATCAATGATTGTTGCACACAGGCTAAAAACTACCTATTCTTCCCCAGGGAAATGAATCTGAGCAAATAGTGCTACCTGGAGCCCTGCTCCTGCAATTTCATCATATGTCGTTGCTTGATCTTCTCCACTGTATACTCTCTAAAGAGGCAAGTGATTGAAAAAAAATGCATCTGAAAAGCCATTTTCTCTGCTGAGCATCTCTCAGATATCTACAGACGAACGCTGAAGAGGCGAGACTGGTTAAAAGCGAAAATGAGAGAGGATTGGTGCTGAGGGACAGACGGAGCGAGAGAGTAAGGAAAAATGATGGTTTGGAATAAAGACGGGAATTGATAAAAGCAAAGGAAACGTATTAGGTGAGAGGCCGAGAGCCTTTTATTGTTCTCTGATGCTGTGCATAAATGCCATCATCAACAAATAGAGTGCTTTTAAATTGGCTTGACTTGAAAGTGCGTAGTAGAGAGAAGGGGAGAAAAAAAGGAGAGAAAAATAAAGGTGGTCTTCTGAGGAGTGAATGACGCACAGAGCTGACTGGGACCAGAGTGACAGGGCAGCAAAAAGATATCTCTCACATTATCTCAACTTTGCTTTACTCAACTTAAATAAAAATACATAAATAAATGGAAATGCTCATGTTGAGGCTTCAAAACAGGACTTCACAAAATAGTCAAAAAAGTTTTGGTAGCTACATCCATCTTTTATTGTCTACCGGAGCAGGACACAGCAAGTTAATCTGAGCAGAATAAGGCTTGGTCATAAATTGTCCAGCATCTCTTTTTCGCCTGAATGAGTGCAGGATTTAAAGGCAGCACAAAGCTTTTCAAAGGCTCAGTAGATTTGTGATGGCATGTCCTGACACTCACTGCAAGGCCTGTCACATCCTGTATTATACTGTATGCTAAACGTGGTGCAACAGGAGCATACGTTGAATACATTCATAAAATTGATGATCTCAAGCAGCCAGTATGTTTTACAACTGTCTCTGACCTATCTAATGTTGCCTAACACAAGCTAAAGTTAGCAGTATTTGATAATGTAAGCTAACGCTATAAGCTGTAGAATGATGAGAGTGGATGGAATCAAGCAAAGCTCACTCAAGGATGGAAACTGAAATTTGTACCAACTTAGTCCAATCTGTTATTCCTCGTTGGGCTGGTGGTCTCAAAATTTAATAGTAGTTGCTTTAGCTTAGCTGGCTCCTTCATCTATTGCGCTCTTCTGCTGGCAAAGTTTGACCATTACAAATCAATTTAAGCCTCTTTGGAAATCAGGTAAAATGAAAAGGGTCAACATTACACCGAAGAGAGTATATAATATACCCGATATACTCAGAGCCACTGCACTTCCACCAATATGATAGCAGAGCTGCGGTGGTGACAGTCTGAGGAAATTGTATGAATCCTATTTTGAGGAAGAGTCTCTTGACAGCTCTGCAGCAACTTGGGCTTAGACACACAGCAGAAGCAGATTTACTACAACAAACACACTCAGTGTGGCTTCCACATGGCAAAGAAGGCTCTTCAACGTCGATAAAGTCAGCTTACAGTGCGAAGACACCTAGCGAGTGAAAATAAGCCTAGGGCCGTCAAAGTAAAATCAGTTTACAGCAAAAAACGTTTCCACATGATTTGACTTGAATCAGCCAGTTTGATTGTTCATTATCTGCTGGTTTAAGCTGAAACGCCAAATCTGATTTTAAGTAACAAAATGGGTAAAAAATGCCTTCACTAATGAAACGTTATTTTAGTCTTTCTCATTAGGACTAGTAGTCTAAGGTGGAACAATCTACAGCAGATAGAGAAATCTGTCTATATTTGCTGTGTGCACAACATTTTCACTTAGAGGTAGAATGTATTCTGTGATTTGAGTTTTCCTCATCACATAATAAGATGTCGTCCAGGAAAAAAATATGTAGAGAAACTGTCAGTAATACACAATGTCGGAAGAATAAACTCTGCTAGTGGTCATTACTGAAATGTCATTGCAAATTGCTGGTCTGCTCCTTCAAAAGTTACTTCAATTATAATCAGCTCGAAATTATGTAGGTTATAACGGACTTAAAAGGTGAGAAGTTTCAAAGGTGAAAGAAAAAGATTTTTAGAAAATCTATAAAACCTTTAAAACATTCCTGCATATCAGGTTTGATGTTGAAGTTATGGCTGAATAAGAGTGAGATGCTGAGGGCGCACACAGCAGAAAATGCTAAGCAACAATAGCAATCAAATGAGTGATCAAGGTAGAAGCCGTGCTGCTCACAGTGTGAAAAAATGTCACTTTACTGTTGCAAAAATGTGAACCTGAAACATTTAGCTTGTTTTCTTGTTCTTAGCTGACAGCTGCTGCTGTAGCCCATTTGATTCGAGGCTGGGCGTGCTGCGTGGTCAAAGATGCTCTTCTGCATACCTTGGTTGTAACGCTGCCGTTCTATCAGCTCAAAACAGTCTGGCTATTTCACCCTGTTCACTCGATATTTTCTCTTTTTACACTAATGACTGTTGTGTGGGTAGATCCCAGTATATCAGCAGTTTCTGCAATATTGATATATATAACCATGGCTTGGTCAAAGTCTTAAATCACCTTCCTTTCTTCATTTTTATGCTTATTGTGAACTTTAGCAGGTTGTCTTGACCATGTCTACATGTCTAAATAAGTTGCTGCCATGTGATTGGCTGATTAGATAGTTGTGTTAAAAAAAACATTTGAACCAATGTGCCTAACAAAGCGGCCACTGAGTCTATATCTACAGTCACTTCCTCACTCTTGACACTTTTTTCCTGGTTTGTTTCATGTCACACGTGCTGATGCTAATTTGCTGGTGAAAGAAAAAGGCGAGAGAGTCAGCGAGGGGAAGGATTTTACTCCCGCGCTGCCTCCCAGAGGGCAGGACAGCTGCTACCTCTGCACCAGATGTGGGGTTTTCAGCGTTAAAGTATCGAAACGTTGCACACACACAGAAATACACATGTCCAAACACATGCTGTGCTGTTTTATACGTCTGAAAGCAAAGTAACCCTGCTAAAACACGCACAGAGGGTAAAAGGCGCCACAGAAGCGGGCACTAGTTTTTTCCTCTTGTCATCTTCTCTTTCATACAACCAATGAGGCTGTCTCGTGTGAAGCACGAGGTCAAATCCACAAGGACAGTGGTGAATAATAACAAAACCTGTAAAAAGGTGCTGCAAAAGGTCCCAAATTAAGTTATAAAATAAAATAGACCAATAGAAAATTCTATTTTTCATCACTTAAACTTATTGTAATCATCTAAACATCAGCACCTCACGTCCCAATTCCCCAAGTGTCTAGACGTCCCGTCATGTTGTGCCCATCATCCCACCATATGAGCTGTGCAAGCCACAAAAGAAACAAACAGCAGAAGTGCATTTCAAGGTCAAGAAAATAACAACCTGTTCTAGTGCGGGGTACAAGTCTGAAGCACTGCCATCTCCTCTCGCTCTAAATCTTCTTTTTAAACACACACACACACACACACACATTTGAGAATGACGCTGCTTTGAGACTCCCCAAGGAAAAAAAAAATCCAGAAATTTTTAAAACTTTGGGAACTTTCGGAACAAAATGTCGACCCATACACCCACACACAATCAGTCCGTTTTCCCCTCACACCCGTCCTCTCAGCATATATGAGCGGCATCTCAGGCCGGATACATGCTGTGTGCGTCTGTGTGTCTGTGTGGGCGAGCACATGATCTTTGACATTAGGCACCGAAAAGATTTCCCATCGTGAAAATGTGCTCGCTATAACGAGAAAAAAGCCGAATGGCAGAAACCTCCACACGCACACCCACACAGGACGGACACACACACACCGAGTACACACACGAGCACGAGGAGTGATAACTAGATAGCGACAGAAAGAGATAGAGATAGAAAATCATGTTTAGAGAGAGTGCCTCAGGCTGAGGATCAAGCAAACAGGCTCTGTGTTATTTGTGGTGCTGTATTATGTAGAGCAGTGCATTACAGGGCTGCGGTTCAATTATTGAACAACACTTTTCATCACAGCTGAATTATATGTAATTGTTTTTTGTGAGCCTCAGCAATACACTGTATCCAGCAAACACACTTTTTTCCAAGCACACACATGCTGTACATGTAATCATGAGAAGTGTGCCTTTGCTGGTGACCTTTATAAAGGAGTAATAGACAGTAGGGCGGCACAATTACAACCTAAAAGATTATAACATCAATATTAAGAGCATGATTATTTGTGACAATTATTCATTAATTTTAGTGACAAGAATTGTATTATTGCACTGTCATATAAACAGAGATGCTCGCTCCACATCTTCCGTGGATTAAAATAAAATTGTTCTTTTTTAATCACCTAAATTCAGTTAATCTCTTAAAAGAAAATTAAAAATAAGAAAAAACAAACCTTAAATTAAATAAACAACGTTGCTGCTTTCACTTGCTACATCCGTGCTAATTAAAACATCTTTGCAGACAAATGATGCGTTTAGCGACCTGACCTGAGCGCCTCTCCGAGAAGCACAACATCACATCGTTCACTCCATTCATCAAAACCTGCATGATGGATATTAATAAGGTACTTGAGCACTGTGAGATCTCTCTTCATGAACCCTCCAACGCTTTGCACAGAATCGCATGAGGGGATAACGTATCTTTTCTCCAGTAAGTTGACCATTTCTCGGAAGTTGTCCTTCCTCGCAGTGTTTATTGGCCAAATGGAATACAACTGCGATGGTGATTTGAGTGCCTCTTTGTGAGCTGGCGCGCTGTACAGCCTCACTTTAACCGATGTCTGTGTTGATGTTGAACAATTCACGTTAGCAATCATTGCAGTGTTTTTCTAGGCCTTAATACATTAATTATAGAGCAGTTTGTGGGTAGTTTCAGGCAGCTCAATACGTTTGTTGTATTGCTTTGTATAGGATTTGTTTTTAGCTAACATCGTTTGCTCTAAATCTGAAGTATTTCTAAAAAAAATGGACGATTTTTTTTGCTTTGAGGGACAAGCTCTGTACCTTTTGCAGAGCCAAACATTTGAATGTCTTTGTCGTGTCTTTTAATGTAATGCCATTCATCCAGACTAGTCTGGGAAAGTTCACGCTGGACGGTGCAGGGAACAGCTGTGACTGACTCATACCGGCATGTCAGGCATTAATTTTGCTTTTGCTTTTGCAATGCATGCATTTTCATTATCACTCAATCATTTGCATGAAATTGTGAGAACCTAAAACCGTGATCGAGATTGAAATTGCATTAATTGTGCAGCCCTAGTAGAAAATATACTAAATGGAAAGATAAAACTGGTGCGTGATGGGCGAAATCCAAGACAGGAAAGCTCAACAGCAGGTGACTCAAACCACTCAGAATATCACCGTCACTCATGTACCGAGCATCAGCGGTGTCAGTGAGGTGTTTGCAAGGAGCCCAAAGGGTACAAAAAGACAACATTCACACCAGCCTGTTCACCCTGCTGCCATCTGGCATCTCCTCAGGCTGTGAGCCTACTGAGTTCATCCCCAACACTTCACCTCAAATAGTAGATTTCTTTTATGTAATTATAATTTATTCATTACTTCATATATGTTTGTTAGAATTGAGGGACTTTATCTGAATTCGTCTAGTGATGCATACTGACGGTTACAATAATTCTTAAGTCTTGATGACTAACGGCTCATTTTTGAATAAATCTTCTCTCTGGACAAATTTAAATTGCTATTAATTTCTGGAGAAGAAGAAAAAAAAATCACTGTTAGGTTTTATCGGAGGCTGTGACTCTCTCTCTCTCTCACCACACCCCGCTGAACAGGATGCCAGAAGAATGAAAATATTCTTTCCATCGTGGACGATTATTAAACATCTACGTCCATTATTCTGGTCTGTAGCGGCCCTACAATTTCTTTTTCCTGCTTAGAATAACACATCTTCACTTCCCATCGCCCCCACATCGACACGTCTATGTGACAGTTGCCACGGTGATAAACGGCACTGAGGAAGCACAATAATCTGATGGAAAAACAGTTAAGGACATCACAATGCACTTCATTCATTCTCCTCTCTGTCTTTTCATCACCCCGTCCATCGGTCTCACTTTCTCCATATGTCTGCTTTTTCTTTCTTTCTGCTCCTCTCTGTGCTTCGATGTCTTTTTGTTTCAGCCTCTTTGCCTTTATCGCCCACTCATTTTGTTTCTTCTCTGACTTGCCCAGATGCCCGTGTCCATGATGTCAATGGTAATGACACAGTATCGGTGTGTTTTTGTCCACGTGCATGTGTCTGTGTGTCTGTTAAATGGCAAAGCTATTTTTATGGTTTCTACGATATGTCTGAAAGGGCCTGAAGGCTAATGAAGAGACCGCATGGTGGTTCTGCTCGTTAGTAGGGGACCACCACTGAGTGTGTGTGAGTGTGTGTGTGTGCTATAAATTGGTCCATGGGGGTCAGGTCATGATGACACTAACTAAAATGTAACACAGTACATACACAATGACTCACCCAATGAGAAAATATAAAATGAGAGGTGCTGAAATCAGTCGAGCGGAGGCTTCAATTTGAATCATATTGTTGAAACGATGTAATCAGTATGCTTTGAAAGTTTTCGTGGGTTTAAGGAAAATACTTATACATTAAAATTAGCATCTTAACAGATTTTAGTTGTGCATATGGCCTGTAGGATATTTAACTCATTATTGTTACAAGGGATATCACCAGAAACAATACTTAAAGTACTTTTCAATAACAAAACAAACTGAAAGTTTGCCTCCTCCAGCTGACAAACAAGCCCCTCCCCTCACTAGCAGCTGAACAGACACTATTTGCCAAAAGTATTCACCCACCCAACCAGATGGTAAATGGTAAATAAACTTGTTCTTATATGGTGCTTTTCGACTCTACTTGAGTACCTTATACATAACCCATTCACTTCCCAGACGTCCAAACTTAAAAGGAACTGTTAATGTTAATGTGCCAAGACATTCTCGACAATTTCATGCTCCCAACTTTGTGTGAGCAGTTTAGGGATAGTTCCTCCTTGCTGCAGCATGACTACACACCAGTGCACAAAACAAGGTCCATAAAGACATAGAAGAGCGAGTTTGGTGTTGAATAACGTACTGGCCTGATATAAATATTTAGTCACAGTACCAACTTGATAAAGGGGCCTGGCAACCAGTAATCGTCCCGCCTTTAAACGCATCCCATATTTATTGTTAGCGTTAGCTAGCATCAGTCCTTACCAACTATGCCGGTTGCCTTGTAACCTTCATTTGAAGCTACATTTTGTCTTCCAGATGCTACAGTAGTACCCGTTGACACTCGTTGACACCTTTTGTCACAAGTTTGGGGAGGATGTTTGCCCAGGCGATAGCCAACTTTTTCCCCTGTGCATGTGCTTTGCTTCGTGTTCAGCGTCTTCGCTAAATTCTTGGTGAGGGATATTTGCCTACGATATCTACACTATGTTTTCATTGTGTGGTTTACTCATTTGCTTGCAAATAAAGGTTTGCTGATTCAATTCACTAAAACACAAATACCCTTTGGGGTTTTATCAGGAAGGGCATCTGGTATAAACCAACTGTGTGGAATGGTCCGCTAAAGCAACCCCTTGTGACAACGGAACAGCTAAAATTAGCTTTTTATTAGCAATTATTACCCCATCTCCTGTCCTGCTGTGATTCTTCTTGCCTTCTTGCAATACCTGTGTTGAAGATTTTGTGACTGTAGCTGACTGGCTTGACAAGTGCATACCAACATTAAAGAATTAAAGAGTTAGTTATTAAAACTGTTAAACAGGCCAGCACATGCTAGTGTTAGCTGTTTAACTATTAGTACTATTACGTAGCTAATGATAAAGTGGTAATGTTGCAGCTAGACAGCAAACATTTTTAATCTTGCACACTGAAACCTTAATAGACAGTGCTAATTTAACAAAATAGAACAATTATTTGTACATAAAAAGTATTATGTTTTTCATAAAGTCTCTAAAGAAACAGTAGCAGTTTTTTAATTCTATCTGATAAGCAATGAAAATATAGGGACATATAAAGTGGAATAAATAAGCTGTAGCTCAATACATTTTCCAGGGATCAATAATGTTCTAATCTTTATTTAAAAAACAATGACAACAATTGCCCTCAACATTTGTTTTTTGGGGTTTTCTTTCACTATCTACATGCACACAAAATGAAAATGTTGATAGTGAAGAAGATGGAGGAACATTATTGGAAAATCTGGTTTTAAGGATCTGCCCACCTACAATTCTGGTGAATTTTCAGTCCAAAATCTGCCCACACATTGTATAAAATCTATTATAGCAAATAAATACTTCAGTGTGGTTCCATGACTGAATAAATGAAATGGTTTTTCAGTTCCAATCACCACACACTGAATGATCCACTGTTATTTTTTTATAAGCTTGAATTTGTTAAACAGCCTCAAACCTTTTTACCATGAGAGCTACTCAGAAAAATGAAATCTTTTGAGAGCTGCCATCTGATTTTATTAGAGTCTCACTAAATGACACAACGCTGTGTATTTAGATTCAGACATATTCTCTTTTCTACTCATCCTGACACATCCATTTTTCTAAGCCATTACAACAGAGACTTTGTGTGACACATATTGTATTCCATATTTTTATTATTTCACTTCCAAGTACAGTATATGATGAAGACAAAATATTAAATATATTTCAAGTTAGCGAAAAAAGCACCTCGGCTCACCAGGTAAATAAAATGAGCTTTCTTGTTGCACAGTGAATCTGTCGTGCTTACTACATATACCAGCTGATACTATATTTTTAAGGCCTGCACTGATATCAGTGAACATAAATAAGAAATCACTTCATATTACTTATTTTACTTGAACATTGAAGTGTTTAGTGTAATGCACATACATGTACATGAAGATGCTCTGATTTCATTGGGAGTGACCACGATGGACAATTTTAGAAATGTGTACATCAGAGGGACAGCTCAGGTAGGGCAGTCTGGAGACTGTTAGAGAGGCAAGGCTGAAATGGTTTGGACATGTGGAGAGGAAGGGTGGTGGATATACTGGACAAAGATGGAGCTGCCAGGCAGTAGGAAAAGACCACAGAGGACATAGTGAAGGAGGACATGCAGAAGGCTGGTGTGACAGAGGAGGATGATAGTGATAGGGTGAGATGAAGGCAGATGATCTGCTGTGGAAAAAGAGGTGATTTGCTTTCCTCTGTTCTCTACCTTTCCCCCCACTGAGTTTCTTTTTCTTCACTGCAAGTGTCTTAGCTTTAATTCGCTTATCCCCCAAACATCTACACAAGTGCCACCACAAAGTTTTATGGAGTTATGGAGCAACCAACTATGAGGTCACTGAGATTTGGACTTACGTGTAATTTTATTTTATTATTTTTTTTCAACAATGAGACAAAAAAAATGGCATGAATCAATGTGTGACACCCTAGATGGCTTTTACTTTGAAAATACTCCACAGGAATCCTACAGTTATGGCCCATCCTGCAGTGCTTCTGATTGGATTGTGTTTAAAGATTTAGGCTGATGCGTCACACTTCAGTGATGGTAATTGGCTGGTTTAGACATGAGGAGTGAACACAGCAGAAGCACCAACTAAGTAACTTTAAGATTTCTGTAGATTTTATTCTATTGCTTTATAAACGCCAAACTAATGTTTTATTTATACGGAATCAAATCACAAAATGCTTTTAGTGTAAGGTAAAGACCCTGCAGTACTCTGGAAAAAAAACCCCAGCAATCAAGCCATCCTCTATGAGAAAGAACTTTGCGACTGTGTGAATGAAAAACTATTGTGAAAAAATATTTCACCTTAAAATGCATTAAAAGAACAAATTGTGGAACTCATAATTTCTAAACGCTGTCCCTGTAAACAGTGACTCTGGTATCAGTGCTGACATGTGGAATATGTTTAGAGCTGGTGCATGTTTTAATTAAAATACTGAAATCTTGGTGTTATGATGTATTCCCTTATAAATATTCAGTCTCACCCATATTTAAAAGCTGATTCTGGCCAGAAAGAGTGTCTGATTCAAATTAAAGCTTGGAGCTTTGTTTGCAAACTTATGTGCATGCGAAGGCTAAATGAGATTTTATATTAAGAAATCAGTCTGTAATTGTTCTTTGTAGCAACATCTCAGATATATAATATATGATCTATAATATATCTTCTTCATCTAATCTAATCTTCATTAATTGTAATTTTATTTTTTCATTTTGCTGTGGTAAGACCTTCAACAAACCATATGCTGTGTAAGTCTCTTCTCATTCCTTGTAACTGCTTTTTTAAATAACAGCACGCTTGCAGAGAGCACGAGAAAAAGCCCAAGAAATTACAATCAAAATTGGTTTAATATTACTTTGTTTCATGTGCAGCGTTAATATCTACAGAGCTACATTACTCCTCAGCGGGAACATTGCTCCTTATCCCAATGGCGCCGCGGCAACAGTTAAGAAAGCATCTGGCTCTGTTGTTAGATTAAATTCCACGATTAAACTATACGAGGATAGGTTTGGGCTGACACTGACAGGTGAAAGCTGTCTGAATTTGCAGACACCTGTCCTGTGTCGTTACAGCTTCCGTCATCAGCTGCTTGCTGTCGTTGTCATTGGAGAACAGAAGGAAACAGAACGCAATCATCTTTAGGGGAGGCAATGTGCATGAAATTATTTCAGGGTGAACTTGAAACTGACACATGCACAGTTTTAGACTTCTGTTTTAACATGGAACTGATCAGACAAACTCAAATCAGATAAGATGGAAGATGCTGAAGCGGCTATTAGGATTCAGGGACAGAAAAAAAAACAAAAAAAACTGCCAGTGCATTCATATTATCAGAGGTCTCTGTGCACTTGAATAAGCCCAGAATGAATAGCTGAGCAGAGGAACAGGGCTGTTTAAAAGATAAGTAGAGAAGAAGAATGGTGCAAAGAGTAATGATGGAAAGGAGCAGATTGACAGAAGTGGAGAGCAATAGACGCGGGGAGAAAAAAACAGTGAAGGGAAATGAGAAAATATGGAACGTACTGTACGCAAAGAGAGTTGGGTAGAATACATGATGAAAAGAAGAAAGACACAGAGGGAGAATGAGGCATATCCGGCAAAGAATTGAGATCGAACAGACAGAAGGAAGAAGACAAAAGAAGATTTGAAAAGGCCAGAAAGAAAGAAGGACAGGCGGAGGGAAGAGAAAAGCTGAGGAGACCGGGGTGACGGAGAGAGGCGCAGGGAGAGAGGAGGTAAAGACGAGAAGAGCGGAGAGATGAGGGGAGGGATAGCGGTCGTGATAGATGAGTAATGTCAGGTTCATTTCCTGAGGAGCAGAACAAGACAAAGCCCATTTAATATCTGTCACACACACACGCACCTTGGAGACACACGCCGACTGGAAGCGTTCGGGGTGTTAGCTGTATTTTTTGATAAAAGATTTGAGAGCCACAGAGTGCGCTTAGAATAGATAACATGTCATCTCATACTGATTTGATTTAATAGAAGACGCCTGCTGTTTAGCATGCTGCCATTGGTTTTAGAGCGCGTGTGTGTCTGCGCGTGTGTGTCTGCGCGTGTGTGTCTGCGCGAATCGTCCGGTGTGCTCGTGTGTGCTCGCCATGCTCGGCCCAGGTGCCAGCAACTTTAAACACATTTGATCCGAAGCAGAAATGTGATTTTGCCAGCATAGTAATAAGGGGCCGTAACAAAATAGCATAATAAAACGACATGATGTGATCAAGATAATTAAATTACAGGGAATCCTGTTTGCTTTGTCTCTGCCTTCTTTTTTATTGTGATCTATGTACACAGCTGCTGCCAGCCTGTCTGTCTTCCTGTATACGTGTGCGTTTTTATGCAACTCGTCCTTAGGACCATTTCTCAAGAGAGTCGTACAATTGATCGTTTCATCAATGGTGACCTGTCCTGCTATTGGTTAATCAATTCCAGGGCAAACATTAAGATTAACTTTTTAAAAGAGGGAGATAATTGACTGCAAAGGCTTGACAGACATGCTTGTTGGAAGTGCAAGCTGGTAAAAGGACACAGAGACAGATGGATGCAGAGCAGCAGATGGAGGGATGGATGGATAGAAACAGACTGAGATGGAAGTAAAGAGGAACTGAGAAGAAAGGGGAGAATATAAAATGCGTATCATGGATGCAATGATCATTAAAATGCTCCCTGACCTCTTTTTAAAACTCTCTGCCGAACACTCAACAGGTCGGGCACACCTGACAGATACTGTCATTCGTACTTCCACTCCAGGATAAAAACCACATGCAAAAATTCGATTTAAAGGAAAAACAAAAACGTCTGACAAACGAAAACGACAAAAACATTCGTTAAGAAAGGAACGTCGTTATGTTAAACTTATTAAAAATGCAATTTGCCATTTGAGTTAATCTAATAGTGAGAGACTGCAAGAGTGCAGGCCGTAATATTTTATTCTAAATTTCATTAGGAGCAACACAGGAGTAACGTGCTCCTTGTGTTTCTTTCTTTGGTAGGGGGCAGGGTGCTGTGTTTTGAACCATCTGTGTATGAGTTATACCTTGTTTAATAACGAAATATAAAGATTTACAACAGTCGGGTGCCAGTATAGGTCACCTGATTGACCTGGCAACCTGTATACTGAAGGCTACAGTCCTTGCTGCAGAGGCCTGTGTTCAAGTCTGCCCCAGACCTTATCTTTCATGCCATTACCCCTCACTCTCTCCTTATTTCCTGTCAAATAATGGCTAAGATATAGCAGCCCTGAGTGGGCAAGAAAACACCACCAAATAGAAGAATACTAACCTTAACACAACAGAAGTAATTTAAGGGACATGAAAGAAGAAGAAATTAAAAAATCTGGACCTGAAGACTGTTTTTTTCCCTCCCAGCACAGTTAAATAACGTAATTTATCTAAACTTCTTAAAAGATGAAAAACATCATGCTTGGACAAAAAAGGTTACACCTAAAGTGATGGTGCTCAAAAGTCTAAAACATCACATCAGCAAGAGGAACATTTCAGCCTTTGATCCTTTGATCAGACATTTCGATCAGCTCAAACAGTCCTGTGGGGAGAAATCAATCAAGGATCAACAAAAATAATGTGGCTGCAAGACGCATTTCACTTTAACTTGCATCACTCGCTTCTTCTTTACTAGTATTATTCTGATAATAACAATTTGATGGCTACTGTCGCTATGCTCCCTCCTCACTTATAAGGAGAAGAAATGTTTTGAGGCTAAAACCCTAAAGGAAAAAAGTGGAAGGCATAATCTGTGAAAAAGTAAATTAGAGCACTTTAGACAAATCCTTGCAAAACACCAGCTGGTTAAATGCTAAAGAAAATGTGTGAAAGTTTAAATATATCCCTTGGCAATACTTGCATATGGTCCAGCTTAAGTTTTTTTTAGAATACAAAAGATCAGCTGGGATTGGCTCCAGCGCCCCCGGAACCCTGGATTGGATAAGCGGAAGAGAATGGATGGAATACATGAATACATGAGATCACATGCCTCATTTGTTTAAGACACCTTTGGAAGTCGTTTTACTCAGTAACTTTTGTTCTTTAAACCAACGCGGGGCTTGTTTTAGTCTGCAAACGCAGACAGTAATATACAGAAATTTCACACCAAAGAGAGCACAGCAGCAGAAATGTACCAGCTCTGGAAAAAAGATAAATCCTACAGCTTTTATCAACTGAAGACGCCCAAATCACGGCATTAATCAACAGCAGCAATGAAATGCTAATCTGCTGTATCTATCATGTAGCCACAATAAACCATGAAGACCTTGGTTTCAGACCCCGATGAGTATTCGTTTTGATTTTTGTGGCAGTGTGGTACCAAATAAACAGGAAAACTGCAAAATTGCAGCTACAGAAAAACAAAATGATACTGCATTCCCTCTGAATCAAGTAGCGCTGGTTGTGATATGGCATCATTTGGCACTAAAAGCACCAAGATTATTAAAATTTGATGTAATTAAGTAACGGCTTCAAGTCATTTGGAGACGTGGTGTTTCTCAGGCATCTGTGCCAGCATTAAACCTTTAATAAGAAAAACATAATAAACATAAACATATAAATCCTGTAAATTTTTGATACTTGCTCATTAATGTACAAACGGAGCACTAAAAGCGAACTGAGTAGCAATGACACTGGGTTCAGTTATCTGCAGTACAAAGGTGGATAATACGTTTTTTACAAAGTTTTTTAATGATGTTTTTAATCATTCTCTTTAATGGATCCAGGAGAAACATCTTCTGAGTGTTAGCAACAGTTGGTCCGTTTAAAGGGCTTAATGCTGTAATTTATTTCTCATTTCAGAGCCGCCTGGAAACATTTAGTTAAATCAAACTGTCGATGTAAAATTGCACGAGAGAGAAAAAACAGCCCTCTTTTTTTAGTTACATTTAATGCTGTTTAGCCTCTCGATTACTTTTACATGTTTTCATCAGAGCAGGTCAGCCAGTTCAACAAGTAATGCTCAAAGTTCATACAGTGATGATTTAGTGTGAAAACATTCATAAGTTTTAAGAGTTAAGAGCCTGAAACACCAACGAGAAGACTAACTGGAGACGCAGACGGAGCGTCGACATCACTTCGACATCACTTCGACATTTTGGCCGTGTTGGAGTATCGCTGAGCGACACACTAGACACACACATACACACTCTCTCCAACATGCTTGTCGAGCGGTTCAGGAGTCCACCGTAGATAACAGCCTTGCCCCTGATGCACAACATGGAAAAACTCTTTAGAGGACAGAAAGGCAATTATGGGAAGAACAAGAGTATCTAGCTGTCAGGGAAATGTTCGTGTTGGAAGTCTGCACGGTAAAAAGAGGCAGATAAAAAAGGAAAAACAAAGACGAGGAATCAACGGAGTAATTGAGAAGCACAGTGACGGGAAGACAAGGACAGCTGAGCTGAATACAGAGTTGTGACTAGTTAACATGTTTGAAGATTAAAAAACGAGCAACTACTTGTCAACTTTTTGACAACACAACATAAACGCTGAAAAAATTAAATTGGCATCACAAATCACTACGAGTGGCCTCTGTTTTTCTATATTAATGACGTTTCTGTTTGCTGTGCGGATTTTTTTTCCAGACCTCTGATTCACTGAAGCATTGGATAGCTGCAATTATAATCCAGATAATTTGACTCTGTGGAGCACATACAGTGGGGCAAAAAAGTATTTAGTCAGCCACCGATTGTGCAAGTTCCCCCACTTAAAATGATGACAGAGGTCAGTAATTTGCACCAGAGGTACACTTCAACTGTGAGAGACAGAATGTGAAAAAAAAAAAATCCATGAATTCACATGGTAGGATTTGTAAAGAATTTATTCGTAAATCAGGGTGGAAAATAAGTATTTGGTCAATAACAAAAATACAACTCGATACTTTGTAACATAACCTTTGTTGGCAATAACAGAGGTCAAACGTTTACTATAGGTCTTTACCAGGTTTGCACACACAGTAGCTGGTATTTTGGCCCATTCCTCCATGCAGATCTTCTCAAGAGCAGTGATGTTTTGGGGCTGTCGCCGAGCAACACGGACTTTCAACTCCCGCCACAGATTTTCTATGGGGTTGAGGTCTGGAGACTGGCTAGGCCACTCCAGGACTTTCAAATGCTTCTTACGGAGCCACTCCTTTGTTGCCCGGGCGGTGTGTTTTGGATCATTGTCATGTTGGAAGACCCAGCCTCGTTTCATCTTCAAAGTTCTCACTGATGGAAGGAGGTTTTGGCTCAAAATCTCACGATACTTGGCCCCATTCATTCTGTCCTTAACACGGATCAGTCGTCCTGTCCCCTTGGCAGAAAAACAGCCCCATAGCATGATGTTTCCACCCCCATGCTTCACAGTAGGTATGGTGTTCTTGGGATGCAACTCAGTATTCTTCTTCCTCCAAACACGACGAGTTGAGTTTATACCAAAAAGTTCTACTTTGGTTTCATCTGACCACATGACATTCTCCCAATCCTCTGCTGTATCATCCATGTGCTCTCTGGCAAACTTCAGACGGGCCTGGACATGCACTGGCTTCAGCAGCGGAACACGTCTGGCACTGCGGGATTTGATTCCCTGCCGTTGTAGTGTGTTACTGATGGTGACCTTTGTTACTTTGGTCCCAGCTCTCTGCAGGTCATTCACCAGGTCCCCCCGTGTGGTTCTGGGATCTTTGCTCACCGTTCTCATGATCATTTTGACCCCACGGGATGAGATCTTGCGTGGAGCCCCAGATCGAGGGAGATTATCAGTGGTCTTGTATGTCTTCCATTTTCTGATGATTGCTCCCACAGTTGATTTTTTCACACCAAGCTGCTTGCCTATTGTAGATTCACTCTTCCCAGTCTGGTGCAGGTCTACAATTCTTTTCCTGGTGTCCTTCGAAAGCTCTTTGGTCTTGGCCATGGCGGAGTTTGGAGTCTGACTGGTTGAGGCTGTGGACAGGTGTCTTTTATACAGATGATGAGGTCAAACAGGTGCCATTCATACAGGTAACGAGTGGGGGACAGAAAAGCTTCTTACAGAAGACGTTACAGGTCTGTGAGAGCCAGGGATTTTCCTTGTTTGAGGTGACCAAATACTTATTTTCCACCCTGATTTACGAATAAATTCTTTACAAATCCTACCATGTGAATTCATGGATTTTTTTCACATTCTGTCTCTCACAGTTGAAGTGTACCTCTGGTGCAAATTACTGACCTCTGTCATCATTTTAAGTGGGGGAACTTGCACAATCGGTGGCTGACTAAATACTTTTTTGCCCCACTGTATAAATGTACTGATTGCCATGCCACTTTAAAGGTGATAAAGGCTACTAATTAGCATCCAGTAAATTATGGCCCACCCAGGTAGCAGTGTTTGTAATGTAGTTTCAACACTTCAAAGTTAAAGTACCTTTAATGAAGGGCTCACCATATTTTTTATTCTACTTCTAGCAAAAAAAAAAGTCCCCTTTTATCAGACTTACGGCGTTACTTTACACACTCCATGGGGTTCTTTAGTAAACTAAAACTTTCACAAAAGGCATTTTTCACAAACAAATGCCTTTCATAGTTCTCTGCAATTCACAGAAAGTCAATTTAGAGTCTTTCATAATGCTGGTAGGAATGCAATTTAAGATTGATTTTCAAAAACGAAGGCAAACAAAAGCAAAAGAAATCCAACCTTGAAATAACGCAGCCGCAGCTTCAATTCGAAGGCACAATACATGTCCTCAATAGAAAAGTTAAAATGAAGGCAAAAGTCTATCTTACATAACATACATACCTCAGCTTTGAATGAAACACATCCATCCCCTAGCTCAATAATGAATGATGCCCCAAATAAATAAATAAATAAAAACAGAGCACCAAATGTCTTTTTTTCTTACTCCGCGTAAACATCTAGAGGCAATTCAATCATGTCCTCTCAGCATCAATGTTCAAACTTTTTCAGTTTAATTGAAAAAGTTGTTAAAACAGCAATCATCAAAATTTGAAGATGTTCATTATTTGTGATGTAAATCTGTTTGCCCAGAGGCGAAACGTGTTCATTTACTCAGAGGCAGAGCGGCACAGAGGAACAGACCTCGGTACCGGCACTGCAGGTGACGGTGGCTACGCCCTGAGGCACCGGATCCTTTTTAAAATGCCATGCAGCGTCGCCAGTGCTGAATGACTTCTTCTTTAGAGACACCTTCATACAACTCAAATGCCGATGGTGATGCTTCAGTACACTCGGTGGCAGGAGGCTACACCTCTTATTCAAACTCTGATGAACTGCCAGACTGAGCGCTGAGCTGTAACACAGAGGAAGCTCTCTTATTTTTCTTTTTCTCTCTGGCATTTGGCCTTCAGACTGTGATCAACATCCTTATCCCCCAAAAAAGTTCATCTCCAAATTTAAAAGTCAGACTTCATCTGCAGATAGTAAGAGAATGGTGCAGTGCGTTCTGCTGCAGCGAGGTGGAAAAGCAACAGATCGAGACTGCTGCAAATTATTTGTCAAGCAAATATCAGTAACTTTTTTTTAAACACAATCTTCGAACTTGGCCTCCTCTTACCATCACAGTGTGTGCCGCTTTGCTGGAGGGTTGCAACCCTAAAACTTCCTTAACAGAGCAAAATAAAAATAAAATAAAATGCTATCAAACACCAGTGTACTGTGAGTCATTACTCTCAAAGGGATTACTTTTTTGTGTATCTATAGCCAAACACCGGCCCCTTTATTAGGCCTTGCTAAAACCCGCTTTTACCTTCAGAACAGTTTCAGTTTTTCACAGCACAGAATCATCAAGATCCTCGAAACATTTCCAGATCTCAGGGATGAGGCGCTCCCGTTCCACCACATCTCACAGGAGCTCCACTGGATTGAAATCTGGTGACTGTGGAGGGCATTTCATGTCCAAGAAACCAGTCTGAGATTATCTGGGGTTTGTGACATGGTGCAGTATTTGCTGGAATCACTGTGGTCATAAAGGGGTGGACATGGTCAGCAGCAATACTCAGGCAGGCTGTGGTGTTGAAACAAACCTCAGTCTGGCCCAAAGTATGCAAAAAAAAATATCTTTCACACCATTACACCACCACCAACAGCCTGAAGGTTCCCAGACAGATCCATGCTTTCATGCTGTTGCAGGGCAGGGATAGCTCAGTAGGTAGCGTGGTCATCCCATGATCGGAATTTTGGGGGTTCGAATCCACTGAACAGCTACCCTGAAGTACCCCTGAGCAAGGTACGTCCCTACACACCGCTCCCCGGGCGCCTGATTTGCAGCTGCCCACTGTTTCACTGAGTGAATGGGTTGAATGCAGAAAGAGTAATTTCCCCACAGGGATCAATAAATTATATGTTGTTATCATTATTATTATTACTCTAAATCCTGATCCCACCATCGAAATGTCACAGCAGAAATCAAGACTCATCAGACCAGGCAAGCGATGTCTTTCGAATCATCCTCAGTTTCCTGTTTTTAGCTGACAGAAATGGCATTTGGTGCGATTGTGTGGTGCTACAGACCATCTGCTTCAAGGTTTGATGTGTTGTGCATTCAGGGATGTTTTTCTGCTTAACCTGGTTGCAACCTGGTTGTAACAAGTGGTTACTCAAGTTACTGTTGCCTTTCTATCAGCCTGACGCTGTCTCGCCATTCGGTTTGAAGATCAGCAGGTCGTCTTCACCATGTCTAAATGCTCCGAGTTGGATTGCGTTACGAGGAGTTTAAAGGGTGTACATAATAAAGTGGCCTAAAGTGTAAAATCCTGCATGCTCTATTGTTATGACACCATCACGTTATTTAATAGAGTGCCTTTTAGAGTTAGTCAGCCATCAAATGCTGGGTCAGTGCATTCTGTCACAGAACTAATTTAAAATGCCATACAAGTAGCGCAAAAAGAGACCAAATCGGTTTAAGCTGCAAAGAATTACAGCTGTTATTGTGAATGCTATGATGAGAAGCACCAGCAGACAATCATTTTAAGGGACTAACACAAGGCTGAGGATAAAGAAATTTGCATTATGCCTCGATTCAGTTATTTCATCTTTTATGAGAGAAGCAGCTTCAAGACTCTATTACAGCCTCTTTACTGTCGGTTTGGATGCAGCAATCCTCAAACCATTACAGAGGTAAACAAGTTTAGGCATGGCTTGGCATGTCTGCACCCCCCTCTATGCATAAACCTTTTTAGTATTTTGGGGAATCTTTCCAAGCATGAGAAGTTTGAGAACCTTCGTTTTCTTTTCTTTTTTTTTTTAATTGTATTTTAGCTTACAATAACACAAGGAGAACACTCAGATATCCCTTTTTTTAAAGGTATTCATTATTAATAAGGTTTTCTAAACTGTAATCATAGGCAACTGCTTTTATGCAATAAAGGTGCTTTGCATTTTGCATTCAATGTAAGATGTGCAAAGTCACAAAGCAGCGTTAAATTCACAAAAAAACAAACAAACATGCAGTTTTCTGCACATCAGTGTTCAGACAGACCAATGAGAAGGACACGGCTCATTTTTACATTGGCCGTCTGTAGGGATCTAAAAGCTCATATTTCCCCCTCAGTTAACTGTCAGTTTCTCCACAGGGATGTCTAAAAGCCACTCACATGTCTCGATGTATTCCTCCTGATAGAGCCGAGCTTTTAGAGTAAAAGGTACATAAGCCTGGGGGATGTTGACCTCTGTGCCTATGGAAATTTTTAAGTGTACCTCTGAGTGCATCGTTGTATGCGTGTGCAGCATCGACGTGTTTGTGTGGAGGTGAAAGGATTGATCTCTTTTATCGGTGCGAATCGGATTAATCGCGTAGGCCAGTAAACCACCATCTAACAAGGTGGAGTGATGAAAACACACCTACATAAAGACACGCATGTATGCACCCACACACGCACAAACGCCTACACCCTCACATCTGAATACACATACTGAAATCTCTCCGATAGGAAAACTTGAGCATGTTAGAAGTATATATAAAGGTCAACACTGAAAAGTGGCACAGTACACTGCATAGGCGTATACAGTACACACACACACACACACAAGCACCTACACATTGCAAGTGGACAAGAACTAAGTGTGAGAGACCCAGAAAGAAAGGGACACGCCCCTCTATTTTAGTTCAATCCCCTGGGGAAATCACATACTGACACCTCTTCTCCTGCTGTTCTTTCACCCACTTCCTCAGTTCTTTTTCTTTTTTCCTCTGGCTTTTATTCTCCCCTCTATTCAAGTCTCCATTCAGTAATGGTCTATTACCACAATGGAAGGCCCACAAATTGAATGGGACAGAATAAGAATAGCACCAAAACACACAAACAGCCACAAAAAAATCACACAAAAAAATCATTTCCCTCCTAATGTGACACATGTGTGTCACATTAGAAATGAAGAGTGAAGAGAAAAGTGCACCTTTCTCTCTCTCTCTCTCTCTCTCTCTATCTATCTATCTATCTATCTCTCATCCACCTCTCAGTACCTATTACTCATACTCTCTTCTGCCTCTGCACTCACATCCTTATCTAACTTGGCCTCTCTGGCGTTAAGCTACTGCAGTGATGCCAGATGAACAGAAAACCATCTACTTTTTTTTTTTTGGAAAAGAAGCGTGGGCAGGCCACCCACCTTAAGTTTTGGATTTTATGCCATTGCTCATAAACTAGCGAACAGTTCTTGGGTAAAAAAAAAGGTTGTTTTTATGAGGCATAGGCATGAGTGGGATGAAGCAAGAAGCATAGAAAAAGGTGAGACATATGTTTATATATGCATGCTTTTTGTTGCCTGGTAAACTAAATTTATATTATATAATATTACAGGATGTCTTTGCCATCCTCAAAATAGAATAAGAAAAATGTAGTGGTCGTGATGGACGCACATGCAGCTTTTGGCTATGAAATCCCATAAAGCCTAAATGGCTTTGGTGCTTAGATGAAAGAAGGGTAATGTATTGTTATGCTGCACTTCATCTCACACTTACAGCGTCCAAACAATGATTCATAATTCTCTGAAATTCATGTTATTTATTTAAGCTTTATTTAACCAGGAAAATAGGACTCTCCTGAAATTAAAAATGTCTTTTACAAGAGATTCCTGGCAAAGAAAGAAAGCAGTACAACCAGCAGAGTTGAATAAACTCAAGTTAAGTAGACTAAAATACAGGCAATAAAGAAGAAAAATACAAAAATGACCAAATTTTATAAACTTCAGGGCCAATAAACCCTGAAACATCAGTAGAACTCTTTGCCTGCTGCCTGAAACAAGGATAATACAATCCAAACATTTGCAGCCTGGAGTAACTACTTTAAAATCCCCTGAAGTTTTACTGAGACCAGTTCCTTAAGTTTTTGTTGATGTTGAAATGTTAATTGGATTCTCCCTGCAGACTACCCCAACGATGAGGCATGTGTACGTCCACCTTTTAACTTTTCATGACTTTTTCAGACATGCAGCAAAAACACCGACTGCAGCTCATTACCAAACTCTGGACTGACTGAACATACCCGAACATTGCCCTTATAGCTTTCTGTGTGTAGTTATATTATTAATAATGTGCCAGTCAGAAATCTTAAGAAACTGACATTAAAATATCGTTACTGCCAGATCTTTCCTGCAACCTTGAGCAACACATAGTTGGTTTTTTATCATTAAAGTAGCAAATGAGGCTAAAGACCTTCCATTTTGACCGAGGTCACAAACCTCCCTTAGTTATGGAGCTGCAGACTCAGGCTATTAAGGACATGGCGTGATGCACCGAACGTTTTCCTCCAATCCCTAGTTTTTCCACTCGCCATGCATTTATAATGTGCATACTGTAGGGCCACTATGGCAGACCATTAACTGTTCTCTATCCTCTCCTATAGCTTGTATTTTCTCCTGTTTGTTGTTGGTTTTTATGCTTTTTTTTCCCTCTTACTTTTAAAAGTCTCTTCCTATGAAAACTGAGTTCTTTTTTCCCACCATCACCCTCTGCTTGCTCACTGTGGATCATCAGATTACCGGGACTCCCTCTTAAATATTGCATGATCTTTACAATGCAAAGCACCTTGGACTGAATTGAATTAAACTCTGACTAACATCAGCTTGCACCATGAAAGCCTGCAAAGGTGTATCTGTTGCTGTACTTGCTTGAAGAGTTTCTGGGTAGAGGATCACTTTAAGAAAGAGTTGCAGAACAACTTCTCTATATCCTTTCTGCCTACATGAGGTGAATGATGACTCACCGCTTGTTTCTTTCTTCTGTTTTGCTCAAAGTGGTGAATGCGCCTGGAAGCAGATAAAGCCACCTCACAATTTCACTTTTCTTATTGTACTGTGGCAAGGCCACAGACGAATTAGCTTCAGAGAAGGGTCAGTTACTGCAAAGTGGGTTTTGCAAAAGGCGAATAGATCATTTCTTCTTAACAGGCATACAATTTAAACTGACATCTCACTGGGTGAATATCAGTGTTGGGTAAGTTACTTTAAAATAGTAACTTAGTTACATTACTAGTTACTTCTATCAAAAGTAACTCAGTTACTTCAAGTTACTCGTTACTTTCAAAGTAACTAGTTACTAGGGAAAGTAACTTTGGTTTTACTCAGAATTCTCTTGTTAATGTGTTGCTTCCATAACTTTGCCAGTCTTCTAGCTTGCTTACTTGCCACAAGTGCACTGTGCCACCTACCAATAGAAAGGAAAAGAGAGAGAAATCCCACGCCTGGACCGTCATTGACTGCTGCCATGATTCTAGCCTACGTCACAGCGTCATGTGCGCCTTTTACATCCAACACAAAAACTGCAGTCGTGATGCTTTGATTGTACTCAACTTACTGTACTGTA
Organism: Neolamprologus multifasciatus; assembly: GCF_963576455.1. Taxonomy (NCBI): domain Eukaryota; kingdom Metazoa; phylum Chordata; class Actinopteri; order Cichliformes; family Cichlidae; genus Neolamprologus; species Neolamprologus multifasciatus. The sequence continues at coordinate 29,195,539 of NC_140452.1, forward strand.
ACTCGGAAATTCTGCCTTCTGAATAGGAAGATGTAGGTAACACCAGACTGCAGATGAGCTGCATACAGGGCTGGACGGGCATTTTGACTAGAGACTGGCCCACCATTATAGGAAAAATCATAAAGCCTTTGAATGAAAACAAACGCTGTTGTGGCAGTGATGTTCACTGTTTTGATGGTATATATGCATCAATCGTTTGTTGTAAGATTGAGATGATTATTTTTTAAAAGTGAGACATTTTAAATGAGAATAAGCAAGTATTTCCTTGTGCCCACCTCTCCCTGTTAATGCCCTACCTGGCCCCCCTGGCAAAACTTTGCTAGATCCGCTCCTGCACAATTACCAGCTGTCAACTACCTAAAAAGGATCCTGGTGTTATCTGTCTCTCAGAAACAGTTTATAACTTCCCTTCAACTCATCCATGTCACCTAAAAGGTAAACCTGTTTCTCCATCAGCTGTTCAGCTCTGATGATTCAGTAAGGACATCTCCTGGTTTCATCTTCATGTTTCCCTCTCACCAGATAACCAAACCGACATCATGACCAGCAGCTTTTTTGCAGCTGTGGCTCCAGCAAACATCAGCTGATACTAGAAATTAATATTAAATCAATTCTAACAACAGCTGATCAAGCTTAAACGTGCTGCTGTTGTTTAACGCGACATCGGCTGGTTTCCTATTTCTGGCGCAAAGTGGGCGATAAACAAACAAGAGAGCCGATCAGCTGATCACTGATCAGTTTTCATGATTGAAGTAGAAACGGGAGAGGGAGGGGAAGAATGAGAGAAGAAGAGGCAGCTGTGCAGCAAAGACACAGAATAACTCCAGCTTTGTGTCTTTTTCATTGTAGCTGAATTACGGGACAAACTGTTTCTTTTCACCTCAATAAGAAACGCGTAATATTTTCTCTGAATACCAGACGGGACGGTTGGCAACTCTAATAACTTATGAACAAAATAAAGTTCAACATCATTAACTTCATAGCACCCACCCAGCTGTATAGAAACTCCGTCATGCTAGCTAGTACGCAGTACGGAAAAAGTCAGAATAACGAAAATAAACTCCACCTAAACTTGGTTTATATCTGACTCGGATAGCCTGCAGCTCATAACTTCTTACCTGAAGTTCAGTTCATACTTGGACCGGCGGCCGCCTCGGTCTCTTTTCCTTCTGCGTCCCCTTTCCCTCATCCACCTGCTGCCTCCACCACTTGCTAATGTTACTGAATCTGTGGAAGCTCCGCGATAGCCACCACACGAAGTAACGAGTAACGACCCTATCTAAATCCCAGTAACGACTAACGCGTTCCTGATTTTGGCATAATAACTAGTTACCGTGCTCGTTACCACAATAATAACGTAGTTACTGTAACGCGTTACTTAATAACGCGTTAGTCCCAACACTGGTGAATATACCATTTCTTTACACATGAGAGCTAGAGAGCTTTAAGAAGCAGCAAACGATGTCATGTACCAAAATCTGAGGAAGCGAGAAGCAACGTGGATTACATGCTTCTCTCTTGATCACCGGCTAATGAATCCACGGATATGAGTAATGTCTATGGAGCCCTGGGGAGCATTTTTGTGTGCTGAATAAATCAAAGTTCTTCTCCGTTTCCTTTTTGTTCTTGTTGAGGCAGAGGTGAAGAAATAATTAAGACCCAATTTTTATTTTGATGTCATATTTACAATTTTTTTTATTGGTGTGGACAGGTTTGCTGTTAAAAGCTTTGTGAAAATTAATTTATTCCTAATTAATTTAATATTTTGCTAAACTAATTCATGTTTATATGTATGAGTGGTCCAATTACAAAACTGTTGTTCACAGGCAACAAAACCCACAGCTTCTAAAACACAAGACCTGTGGCTGGTAATCAATGTAATATACTGGCTCTGTTTAGTTAAAACCCAGTGAGTGACCACAGGTTACAAACTGGAGAGACAATAAGAAGAAATGTCATGTTCACTGCAGGAAAAAAATACATGTTATATTACAATAACATAGTTTATTTTTATTTTTAAGACCATTTCTTGCAAGGCAGTCTCCCCTGATCTCTGCCTACCTTAATTTCTACATTAAATAAATTATATTAAATAAATGCCCAGAAATGAACAACAACAAAAGTTCAGCATGCCCAGGGTATCTTTCAGGAGTCTCTTTACCCTACTGTAGCATCAGTCACATGAAGCTGGTTATCAACTCATTAAGTTAGCTCAGTGTTTTCCCTTGACATTAACATGAAACCTGGAAGAAAAGCCAGCAAAAATAACGAATGTGCAATCAGATGGATTATAACTGAGTTTTTCATAAACGTAATATTTAAAAGATGGGCTTAGTTTTTATTCTTTCAGCTGTAGTCCGAGTAAAGAATAAATATAAAACAGAATTTATTCTATGTGCAAATTTAATAATAAGGTCCAAGGTATTTTAGGATCACATATTCGTGCTAATAACATCCCTGTTTTTTCCTGATGCTAACATTGGACATTATTAATAACTCTAGACCACAACATTTCACTGGATGGAGGTCTAAAGGATCTTCCAACATAACCTGTTCCACAGCAGGTTAAGTTACCATGGCAATGTACCCGGTAAGAAGTGAACTGCCTTCATAGCACAGAAAACCCTGAAGTTATCTGCATATGATGAAATTGTGCTTTGTAGTACAGCCCTCAGTTTGGGGTTCAGAGTCAGTGTCCAAAGCACTTCAATACGAGGACAAGAGCAGCTGAGGAACAAGCCCGCAATTAGAGAACAACTATATCTCATCTCTAACCTTATTAGAGGCGAAACAATCAATTAAAATGCAAGAATGTGATTAATGAAAACCGTCCACGGCAACAGTTTTTGTGGCCTTGTAGTGTTTGGCTGCAGTCTTTGGAAGCTCCCGTGCCCCGCTTGCCTTGTTTTTTGTCATATCAACATTGCCAGCTGACAAAGAACGTGTCGTGATTATCACCTTTCTGTCTGAATGAAAGGGAGGGGCTCGAATGCCTACTCGTTCTCTTTGGAGTTTTGCAAGTCAGCAGGGTGCCTGGACAACAAATATACAGCCGTACAGCATATTTACCTGCAGATATGTGAGAGTAGCGGACTGTGGGTATGTGAACACGCGCGTGCAAGCAGAAGGAGAAAGAGCTTGTTCAATGCCCCACAGGGATCCACTTGAGATAAAATTCAGCAGCTCTGAATAATACAGTCCATTTATCAAGGAAAAAGCGCTAACCCTGACATGCACACGCACACAACGCATATATACAGCACGCAGAGGGTTGTTGTGGAGTGAAGGTGCCCTTGTGTCCCAGGTCATTTATCAGAATGTGTAATTCAAAGTGCCATGGCAGGCGAAGCCTGATGGTCTGAACTTCAATTTCTTCTCATTGCTTTAAACCGTACAGCATGTAATGCAACACTGCTGTGCCCCTGTAAAGTAAAACACCCTCTCCCCTCTGTCTGGATTTGCATCAGTCAGCCACAGAAAGCCCCGCTACGGGAGAAATGCCACCACAGCAGGACAAGAAGGCAAACAAGCAAAAGCACAATCTTTTATCTTAACAATGCAGAAAAAAAACGTTTGAAGCAACTTTACTTTTTAATAATATAAAGTTTCCAAACAACTATCATTAAGTAAAAATACATAAATTCAACCATGCTCCAAAATCTTCATCTGGGAGCCACAGGACTAAACAACCAAACTATGTAAAGTAGGTAGAAATACCTTAACCACATACTCTGGTTAATTCTTACTAACCAAAAATACATTAATATCAAAGTTTTAGTATGAGTAAAAGTTGATTTTGTTAGTGAAAATTGTAGAGTAAAGGTATTGTGATATTTGTAGCCACTGAAAATGTAAGTATGTAAAAGAAAACAGAGCACTCACTACAAAGCTCAAAAATATTAGGGAACATTTGATCATCACAATATAACACAGCTAAACTTCAGGAGTGTTAATCTGTCCAGTTAGAAAGCACGAAACACTGTGAGTTCATTTCACCTGCTTTAATGCAAATGAAACTGATAACAGGTGCAACAGAGAGGCGACAATAACACAACACCAAAAACGTTGTTTGGTCTTGCAGCTGCTGTCCATAGATAAATTTTCTTATTATTTGAGCCTACTGGGTGTTTTTCCTCTTCTTTTGCTTTTTCCTCGTCAGTGTTGGTAGCATGAGATCATGCCTGCAGCCCATACTGGTAGTCCAGCTCTTCCAGGATGGCACATCCATATGTGCCATTGCAAAAATGTGTATTTGTCTCAACATTGTAGAAGAAATATCCGAGTTAGGCTGTTACACGTGGAGAGCTGGACAGGGCAGTTGAAGGGCAATCACCTAGCCCGAAATAACCTCCAGCAGATTACTCATGTGCATGTTTCTGACCAAACTGTCCGATACCGACTCGATGAGGGTGGCACGATGGCCTGAGGTCCTTTAGTGGGACCTGTGCTCACAGACCAGCATCGTGTAGCTCGACTGGCATTCGCCTGAGAACACCAGAACTGGCAGGTCCCCTGTTCTCTTCACAGATGAGAGCAGATTCACACTGAGCTCATGTGACAGACATGAAGAGTCTGGAGACAACGTGGTGACCACAGTGGTACCTGCAACATCATCCAGCTGTTTTTGCAGTGGGTCATTGATGGAATGGGAGGGCACGTCCTTGGAAGGTCGCACAGACCTCCACGTGTTAGCCAGCTGTAGCTTGATTACTGTTAACAGGATTAAATCCTCACCTATTGTCACACCTTACGCTAGCGGTGGGTTCCTCCTGGTGCAGGACAATGCGCTGCCTCATGAGGCCAGAATGTGTAGGCAATCCCTGAATGATGGAGGCACTGATGCCATTGTCTGGCCCTGATTTGTCCCAGACCTGAATCTAACGAGAACTTCGGGGAGTTTTTACATTGGTGCACCTGACACCAACACATAGCACCACAGACTGATCAGGAGCTAACTCATACCCTGATCCATGTCTGGAAGGAGATCCCCAAGGACACCATCCACCATCCCATCAGGAGCATTTCCAGATGTCGTCCGAAGTGCATCCAAGTCAGATCGGGCTTTTAATGTTGATTTTTAACCTGTTTATTTAATTGGTCAGCGTCTGGTGTGATTTAGGTGTTTTGAGCACTGCACAACTTACTGTAGTTGTGGCTCACATCATCAGGCACTTTTAATCAAAACATTTCATGAGTTCTCTTAATGACTTTTGGATTCTTTCATTTGCATTAAAGTAAAAGACCGTCAGTGCAAATTATTACAACCTAAGGAAGGAAACCTTCCTCTTTGCTTCTGCACTGGAGCTAGGCAAGGATGAATGTTTTAAGATTGCTGCAATGAAACCTACGAATGACACGACTGTTACAGAATGATAGTGTGTAAACTTCAAACTGACACCTGCAAATAGACAATAAAAAGAAATGTGGTCTGTTTTCCCTTTAGGCTACACAGTATAACGCACACTGCAAAGTTTGATCTGCAAACAAACTGAAACTGTCCTTGATTAAAACATCAAAGCAGAACAACACAGGCTGTACGAATGAATATCTGCTGAGTTTGATTTAATTAAACAGCTTATTATTGCTTCGTGTTTACTCTGAGCCTCGGGTTCAGTAATTCTGCTACAAGGAGGAGGGGTTTCTGTTTTTGATCATGCACAGGTTGGTGCTGCTCTGTGCACAACACAATCAAATTGAAAAATGGACGTCCATGAGAGTAAAGTTCACTGAAAAGTTTCTTTCCCAGCAGAGAGCATGGCATACACAGAATCCTAATATTTAAAGCAAACTATTGTTGTCTGGTCCAATACTGTACTTTTCCAAAACATTTACAGACAGTGAAACAAAGTCCACAGGCAATCACTCAACAAGCTCACCGAGCACCGCTGACTACATCGGTTAATGAGCCACCAAGCTTGCCTGCTGCCTTCACCGAACGGGCAATCGATTGAAGCTGTCATCTCACTGCACATTGTCCGCCGCTGCAGCCACTGCTCATGCATGACACACCTACCTGTTATTACAGAGTCCCTCGAGGTTTGGAATCGAAATACTGCGTTGGGAATTGGAAAACCTCATGAATCCCGCTCCCCATAGTTTCAGTTGTGCCACAATCGATCAGCGCAATAAAACCGAGAGCAGAAGCTCATACATGCTGGATATTAACTGTAAGACTGCGAGTATGTGGAGCTCCACAATATTATGTACAAGACACACATAGCAAGCAAATCATCCTCCAGATGTAATTTGATCTCCATGTGGTTTCTGCTGCATGTAAATGTCCTTCCCATCATGTAAAATGATGGGAAGGACATTTGTTGCACAGCCCTCCTTATTTGTTGCACAGCCCTATATATGTCTGGATTTGTAACTGTGAGGTACATTTAATGCATTATTCCAGACTTTGCATTTAAAGTATTTAAATGAGGTATAATTTAGATGCAGGCACGCAGGCGACGAGACACGCACTCTGTGCTCTGCCATCATCTAAATGAAGAGCACTTTAAAATATTCTCACTACAATGTTTGTGAGTAACTTGAGTCGTCATGTAATTCGAGGTTATCTGCCGCTGCGAGGTGACTGACAATCCACCTTCCATGCAGCGGCACACCCACACCACCTCACATGCAGTTCAGCGACACACACACACACAGGTCACTGGTCTTCTGTGACCAGTTGAGGCGATTTGTTTCAATTGCCTGATCAACAACAATGGAATCAGCGGTGTGTGTATTTGGATGAATCCGCTGAATATAAAGCTCCAGGTTCGCTGCTTACAGCCCCATGTCGCATCGGTGGTATATTATTGAGGATAAAATCAAGGCAGACAAGAAGAAATACACTCTGGAGGTTTCACACGAGGCTGAAAAGGCCACATCAGGGCTTAAGGGCAACAGCGCTGCTTCCTCGTGTCTCCTTTCAAAAGGAAATGTTTGATATTAGCGGGATATTAGCGACTTTTTGCATCAGTCTCTGGCTACTGTGGATGGATTTTTTTTCAGTGATTCCTTCTACTGGTTCCAAAAGAGAATTCAAGATTAAATAAATACCTTTTTGGAGTATAGGCCAAGCTTAAAATAAAGAGATAAGACAAGCTATTTTGACTGATAGTGAAAGAGCAGTGCGTCAGTAGCTTTACCGCGAGCTCAGCTCTATGTCTTATTGTTTTGCATGTATGCAAATGAACAGTGAACACCTGGATCTGCCCACAACCACTAGATCAGACTGCATGAATAGGTAAAAATGTATAAAATATTTCACATTACGCGAGCAACAAGTAAAAGGGTTTTCTTAAACTTTTGTCGTCAGTTCAGATTAACACTTTTATCTCAAGGGCAGGCACGCTCATATAGAGCAAGCAGATACATGCCCAGTGCAACTAATGCAATAGTCATGTTTTAATCCCCATAAGAAAGCTTTCTCTTCCAGCGGTGAGGTCAGAGCACAGAGTCTAACCCTTGCTCCCCAAACTGACAATTATAACACTATACAATGCAAAACCCCAGTGGGCTAAACCTACTCCATTCAGCAGAACCACTTTCATGTCATTAAGGTCAAGCTATCAGGGGAGCTCGGGTATGGAGTTCTGGGACACGCACTCAAATCCCCTCATGCACACACAGAAATAATTACAGGGTTTTTTTTCTTCTTTAATTCAAATGGGCTTTTTTTTTCTTCCACCTTATCATTCAGTGCAGAATTTTCCCCTGCTTTTAACTCGTGCCCATCATCTTTGGTTAAATGAGAAGAAAACGTGGAAACATCTGTGCAGAGAAATGAGAAAATGACAAGGATAGCGGATAACTAGGAGCTGGAGGAGAAAGGTGAATGCACACACCTGCCCGCAAGTGTTGCTTCTGCACGCACTTGGTGAAAGTCACAGAGCTCGCAGACGTGTACGTAAACACTTCAGAGACTTTGGAGTGAAGCATGTTTGTGTGAGTATAAGCATCTATGAAGCCAAAATGATAATAATAATAATTTGTATTGACACACCCAGTGGAGTGGAGAGTGAGAAGAATCCACGAAAATAATTATTTTGTTGAAACACCCTCCGATTCCCTGATGAACTAATCCTCACATCTGTTTCACTGGAGACTGAGGAGAGATGAGTCTGCTGCTTTTACTGCCCCACTGTCTCGCAGGCACGTACAAGCCAGCATATAAGTGTATGCATTTCACTCCATTACTGTATAAACTCACAAATCTCATGCATGACAGCAGAGATACGAACACTGAGGTACTTCTTAATCGCCCTCCACCCCTCCAGCTCCTACTTATCTGCCATCCAGAGTACTGTAAGATACTTTATTGTGGATAAAACTGCACTCAAGAAAAGGAATGCAAAGACTTTCTCTCCCTTTAAAATGCACATTTGTAACCTGTAGCAACTGTGACGCTTCAGGTCGTCATCCTGCAGGGCGTTACATTCCCTCCAGACCAAATCACACAAGGAATTACAGTACGGGTGACGACAACTAACCATTAACAAACAAAACAGGCTGTAAGGGAGGAATGCAGTTGGACAGGACTTTCAGCCATGTGACCTGAGTGCAGAAACACGTACGTGGACATCTGTCGCACAAATGCATTGGCAGCGTAAAGGCAGATACACATATACCGTACCTGCAGGCAGGTGTGTACGAATGAAAGCCGCAAGAATAAAAGAAGCACGTCACTGCAGTCAAACACACAAAAGGTAGTAATGTTTTTTACATGAAGCAACATGTGGACAAAAAGTGTCGGGTCACCACAGTGGATTTTTCAGACCCATGTGTAGGTGTCCAACATGTCACCGACACGGATAAAGCATTTCTTTATGTTTATCACCTAACCCGCGTGTGTGACACTGCACATGCACCTGCACCCCTGTGAGCATATACTGTATCTAGGTAATTGAATCTGAGCACAACATGTCAACACTGGCAGCCAATCAAACTTTCTTTCTTTTTTTCCTTTTTTTAATTTCACTCACGACACTATGCTTGACGGGACATGTGAATATAACAGAGGGTAGCAATTTTAGATTTTATGCATCTGCGTGTCATAAATCATACAAATGCAAAATAAGGAGCAGTAGGGACGACAGGATGCAGGGGGAAGTAGGAAAGATGAAACAACACGAGGCTTGTTGATCTGGGGACGCAAGAACAAACAGCGGCAATTTAACTGTTAGCCTAAAATAAACACAGACACAAACACAGACACACAGACACACACCCACACACACGTGCAAACAAGCACACCACAAGTGAACAGAGACTACAGTGCACAGGGCTCATCTTCCATTGAAAAAAGGCACTGTCTTTAATTTCCTACCTTTCATGTTTATAGCTGCTTTATGTTTCATCTTTCCATCCCTTATCCCCCCACCCAACCTCCCCCTCACTCACTCTCTCTCTCTCTCTCTCTCTCTCTCTCTCTCTCTCTCACACACACACACACACACACACACACACACACACACACACACACACACACACACACACACACACACATCCAGAGAAGTAATAAGCCTCTCAGTGACTCAATCAACAGAAAAAGAGAGAACAGGAACAGCAACAGGAGCTGAAACTTACCCTCCACAGACAAAAAGCCATCATTAGCACCCCCCCCCCCAAAAAAAACAAATAAATAAATAAATAAATAAATAGAGAGGGTCAAAAAAAGAGAGAGAGGGGGGACGACAGATGTGTGTGTTAAAGGGAGGTCAAAGAAAGGGATGATAAGATTTTATATTGGGAAAACCGGAAAGTTGGAGGACAATGCTTAAAAAAATCAGTATTGTTGTTTAGAACTGGAAGAGAAGAGAAGAGAAGAGAGGTGATCCTACCTGGAGTTGTTCGGACAGCGTGGTGGACTGTCTGGCACTCAGGGCTGGAGCTGAACTCTCGTCAGGACGCAGGAACACTTGCTGACCACGTCTGTAGGGATCAAAAACAGCAGTGAGGACCTCTGTGTGTGTCTGCGTGTTTGAGTTGTCCTCTGCGCACGCCAGCTGTCAGACTTTAAGTGATAAGCTGCTGGCAAAGGAGCATTTCCATTCACACACACACTCCTAGACACAACAATTTATCTCTTCCTACATCTGAGGAGTGCAGGAATTTAAAGGTGTGTGTGAGGGAATGTAGGTGAATGTGTTTGTGAAGTCCTTACAGGTCCTTTCCTTTCTTCCTCTCAAGCGCAGTCATGTCATCTCCACCTGTCGTACGCAGAGAGAGCGCCGGAGTCACACACACATTCGCGCACACGGCGAAGTACCGAAGCACACGCTCGCGCTGGCAGGCTGAGACGCACACTGGCGCGCTAACTCCACGAGCTGCAATGCATAGAGCTGAGAGTGAACACAGTCCCTCCTCCTCTCTCCTCCCACCTCTCTCTCATGCTCTCTCTCTCTCTCTCTTTTTCTCTTTCTATGTTCCTCCTCTGGGTCTTACCGCCTCCCTCAAACCCTCCCCATGATTCACCTCTCTACTGTCAGTATGTACGCTGAAGGGAACACTGTTATAAAGACATACATAATGGACCGACTTCAAAAAAAGAAAGAGAATTACCATCTCGGTTTTGTCGTTTGCTTCTGCCAACATGTTCTTATATATAAATATATATAAGAACATATATATAGTGATAAAATGTCAGGTTAAACTGATTTTACTTGGCTTTGTTACCTGTGTTTTCTTGCTTTTTGTTGGTTTGTCAGTTCGCCAAGACAGAATAAAACTCCCTGTATTTGCTCACAAGCCAATTCTAATGGAACAAAACTGCAGGCATGCTTCAAATGTTGCTGTGGCTACAAAGAAGCGACAAATTCTAAAACATGGATGCATTCCTAACGTCATCAACCGAGCATCACAGAAGATCTCTAAAATCAGCAGCCAGTGTTTACCGAACTCAGAAATGTAATCACAAGCTCACCTTCTGTATAGATTTATTTCCTATTTGCACAGTGTCATGTCACACTGAAGCTGACCTTTGACCTTTAAAAAAAAAATTAATCCAGTATTTTTGTTATGGTCAGAAATGTGTTTGTGTCATCCATCCATCCACAACCTTATTGGACATCTGGCTCCATCTCACCCTGTCCCCATCATCCTCCTCTGTCACACCAAACTTCTGCATGTCCTCCTTCACTACATCCATGAAGCTTACTCTGCAGTCTTCCTCTTTTCCTTCTGTCTGGAAACTTCATCTGTCCAACATTGCCACCGTTGCTCCTCTGCACATGTCCAAACCATCTCAGCCTTCCCTCTCTAACCTCGTCTCCAAACTGCTCGACTTAAGCTGTTCCTCTGATGTCCTCATTCTCTTCCATCCAGGTCACTCCCAATGAGCCACCTCCAGCTCTGCCCCAGTAACTGTCCAAACCGTACATCATAGCATGTCTCACTACCATCATGTAAACCTTCCCTTTCACTCTTGCTGCTTCTTCTGTCTCCCATCACCCCTGACAGTTGTCTCCACCCAATTCACCCTGCCTGGACTCTCGTCTTCACCTCTCTTGTGCACTGTCCGTTGCTTTGGATGGCTGATCCCAAGTATTTAAAATTTATCTAGCTTCACTGTCTCTACCGCTTGCACCTTCACTTTTCCACCTCTCTTCCTCTTATTCGCACACATGTATTCTGCCTTCCTTCCACTGATTTTCATTCCTCTTCTCTCCAGCGTATACCTCCACCTCTCCAGGCTCTCTTCCACCTGCTCCCTACTTTCTCTATACCTCTCCATTAACACTCTCAAAGCAAACATCACATCTGTAGTGATCCTTCTCAGCATGACGCCATACTGCAGCTCAGTTATCATCATCTCTATTCTTAACTAAGCTTCAATATCGCTCTCCCAGTTGTTCATAAGATGACTCGTCAGCATTAGTTCTCTGCAGTTACTATAGTTCTGCACGTCACCTTTGTCGTTGAATATCGGCACACTTCTCACTCTACAGGACTGTGTTACACATTCTGGTTTAAAAGTTCACCATCCCTTTTCCTTGACATCTGTGTAGACTTTAGAACCCCCCCCCCCCCCCCAAAAAAAAATAACCCCAAAACATCAGGTTATTTGTGGAACCACTTAAAATAACTTATTTGCAGATATTTGTAAATTCATGAAAATTCATGTCAGCGAAGTCAGATGTGGAAAGACTTTTGATGCAAGAGTAACAAGCATAGATAATTAAAATATATCTGACAACATCCTCTGGTTTTTGATAAAGTCTTATTTTGTTTTTAAGCAAACAAATTTGCTAAATTTGGTTGCTGTTCTGGAACATTTAATCATATCACGTGACCTGATAAAGGAAATCTTTGTGCACAAACCTTCAGGCTACAGTTTTTATGATATAGCAACAGGAGAAGAAAAGTGAGATTGCTTTGGTGTTACTTGGGTCTCCTACCATCGCACACAGTTTCAAAGGCAATAAAAATCGATGAAGAATCATTTAAAACTCCCCACGGTGTCTAGAAGTATTTAAAAAAAGATTCAATTACATCATTGGCCCTTTCATTTTTTCACACCCGCATTTATTATTGATGAAATTTTCTTAAGTCTAAATAAAACAGAATAAAATCTTTGAAAATAAATCCTGAAAATCAAAAGCAGGAGGAACCCTAATTTATCCGAAAAACCAGCTTAGCAGAAACACAGTCACACACCACCGGAGCTCGATGCTTTTAATCAGCCGACAGATTTATCATGTCGGAGTCTAGAGCGATGCTGACAGCGACAGGACATTTAGCATGAAGCTGTCAAACAGACTAAAAGGAGTCTGTCTAATGCAAGTCAAGCAAACTCACAACAAACCATGGCTAGGCACGCTTACAAAGTCACATCACATGTTAGCGGATGCTCTTCTTAAGCAGTCGTATCAAGTCAACACTCTGCTGGTAATTCTTGTTATGTTTAATACATTGTAGGTATTTGCATGATAGTTTGCTAACAGCTAGGCCACTTAACTGAGTACAGAGAGTACAGATTTGAAGCTATCACAGACAGACAGCCACAGTGTGGGATTACGGCGGACCGATTCAAATGAAGTAAGCAGCTTCGGTTCAAATGCTGAAAATTGGCCTGACTCGGGAAAGATAATGGTAATTGTTTGGAAAAACAATCAAAACTAAGCACTGTTGTGATGTGTTCACTGAAGGCTGAAATTGTCTGAAATAAATTCAGGAAGGTTAAGCATTCATACAAAATCACATAGAGTGTAGAGCAATGGCTATCTGTCTTTGAGTAGTACTTTTGCTTTAATGTACAAGCTCATGCTGGACAAATAATCAATGGCACGTGCTATTTTATGAATTTATCACTACACTGAATTTAAGAACCAAACCCAGTTGAATCCTTTTAAGAACTTATAGAGTTCACAGGCAGTCAGAGGTTAAGCCCTGGCTCATGGGGTTATGTTGAGGGGAGAGTGCTCGGATATAAAATGCTCTAATATCAAACCCAGCGACGGCCTGTTTTGTAAACAGTGAAGGGTTATTCCAGTACAGCACAAGCTCAGACTGTATCGACTGTGTTGTGTTGGCTAATAGCTGCAAGACACAAAGACATAATCAGCACAGCACACAGTTCATATCATCAGCTCTGTATGGCACACACTCACAGAGGCCGGAGAGCAGGCCCTTACATATACTCAGAAACACAAGCAGAACTACAAACACACACCTCAAAATGGGTTAGTTCAAAGCGAATTCTCCTCAAAGACTGTCTCTCTTCATCTGCCGTGGACTCGGTGATCTAGATTACCTTTTACACACATGCACACACATGCACGCACGCGGAAACACAATTCTCCACGTTACTGCTGCCATAGTACAGCTGAAGAGAATATTGATCTCTTGTTCCTGATTAAAACCAGGGCTGCTCAAACGCAATCAACACACAAACCCACCCCGTGAACCCACCCACTGCTCTTTCTCACACACAGACCTATAAAACAAACACACACACACACAAACTCTGGCAGCCTGAATCCAATGTGAAGGGCCATAATTAGTAATCAGTGAACACGGGATCGGATGATGATCCAGCCAGTAACCGCGCTCTAATAGTTGTGTATTGTCTTTATGAATAAAACATATATGTGAATGTATGAGATTTATATAATGTCTATTAAAAAACTGTGATTGGAAGTGTGTATATGCTGAAATCCAGACTTCGCTTTTGTCCAGACTCTCTTTGAGTGATTGAAAGCACTAAACAGTAAAGCTGCACTCAGGGGAATAGGGCTAATCTACATAATGGTGGAGATATGTTAACAGCATCCTGATGCACACACACACACACACACACACACACACACACACACACACACACACACACACACACACACACACACATCTTCCACACTAGCAGCGCCCTCTCCGATGCGACTGAGCCAAACAGAGTTAAGACAATGATGTATTTATGTTTTGTTATGTTTATCTCTCTATTTAACTGTATCATTACGATGCTAATTACAGGGCAGTCTTTATGCAGTTTTATGTACATATTATAGCACCCTGTGATTAAAGACTGATAACAGCCTTACAGCTGGTAGATTACAGCTATTTACAACTGTACTGACATTTCACTATTTGTTTTTCTCTGAGAATATCACTGGAATGTAAATGAAAGGATTCATTTTCAATGGAGATTTCTCCAAAATCAGCCCTGTTTTGTCTTACTTTCCTTTTAGACCTCCATCAAAGCTTGAAAGGGGGGGCTGTGCAACTTGACTCTTTTCTGGAAAACAATAGCGATTCCTTTTTCAAGATGGGATGTGCTCCGCTTGATGAGTAAAGTGCATTCGGAGAAGTGTTTCTACTGTGTGTGGAGCAGGTAAGGACAAAGAGAGGAATTACTTGATCATGCTCATAGTGGGAATATAAGATTGTTAGATAAGGCTGATAAAACTCAAATGGATCTGAACCACCTCACAAAGACAACTTATTGTGCACAATAGCAGTCATACTTCATGTAATGCACAATGTTTTACCTTAGCTTTGCACACAGTGCTGAAACAATCCATCATGGAACCTATTAGTAAATTGTCAGACACCCAGTTATTGATTAAAGCGACCAACCCCTGGTTGACAGTGGGTAACAAGAACCTGCTTTTAAAAGGAAGAAACACTCCTGCAGAACCAGGGTCAGACGGTGGCAGCCACAGTGTCAGCGGCACAGTGGGATGACAAACCGCAAACAGGACATATAAATAAATAACACATAAAAGTAATAAATAAATAGAGTAATAAATGCACAAACTGCAGGATGGAGAAGGCAAGTCTGTCTACATGAGTTAATAATAAGGTCACAGTCGCACTAGGAAAAAAAGCTTAGAGGCCAAGGCACCTCAAAAATTACCGAGACTTTACACAACGAATTTCAGCAATGAAATGTCTTGACTAGAGATGGCACGATACCGCTTTTTTATGTCCGATACCGATACCGATATCATAAATTTGGATATCTGCCGATACCGATATGAATCCGATATAGTGTGTTTTTTAATCAATAAAACGTTTTTTTTTAATATCTTGCTGCATTTTGTATAAGTTTATACTCAAGTTTAAATAAATAACAACACTAAAGCTATTCTGTTAAACCTGTATGTAAAAAATACACTGCACCCAAAATATTTCATAGTTCAGCAATACTGATCAATCTAATAAACTTAAACCTACTCAATCCTTCCTATTCTGGTATTTTAAAGAGTACTTAGCAGAAATATTAAGCAACCTAACTAATAGGGTTGCAAACTCCCAGCAAAAAAAAAAATAGGGAACCACCCTCTACCTCATGATGCTTAATCGATGTAATCAAATTTAATTTGATGCAGGGGGAAAAATGCACAGAAATAAATTATTTTTCAAGAATAATTAAATAGATTCAACATCTTTCTTCAACAGAATTGCAGACTGCACAGATGGTACTTTCCCAAAGGAAAAAGTAGTATTGCTTACTAGGGTATATTAGACTTAAAGTTACTATATACAGTAATGGACTTCTATATATTTTACATCAGATTAAAACTTTGGGTGTAAGAGTCAGATAATTATTTATTAAAAGCTCGACATTTTAAATGAGAATAAGAATGAAAAGTATGTCTTTGTGCCCCCTTTTCCCTGTTCATGCCCTATCGGCCCCCCTGGCTAAACTTTGCTAGATCCGCCCCTGCACAGTTACCAGCCGTCAGCTACGTAGAAAAAGATCCTGGTGTAGAAAGTAATATTAAATAAATTCTAACAACAGCTTATCAAGCTTAATAGTGCTGCTGTTGTTCAGCCGCTGGTTTCCTCTTTCTGGTGAGAAGTGGGCCAAAAACTAAGAAGAGAGACGGACTTAGCCGATCAGCTGATCATTAAGCAGTTTCACGATTGAAGTAGCAGCAGGAGAGAGAGAGAAGAGGCAGTCGCTCCATATATCTGTTGTTGTTGCTTAACGTGGGAATGCTTTACAAACATTCAGAGATGAACTTACACACTTGCTTTACTTCTCTCTGGGATAACTTCCTCGGAGATGAAATGCTGGTTTGGTAGCGAGGCTACAAATACACGCAGCCACTCTATCACGTGATGCATACTGCTGCAATGTGCTACGGTTACGAGCCGAGTTACGCCGTGTAGCAAGTTTTGTGAGGTGCTTTTTTGATATTTAATGGATCGGATTACATTTTTTATTTCTCGCAGATATCCGATCCAGTAATTTGGGTCAGTATCGGACCGATACCGATACGTAATATCGGATCGGTCCATCTCTAGTCTTGACTCTTGACAATGGCATTAAGCAGGAGTGAGTCTGCGAATGGTTTGTAACTGAATGCAGTAAAGCTGACAACTATCTGTGATAAATCTGTGAAATCTGCAAATCTCACTCCTACACGCACAGAAATTTCTCCAAAAATAGCTATAGGCACAATCAGGTATAATATTATGACCACCTGCCTAATGTTGTGCCGGCCCCCCTTTTGCTGCTAAAATAGCACATTTAGGCATATGCTCCACAAGACCCCAGAATGGGTCTTCTGGTATCTGGCACCAGTGGAGGTGGGGCCTCCACGGATCAGACTTGCTTGTTCAGCACATCCCACAGTTGCTCAATTAGATTGAGGAACTGGAGATTTTGGAGGCCAAGTCAACACCTCAAACTCATTGTTGTGCTCCTCAAACTATTCCTGGACCATTTCTGCTTTGTGGCACATTATCCTGCTGAAAGAGGCCACAGCCATCAGGGAGTAGTGTTTTACAGTGTACGTGGTATTTGTCAAAGTAACATCCACATGGATGGTAGAACCTGAGGTTTCCCTGCAGAACAAAGCATCACACTGAATTTTACCTTCTTCCCATAATGCATCCTGGTGCCAGGTGATCCCCAGATAAGCAACACTCACACATGCTCAACCGGCCACATGAAATAAAAGACAATGTGATTCATCAAAGTAGGTCCAGTTCTGATGCTCCTGTGCTCATTGTTGATGGTGGACAGAGGTCAGCATAGGAATCCTGATTAGTGTGCAGCTCTGCAGCCCAGTACACAACAAACTGGGATGCACTGTGTATTCTCACACATTTCTATCAGAACCAGCATGAACTTTTTCAGCAGTTTGAGCTGCAGTAGCTTGTCTTTTGGATACAGAGATCAGCCATCGTTCCCAACATCCATCACTGAGCCTTGGCCGCCCATGACCCTGTCGCTGGTTCACCACTGTTCATTTCTTAGCTAGATACTGATCACTGCAGACTGGGAACTGCAGAGCCGCAGTTTTGGAGATGATCTGACCCAGTCATCTAGCCATTACATTTTGGCTCTTGTCAGACTTCTTCAAATCCTTACACCTGCCCATTTTTCCTGCTTCTAACACATCAGCTTTGAGGACAAAATGTTCACTCGGTCACTGATACAGCTCATCAACTAACATGTGCCATGACAACGAGATAATCAGTGTTATTCCTGTCAGAGATCATAATGCTGTGCCTGATCAGTGTAGTTTTTGCAGGACAGTAATTCAACTACAAAATTATATAGGTTCATTTATATATATATATATATGTATATATATATATGTATATATATATATATATATATATATATATATATATATATATATATATATATATATATATATATATATATATATATAGGAATTTAACCAAAATAATAAAATAATAAATAAAAATAAAAAAATAAAGCCAGTTGCAACCACTTGAGTTGAGTCCCCTATTCCAATGAGAGGTACTGCAGACAAACTGTGCTGATCAGTGCAAACTGACCCAGACCGGCTGCAATGTTCTGGCAATCAGTCTGCGTTTATAAATTAGACAGCAGCTATTTGCAGACTAGTAATTGCAGTCATTCGGAGTCGGACCAGACTGCCTCTCAACGTGCGACCTGTACTTGTAAACGAAACACTGAGCGTGCACGACCCTCAACCTCTGGGCTGAACTGTTTACCACAACTATTTGCTATTGGTCACCACATGCTAAAATACTCAATATGATCATGAAGCACCCACCGATTTTTCTTCACTGCAAAGCCATTACAGAGCAATGTGCAAACCTTTAATCACTCTGTCTGTGGGCATTTATACTGGTGCGATTCCTGTACTGAAACACTGTCACCTCCCATTACAGTGAAGTTGCTCGGTTTAAAGAAATACTCCAAGTAGCGTGCGACTAACAGCTTAGAGGGAGGTGTATGTCTGAGCATGTGTGTGAAAATTACTTAAACTTATTTTTACTCATAACTAATTTCCTTAAACAAAACAAGCAGTAAAACAACAGCAGGAAGGCAACAACGACACGCCCTCCTTTGGAAAGTCACGCAGGCGATCACACATGCACTTGAGGGCGAGCTGCTCTGTTTGTATTGATAACGTGTTTCAACACTGCAGTGCCTTTGTCAACGCGAGTCTCCTCTGCGAGGCATAGCTCTGGCAAACAATGAATTTGAACGCACAAAACTGCAATAATGCTGCAACCGGGATGAGGAAAAAAAGCGCAGAAAACACACATGCACGTATTTCACCTTTGTACAGCATGTATTCACCACACTCCTCTGATTCAAACCCTCTTTCACTTCTCAAGATGCAGGCCTCTTGTTTTTTTACAGTTTGATCAAAGTGTCTCATACGCAAAGGTCTTAATATGACTGTGACTGATTTTTCAAACAATGCTCGGTTCGCTTCATTTTATACACCAGTCAGTTTCGAGCCCGATGTTGTGGGAGTCATTATTTCACTGAAACGGTCACAGCACCTTACAAATCCAAAGCTCTTTGTGTGAACAGTGGAGCTGTGCGTTGTGTCACGGCCAGCAGAATCCAAACAGCATAAATAACAAACCTTTCTGACTTCTGTTCATCAAAAATCGCAAAGCAAAATTTTGAGAGGTTGCTTGGTGGTTGCTATGTGAGTTAGTACGTTGGCAACCTGAAAGGTTTATAAGCCAGTTTCCATACCAACATGCGCTGTCTCCTAACTGAGTACAGGCAGATGAGAGGATGATGAAAATGGAAAAAAAGAAAGAAAGAGGAGAGGAAAGGAGACCTTACTGCTCTATAGAAATCTCTGTATAGGCTTGTGCTGTTTGGAAATCCTACCTCGTGTGCAGCACAATAACCCGACCCTGTAAGAGCTAATTATGCTGTATACTTATCTGAGAAATACATTTCACCTAGCAAGTACAAGGTATATAAACAGACGAGAGCAGCTGCTTAATTGAATCATTTCTGAGTTTGCTTCTAAGCCGAACTGATTGATACTTCACTGCTGGTGAAATTGCAGGCTGTTCAACACGTAGCCTGTATGAAATTCAGCTTCTTCCTTTGTTTCTTTCTTCTTCTCTTTCTTTCCCTCTTTAAAATAAATTTGCTTTGTAAGTGATTAAACACTCGAAACGAATCTTCAGGGTGCAATATTGAGAGCGGCTCTGCCGTGCTGCAAAACCGCCAATTTGTTGTGCATGGCATGTTGAATAATGATAAAACTGTCAGGGAGTAGTTTTTGGACGGGAGATGGTGCAGAAGGAGACAATTTTCTCGGGCTTTCAGCAACAGACTGGACACAGACTATGCTTTGTTCTCTGGATTTCGTTCTTTGATCAAAATGCCATGACTTCAGTGACCTTTACATAAGAGCTGGACTGACCCCAAGCCGATGTCTGACTCTGTGTCTGTAATTGTTTCTTGCACTTCTTAACTGATCCTTTGGTCCATATTAAGGTCGCTGTCACTCACGGCTAATGGACAGAGGCTTCAACTGGATTTACAGCAACAACAATAGCTTCTTATTGGTGCAGGCAAAGCCAGCACTTTGGTGGGTTTAAACACTCTATGGAAGTGATGATAAATTAGTAAGTGACAGTAAGTTTGGAACTGGCTTGGAGTAGAGCCAAATCCTCCACATCATAAGGAGCCAGGTGAGGTAGTTCGGGCATCATGCCTAGGATACCTCCTGCACGCCCCCTTGGTGAGGTATTCCGGGCATGTCCTACTGGGGAAGCCCCAGGGCAGAGACAGGACTCGCTGGAGAGATTATATCTCTCGAATGGCTTGGGAATGTCTCAGTCCCTCCGGATGAGCTAGAGGAGGTTGCTGGGGTCAGGGAATTCTGCAGCTTTGAGAGGCTGTTGAGCCACCGCAACCTTAACCCGGATTCTAGAACAGATGCTACATTTGTTAAACTTTCTAGGTTTCTTTATTTTTTCCTCTGTAAAAAGTCAAAGAAAATAAATTTCAGTTGAAAACAAGCCAGTGTGTCCCAGTGTCCAAAACCCCCAAATTGCAAAAGAAAAAAAGAACATTAGTTAAAATGTCCGAGTGCCCAGGAGAAGACTTTTGTTTGTTTTGTAGGTCTAAAGATTTCCCAACTACAATTACGTACAACACACAACAAAACAGCTAATGACATTTGAGAAGCTGGAATCAATGAATGCTCAGTGATTTCCACTAAATGTTTTTTGTGTGGCCCGTCGGTTTGCGCTAATTGTAACTTGGGTGGTTTTGAAGAAATCAGAAGCTGCAACAAAAGGCAGCATGCAATTGATTCAGTCTCACAGGTGATGAGCGCAGAGTGCTGGTGTTTGTAGTTGTCTGTGATGTGGCTTTCTGCTCTCACCGTAAAGGGCTGTAACTGGCTTTGTTAGTAATGAATACATACATCATTTACAGGAGCCATTTATAAGATATGAGAAGAGTTTTAGGAGTGTGAAACTCCCTTTGCTGTTTCTCTATGTTCTCTATGTTTACTGTGCTTCAAGGGCTGTAAGGGCCGGGCTGAATAGGATCTGGACTTCTGCAGAAACCTTTCCAATTACAATAAGTGTTTCCTTATTTCTGCTAAGAATTCATGTGTTCAGCTATAAATGTTAATACAGGGTTAGGCGATGTACCCGAGTCTTCAACCGATCCGCCTATTGTTCACTGAAGCCTCATCAGAAATGGTCTCAGTGGAAGGGTGGCTGTCAAGAAGCTATTCTTAAGGAAGGGAAACAGGAAGAAAAGTCCAGGGTATGCCAAATTACACAAGAACTGGACTGAAAATCAGTGACAACAAGTCTTGTGGAGTGATTAATCTAAATTTGTAATCATGAGTGTGTATAGAGGAGGTCAGGCGAGAGGTACAACAGTGAGTGTCTACACCCATCTAGAAAACATGGTGGAGGCTCAATGATCCCAAACACGCTGCCAAAGCAGTAAAAACATACCTGGTTAGAAAAACACACAGTGGAACACAATCAGTAGTGGATTGGTCTCCCCAGAGCCCGGACCTCAACTTTACTGGAGCAGTGTGTGACATCCAAAGGAGAGCTTTGAGTGAGCTTTAAGAAGTCTGGAGAGCTATTCCTGAAGACTGCTTAAAGAAATTACTCTTTAATTAGTCTCAGGTCATAGCAAAGGTGGCCTTACAAGCACCTTAGAATTGTGCAAATGGTGATTTTTTCCTTATATACTGCATTTCCATGTATGTTTCCACATGTTTCAAATGCTATTTTCCATTTTCTTAGTAGAATATAAAGAAATAAGGGTGCCTCAAGACTTTTGCACAGTACTGTATATGAAAGACTATCTACACTAAAATGAACGTTTCTAGTAATAACCTACTTGACTTTCAGAGTGGGGTTTTTTCCAGAAACAAAGTCCCCAAGAAACAGTGTCACCATAAAACGTGGATTAAAATAGGTGTTTGTGTCTATGTTTATGTGTGTCATAGCTAACTGCTTCCTTCCTGATGTGCTGCTCAGCAGTGTTGAGGCACTCACACAGACACTCGGACTCACACACCCATTTCCTTCCTTCAGTAGTTGGTTATTGCTGCTCATGTCAGACGTGAAGTAGTAAGCAGGGTTAGGGATTAGTGATAAAGCTCAGAGGATAGGGAAGAGGCAGAAGACAGCGAGATCAAGAAGGAAGCAAAGAGATGGAAGGAAGGCGCCAAACCTGCTAATAGGACATTCACAGTTGAGGTGGATCATCCGTGTCAGTTATATCGCCCGCGGTAATACCAGAATCAGTTAGAAGTTAGAAGATATCGCAGATGAAATACAGTTGTCTTTACATGCTTGCTGACTTGAGCTTTAAAAACATACAGAGTGTGGTGTAAACTGCAAAGTAAGTAAATGCTGTGGAAGCTCTCCAACTGTGTGAAAATGGTCAGAGCAAGGTTAAAAGAAAGGGAATCAGAAAACAACCAGAGTGCATCTGAGAGAGGGAGAGAGGGAGAGAGGGAGAGAGCAATAGAGCGAGAGACAGAAATGGAGAAAAGCAAAACACTGCAGCAGCAGCAGCAGCAACAACTATAGACAGAAAGTAAAAAATAATTGATTGAAGGAGTCAAGCAGGGGTGAGAAAAGAAGACACGGGAACATTGCAGCAAACCAACAAAACTTCATCGTCCGCCCTCTCACACATCTTTTTCTTCTTCTTTTTAACTTTCTTTGCACAATCCTTATAAACAACTAATGAGGTGTGGGGGCGACAAAGTCCAGCTGCTGCACGCTTCCCCGTGAAGTCGATGTGTTTGGCAATGCAGCCTGAAGATTTCTGCGTAACATGCATCATATTTGTACCAGGGTATTTGCAAACATTCGCATGTGCATGCGCTGGCAGCAGCCAGACAGATCAGATGGAAAATATCCAGCTAAATCTTTACCTGCACGTCCCATTTTTGTCTTTTTTTCTCCATCAAATGAGAACACAGCAGAGACGACATGGTGCTGAACAGATTGAATGGATGCTACAAATGGTAATGGCAAAAGATGATGTGTGTGCGCACACGAAACAGCCACGCGGACTCCGATTTGTTGCTATGGCATCCCATCTTCCTGAGGTGCAAAAATCACAGAACAATTTATACCCACAATTTCCTCTCTATAATGAAGCGGTGAATGCACCGACGCTGGCGTGCACAATGCCGAAGTGGATGCTGAAGTGGACTATAACGCGCGCACTTACCCCGAACAGGTGAACGCAACCATGCTCAAGAACAACATTTATATAAAAAAGTTATGAAAGAGAATAATCGTATATTCAGAAAAATACTGCTCACTAATTGAGCTAATAACACAGAGTACACTGCAGCACAAGTTACCAAGACTACAGTCAGTACAGACAGTTCATTAGTGGATGCTGAAGGGGAGCATGTTGGAGAAGTCCTGTGCATCATTGCTCCAATTCCTGTGATACATTGATTGGCATTGCTCTGGTCTATGTGCCTTTAACAAGCATGGGGTTTGTCTCAGAGACTTTACTACAGTTATTAATGCAGACACTTTCAATTCATTTCAATTCATATAGCCCCAAATAACAACAACAGTTGCCTGAAGATGGTTTATACTGTAAGGTAAAGATGAAAATACAGAGAAAAAAGAGAAACCCAACAATTAGACGACTCCCTCTATGAGCAAGCAATTTGGTGACAGTGGGAAAAAACCTCTAGCAGAACCAGGCTCACCAAGGAGCGGCCAACTACTGTGACAACTAGGTGAGGGAAACAGGACAAAACACACAGTGTGGAAGAGAACCACAGATTAATAATAGCTAATAGCTAATAGCTAACAGGAAGAAACCTCTGACACAACCAGGCTCAGGGAGCGGAGGCCATCTGCCGCGACCAGTTGGGCATAAGGGAAAGAATACTTTCCAACTGTATCATCTGCAGTTTTTTTTTTAACGACTTGTTATTGTCATTTAGAAGTTTTGAAGTCGTGTTGTTTATTTGATGTGCTTTGTGCAATTAACACACACAAAGATGGCACAGTTATGTGCAAGATAATGTGCAAAAACATCAGGTGGGACTTTGGTTGAGTTCTTTTTACATCTGAAATAGCGATGCAGGAGATTTTACAGCACTCCAGATGAAGAGGGATGAAACCAGGATGTTGTCTGGGTGTGTAACCTAACTGCGAATAGGTTTATGGCAGCTCGGGTGAAGCAGTGGTAGTGTAAGCAGATGCTCAGCTGCTTTTCTCCTGAATCACACCAGCTCTCTTAGTAGATTTTGATGCCAACGTTTCGCAATCGCATTTTGTGGTTTTATAATAACAAGCCTGAAATGTATAGAAGACCAAAAGTTCCAAAAAGAGGATAAAGAAAATAGTCAATAATATGATATAATTTGGGGATTGTATAAAAACACATTAAATATACACACAAGGTCTATTAACCTACTTCTGTGTTTATCATGTATAGAGGACGCAACACATGGAAATAAGGGTAAATAATGCCTTACTAAATATACACATAGATACACACATTTCAAACAAATCAAATCCAATAATATAACATGAACAGAGGCAATTTTCTATAGATATCCCTTTTTGCCTTAATTAATTTGTATTTATTGTGAAGCAATTTAAGAGGCAGATAACTTCATTAGTTATTAGCTGTGTCATTAGTTTCTTTACGTGCTTTTGATTTGGCAGTTGTCATATGTGTCCACCATATAAAAATATACAAACCATATAAAAAGTTCCTGCTGTAATGTGACAGCATCAAAAGCAAAAACCTTTCACTCATTCTTTCCAGGCAAATGGCACAAATTCATTGTGAGCTGAATGCAAAAAATATTTTAAATTAATAATAAATTAATGTAACTTTCTTTTTGGTTCCACACCAAAAATATCAGCACATCTGTCTTGTAAATGATTAATTATTTAAATGTATTAAAATTTAGGAAATTGCTGTTATTATTTTTTCACTAAACTGTTAGTGTTTAGTGAAAACTGCTAAATTCAAATCTGTTGTTATAGTCAGGGTAAATACATTTTTGTTAAACCAGCAGAGATGAAGGCCCAGCTGAGTGGACAGGAGGGAGAGTAATGAAAGATGAATGCAAGCAGCCGCTGAAGGAGGAAGGACGAATTAGTTTGAGCACAACAGAAATGGAGCAGTCAGCGGGTCGACACAAAGACGCAGTATCCAGGTCTGAATGCACAATTGCAATTTCAGCCACCACACACACACTCGGCCTGCACGTTCATGTCGTAAACATGACGTGCCCTGGCCTCCCATCAACATCCTCACCTATAAAAACAGACCATAATCACACATGTTTGACCTTGTTCCTCTCTGGCCTCTTCTTTCCTCTTCCCTCATATTTTCTCACTTGGCCTATTCCTTCCTCCTCCTCTTCCTTCACATATTTTTCTTGTAAAGTTTCCTTTTCTCTCCTCTATTATCTATTATCCTGTCGACCTTTTATTATTATTTTTTTTCTGTCTTCCTACTGCAGGTTTGCAGTAACAGGCAAATCTGTGCTGCTGTTAGAGTGCCCTCAAGTGGACATACACATAAACAACATACAACGTAGATGGATCGTTTTGTTGCAAATTAAATCTTAAAACATCAATAAGCTGCTCCACATCCATATTAGGTTTTATTCTTGACATTCGTTTTTCCTTGTTTCTTATATCTTTGTGCGTGTACTCAACAAAATATGAACGAGGAAGTAACCTTGAGCAGCTGTCATTAAAGTAAATTTGCACTGCAACTGAACACACTGGGCATGTCTGCTCTCCATCTCACTTGGATTATTGTCAGGGATGACAGTGCAGCTCCCTCCACTTTATAAAGGCTGAAGACCAAAATGGAAACCAATTTTTTTTTAATTTTCTTGACAATTTCTCTCAAGGGTCCTGTAATCATAAAGCCGCCGCTACAGAGCGGAAATGAAGAGCGGCTTCTATGCTGACTTCATCTGAATGCCCCGCATCAATTACAACATCACTCCACCTCCCAAACACAAACTTCAAAGTCTTACAAGTGTTCTCTCCCTCTCTCCCTCTCTCCTTCTCCTACACGCACACTTACACATCTCTATAAGGAATACCAATGAGCATATTCTTTCCATTTCAAAGGGAAACGTCAGGTCTGAAGAGGGTAAGAATTAAACATCAAGTCTGCCCCCCCACCCCCTACCCAAGAAAAAACAAAAACAAAAAAAACAGGATAAATAAGACAAAGAAAGGAAAAGGGAAAAAAAGGCAAGAAAGAAGGAAGTCTAATCCACTGAGACGCTACAGTGCCAACTAGGCCAGATTGACAGTGCACTATTTTTCCTTTCTTTGTCTTTCGTTTTTTCTTCATTCATTTTTTCCTTTCTTCCTTTCACATTTCATCTTCTCTCTATTCACTTTACAACTCTTGACTAGCTTCGTCTCAGTGCTCTGACAGAAGTACTCTAGCGTAAGATTATGTGAGTGCAGCTAGGTGCGTGTGTGTGTGTGTGTGTGTGTGTGTGTGTGTGTGCGTGTGTGAAACAGCAGTCTCAGCAGAAACTCACTCCAGTAGAAAACCTTCTGTGACAGGAAGTTGGTATCAACATAAAGAACATATAATAAGTAACACTTGATCTGAATCATCCCTTGAGGTGGAGGAATTAGATCATCTTGTACTGCAGTCAGTATGTTTCCATAATAGCACAACATAAATCTTGACATAAAGTGATGACAATTAAGTTATAAATGGGCACAAATACTGCAAACCAGCTCAGACTAGTTAGGTTTACTGCTACGCTCACATGATATGCTTGCTGCACTGAAAAATATATCAAAGGGACTCTCTTAGTAATGGTGGTTTCACTTCACCAGTCGGTGTGCTATATAGTACCAAGCTACAAGCAGAAAAGGTCCTCCTGAAGAGCAAGCAGAGCTCAAAACAGGTTGCAGAACCACTGCACACGTCTTTAACTTAGAGGATACCGTGCGATCAGCACCACATCTGTGTGGGTGTTTGACAGGGTTTGGCGTGCACGCTTGTGGATGAACATATTCAATTTTGTTTTATGTATATACCGCCAAATCAAAACTGTTTCCCCAAGGGGCTTTATATTGTAAGATAGAGACACTACAATAATAGAAAAAACAAAACAACAACAATCAGTTGAATGCCCCCATGAGCAAGAACTTGGTGACAGTGGGGAGGAAAAACTCCCTTTAGACAGGAAGAAACCTCAGGCAGAACCAGGCTCAGCAAGGGGCGACCAACTGCTGTGGTTGGGGGCAAGGTGAGGGAAACAGGACAAAACGCACACTATAAAAGAGAACCAGAGATTAATAATAGCTAATGTTTAAATGCAGAGTGGAGTATAAATGCAGACAGAGGGACAACAGGTGAGTGAAGAAGAAACACGGACACACAAGACAGTAAAGTCAAACTGATCGAAAAGGGCACAGGTGCAGTCTTCTTCAAAGGGGACTGTAGCAGATTAGTGTAAGTCAGCAGGCTGGAGTTCACTCTCCTCAACATATAGCAGGAGAGATTTATGACTGTTTCACTGGAGGGAAGGAAAGATGATGGTAAAATGGCCTGACGAAGGATGATCCCTGACCAGTTGGTGGTTGGTTACTGTGAAATGATTACCAAAGCCCCAGTAAAGCAGAGAGACAGGTTAGTGACCCCCAGAAACACCAGTCTCTAGGGAAAAAGTGCTTGCTGTCACTGTTGCAAATACAGCGCTGCACAACACTGTAAGTGGTCACCTGTAGTTTATATGGAAGATGCAGACTTGTCTGCAACCATTCACCTTCAAAGTAAAAGGTGCCCCTTTTGAAATTTGATGACGTGCAGAAGCAAAAAATTTTCTATTCTGATTTGCATCACACTTTTTCCAGATTTCACTACCAAGTGTTAGTTGGCAATTGTTTGCAGACAAATTGGTGTTTTCTATGCAAACTGCAGGCGATCTGCCAGCAACCAGAATGCTCTTTGTCCCTGATTTCCAGCAATCTCTAGCAACTAGCAACCAAATCCCTGCTCAACAAATTCACCATACATCTAGTTTAAAATATTGACTCGATCAAAGTAGCTATAGAAGACGTAAGCATAACTCATATGAAGCTACTATGTTATAACAGTAGTTTAGAAACAGCATATCTGCTCCTCAGCAGTTTATCACAGATTATGTTTAAGGATGGCGTTTGCAATCCTGCACATCACAGAGATTAAAGGATAAGAGGAGTGAATCTGCTCCATGATTAAAACACTTTATCTCATGATTACTGCAGCCAAGGCCGGCTCATAGCACTCGCCACTGAAGTACTAACAAAGTGTGATAGTGAGGGGGGGGATAAGGGTGCACCCCGGTGTGTGTGTGTGCCATTGTAGCACTCTGTCAGTAGTGCTTGTACAATCTCCGCATCGCTGCTGAGAAAAACCGAAATAAATTTCTTTTCAATTTTTCGCTCCCGTCATCTTCCCCTTTTCTTTCCTCTCCCCACCCCACCGTCCCTCTCTCTCTCCCTGCAATTCTATTTTCTGTTGTTAACACGGTTTCCACTTAGACGCCTCTTCGGTACTTGATGGGATTTCTAGAAAATGATTTGTCTCTGCCTTTCGTGACCCTCTGCAATAGCTTGCTCATCCCAGTTGCAACACCTGTTTCCAGAGGGTGACACCGCTCGAGTACACAATCGCACACATGAATACACAGAGTGGTGCTTTCACACAAAAAAAATGCACAACCCACCCAAGCCTTTAGGCATCTACATACCAGTTATGACACACACTGGGAACGCTGTCATTATCAGCCAGCAGGCGCATATTTAGGAATGGAAAGGGTGATTACACTGAGACACACACGGAGCGAAACATACACGCACGCACACACTGTTGCAAACAACATCAGTATGCTGCAAAGGTCATACTTTGCTTCTCTCTCTGTCTGTCTGTGTTACACACACAAACACAAAAAGCAGACAGCTCCCATGAACACCTTCATCTTTATCAAAGTCAGCGGTCAAGAATAAGAGACAAGCAGGGAGGCTTCACAGAAACCTGCTGTCACCATGGTAACATGGTCATAACAACCTCCTCTTTTTTTCTTCCTGCTAAAAACACATTTTCTCCTCATTTTCTCCCTCAAATCATCCCATCACCCTCTCTCTCCCTCTATCGTTCTCTCCACATCTCATTTCTTCCTCATAATTCTCTCCTCTCCTTTGCCCTGTTTCACTCAGACATGCTTCTTAAACTTTCCCACTTAGCACTTTTCTGCCTTTCTGGCTTCTTCTTGTTGCAAGACTGAAACAAAAAGGTGCAGACGGAGACAAATCAGACACAAAGACAGGCCAAAAGACAGCTGACTGAACACAATCTTCCCGCTTCTATCTAACTAAACTAAAATGACTAACAAAACGAAAGACGCAAAATCAGAATCCATAACTATTGCTAAATAAAAAAGGACCAGTATTATTCATCCTAGTTACCAAGTCATAAAAGTCACAAAAGAAAATAAAAAATGAAAACAACTAGATTTCCTACCATCACAGCAACACAACTGTTGCCAGTGACTAGGGAATAATCAGCTAACGAGCGTGTGCAGCGTGTGCCTTGCCCAGCCCCCAGGGAGTATAAGGACTAACTGAAAACACAACTCAGCTCCACCTAGTATCTTATGAAATTTACAAGCCAAATCAATAAAATTCACTTCATGTGTGCCTGCTTAAAGCATTCATAAACTAAAACAGAGTGCAGCTTACAAATATTCTAATCACAGAAAAAAATAAAGAAGTGGAGGTATAGCCTCCACTGGATGCACTGGATGCAAGCAATCACCCATCTGTGCATAGACTGCACAAGTGTCCGGATCTGTCGTTGAGGAATTGCTCTCAGTTCCTGGATGAGCGCAGCCCGCAGCTGCCCAGTGTTTACTGCTTGTAGCTGCTTCTGATGAACAATGGGCATGTCTCAGGCATGTTCAATAAGAGACATACTGGGACTAAATGCCGGCCAAGGAAGTGTCTGAATATGCTCCTGATTCAGAAAGGCCTGCACAACTCTGGCAGTGTGAGAGCTTGCATTGTCCTGCCAAAACAGCTGCAGGGCTGAGTGCTGTACAGGTTGGAGCACCTCATCTCAGTCCCTCTGTCCAGTCAGATTTCCACCAACAACACTCAGATCAGAGTTTGCGCTCTCATGGACACGCACGGCTGCTGCAACAGCTTGGACATGCGCGCCTGGATCCAGCATGCCAATAATCCTCCCTCAGTCTGCTCAGCACGGTAGCAGTGACGACAATGTTGTGCATGCACTGTTTTTTGTTTCTGAGACCGCTGGCTTGAGAAATCAGCAAAAAACTGGATTAATTCTGAGGTGCAAAAAGTGAGTTCATCGTGTTCAGTAAACACATTACCAATAACATCACTGACTAAAACCAATCAAACAGAACTGAAAAAAAATATAAAAAGTGATGGAATAAACGGCATTCAGGTGGTAAAAAATGCGATTTTTGAGTAATATATGTTGTTAAAATACTTCTCTGTCATTAATCCAAAAGAAAAATTGAAAAAGAAATTCATAAAGATTTCCAAAAAAGAATAAATGTATGCATTGTTAACTGCAAAACTTTTAACTATCTGCAAATCCATTAAAATGAGTTGTTTTTTTTACTTGAAATGCACTCCAAATACACAGGACTAATCGATGTGAGATGAAACTAATGAGGAAGAGGTGAGCAACTATGTGGCAGGAACAGAGACAACCACAGGAATGAAATGAAGAACAGGTGCGCCCAGGGATGCTATTACCAAATTAAACAGGAAGTGACTATAAGTAAGACACAAGACCCGAGCAGTCAAACAGATGGGGCACAGAAGTCAGAGAACAAAAAGAACATTGAACAGTTATTGTTCAAATAATTCAAAAAGGAAACTTGAGCAACCACAACATTTAAGATTAAATCCACTGCTACCCCAAAAAACTTTCCTGTGACTTTCTTTAAATTGCTCCAGTTACTTTGAGTCTGCCACTCAAGACAAGGCAAGTCTGTCTTTTTTTTGAGCTGAGCTCCGAGACACATTATCTGTGTGCGTCCCTTACGAGGACTGACAAGTTGAGAGGCAGGCGTGTCTACAGAGTGGAAAAACTCTTGAGATAACATGAAAGTGCAAAAACAGATGCAAAAGAAAATCCTAGATAATTAACAAATGGAAAATTTGTGGCCTAACAGCGTTACCGGTATACTGTAGTTGTTTAGATACAGCATGGGACTAGCTTAAAATTTTTCCCAGCGCAGTGATTTAACATTAGTCTGACACATGGGTTAGGATCAGTGTAACACCCACAGCTTCTCTATAATGCTGACAGTAGGATGAGTCAAAACATGTCACTTCAAGGCACATCAAATCCAAAGGATTTTGCTGCTCCATTCTGTGCTTGCTTTGCACACAACTAATGACTGGCAATTTGAGATTGTACAACTTTGCAGATAGGAAGCCCTGCTGTTCACGCGCATCTCGCAGGATCAAAACAATGACAGTTGTGGCTGAGTTTGTTCACAAAACCCTGGCTCTGTTTATATATGCATCTCAGTGAGTGCAGTGCAGAACGGCATACCGTTATCGTTATTCTGCTTAAGAGATTCACTGCTAATTTACTGTAAACATGAGTCTTTGCCTTTTTTTAAAAAAAAAATACAGGCTATATATCCACAAAAACGTTTATCAACGTTTTTGCTTAATTTGACATTGAGCATTGTAAAAAAAAACAAAACACGAAAAACCCAAAAACGGTGATTTTTACATTCCTAAATATGAAGAAATGAGACTGTGAGAGTATCTAACCTAACAGTAGTGTTTGTGATGGCACCAACTGTGGCTCACACACTCATTCATATAGTAAAAGGACTAGTATAAATATTGGCCTTTTCCCCTTTCACTGAGTACTAAAAGCTCTTAATGCTTCTCCGACATGCACACACTCGCTGATAATACACCGAGGGGCATTTTTTGGGGTCCACTATCTTTCCCCAGGACACATGAAGACAGGAGACCATCCAATAAGCAGACAATCCACTCTAGTCTCTGCTGCCCTCACTGTTCAGTGTGCTGAGCTGGGAGCTCCAATCGGAGTAAAAAAATCATGTCTGTGAGAGGTCCAGGGTTTCGGTGAATAGGGAATTGTGACTTCAAGATGAATCACTTTTCAGCTTTTCATGGGCCACTAGAAAACTCCAGGAAGTGTGTGAGTCACTTTAACACTCTGCTCCCACTTGGTCATCCGGGATAAATGTGAAGTGCATCCAACTGATTGGTGAATAATTTCCTCCCATACTTCCAGCAGGCACATTTTTAAGATTCAAATTATGGGTTTGGTTAATAACACAATCACAGCATAGACTCTGCATGTGGTGGCTGGTTTGGCCGTGTGCTATGAACACTTTAATTTTATTGAGGTAAATATAAAATTGTGGATGACTAAACCCACTTTTGACAGCCTTATTCACACACAGAAGACCGAGCCAAACAGGAAGTGATTTAAACATCTGCTTGTTAGGATAAATATAGAATAATTCAAATATCAGCAAATCAGTGCCTTTAGGTATGTAGACATGGTCAAGATGAGCTGTTCATGATTAAACTGACCATCAGAATTGGAAAGAAAGGTGATTTAAGTGACTTTGAACGTGGTATTTCTGTTGATGCCAAACAGGCTAGTCTACTGGGATTTTCCCACATAACCATCTCTAAGGTTTACAGAGGAACAAAGCAAATACCCAGTGAGTAGTAGGTTTCTGGGTGAAAATGAGAATGGCTAGACTGCTATGAGCTGAAAACTGCTTGTTAAAACCAAGGTACGCAGAAGAGCATCTCTGAGCACACTACAGGTCAAACCGTGAAGCAGATGGGCTGCAGCAGCAGAAGAGCACTGGTGTCAGCTAAGAACAGGAAACTGATGCTACGGTTCACACGGGGTCAGAATTGAAAAAATGTTGCCTGGTTTGAGTCCCGATTTCTGCTGTGATATTCAGATGGTAGAGTCACAATTTGGCATGAAAGCATGGATCCATCCTGCCAACAGATGGTGGTGGTGTAATCGTGTGGGAATACCAACTGATCATCATTTACACACTACAGCCTATCTGAGTATTGTCCATCCCTTGTACTGTACTCATCTTCTGAAGGCTGCTTCCACCAGGATAATGCACTCAAATGACCTCCACAGTCACCAGATATCAATTTAAACCAGCACCTTTGGGATGTGGTGGAAATGGAGATTCAGATCATGGATGTGCAGCCAGCATATCTGCAGCAACTGTGTGATGCTATCATGTCAATATGGACCAAAATCTCCAAGGAATGTTTCCAGCTCCTTGTTGAATGTATACCGTGAAGAATTAAAGGCAGCCCTGAAGGCACTAAACTAAATTAAACCCAGTACTACCGAGGTGTATTTGATGAAGTGGCTGGTAATTTTATGTGCTTTTAAATCGACTTGTAAGTGTGTGTGTGTGTGAATCTGTTCTTGTGCAACAGGCTGATTGAAGGTTCTCCTTAATTTCCTGTTTAACAGGCTGCCTCTTCCCTCTTTCTTCACTCCACTTGGCCGTCTTAACCTTATGCATCCACACGTCCTTAAACGTCCCTGCCTTAATCCCCTCTCCCACTTCATCTCCATAAGTATGTTAAGCATTATTTATCACACATTCGTATCTAGAAGTGACTTACATTAATGCAACCAGTGGAAGCTGTAAAAGCTCATCTGCAAACATCAAGTAGCAGCTCTGACAAGCTTCTGAACACACTCTGAATTCACTACTGATAAAGAAAGACAGAGAGCCAAAGAAAACTATGGCTGCGCAACAATATGACTTTTAAGTTTTTATCTACTCTTCAATGTACAGCAATCTACAGTAAACAATCATAAACATTCATTAAAATGAAATATTCTCCACAGGGCGGTGGTTTACATATTTCTCTAACAAGTAAAAGGTCTAAACCACTGGGGGTCAATGATGGGCAAAGTGGTCCCAAAAAAGGCGATTTTACCATTTACCGCTTTTTGCCAGGCCTGCAGCACTTTTTTAAATTTGTCATTCCGCTATGTTACGTACAGGTGATGTATGTGGACTATGACAAACAAAGACAAATGGAGAACGCAACGTTGCATTTTCTGTGTGACGATGTTTGTGCAAAGTTTCATTCAGACCGGCCCACCCGGTAAGGAGGAGATAGGGTGCATGCAGACATATATCCGTACGATCCTTACGGTAAGACATCTATCGTTTATTTTTCATCAACGTGATGCACACATGCACTCTGTTTCACTATGTACAAGGGTAGAAGAGAAGCTGGTTAAGTGAACATAACATACCTAATGACAGCTCACTAACTTACTGTAAGTGACATAAAACCTCAACAAACGTCTTCTCCATCACTCAGGTCATCACAGTGGCATTTCAGCTGAAAGCACCTGGACTTCAGATGCAGCTCTAATGACTGACATAATGTCAACGACTCTCAGAACCACCTCCTACGTGACAAACTCACTAGGGGTTAAAATACCTGTGACTTTTTATCTTCAATTCAATTCAGTTTATTTCTAAATCAAATCGAAATAGAAGTTCTGGGCGCCAGTTTAGTTCACTGGTCGAGCAGGTGTCCACCTAATACCTTATGCCTGAAATTCAGCAGCTCAGTTTCAAACACTTTGCTGTTTGTGTTCCTGTCTTTCCTGGAAGACATGCAGCACTCTTCACTGCTAAAAAGGCAAAAAGCCCAAAAAGAAACACCTAAGATAAAATAACATAACTCTTTATTGTTGCACAGTCATACTTAGCACAATCGTACAATGAAATTGGAAAACTGTCCCAGGACTGCACTAAACACAACAAAACACAACAGAGTAAACTTTAAAGTCGATTAAAAGAGCAAAAACTATATGAATAACAATTTAAAGAATGAATGTTCAAACATGGCCACAAATAAAATAGTTATTGATGAAATGGGACTCCTCAAAAACTCTCCAGAGCTTACAAATAGGGGCCCAGGTATTAGATGAAGTACATATAATAATGAAATAATCTAAAACTAAAATCCCTAAAATTATCCAAATAATCCTAACATATAAATAATGCTGGTTGAATACATCGAGGCAGTGGCACATGATAATAGTAGGATGAAGTTATTAACATATGAACTTTAATGCAAGTTCGACCCAAACAAGCCTTTGGGTCGAACAAAGTCTCTAAAGAAACCCTGCAGAGTTTCTTCATTATAACTTGTGTGTAGCGTCCAGTGTTTATGTTTGTGTTTGCGTTTATTTTGCCTTCTGATACTGTTAAGGGCCACCACAAGAAGTGTTAAAGCTCTGCTATGTAGAATTGAGCACTCAGTTCATATCATCTGTTGAACACTTGAGTGTGTCGATAATTTTATCACATTAAGAAGAAATAAAGAGTAATTTCATACAGGCTAATGCGAAGGGTGAGGAATTGACTATTGCAGTATGGAGAAAATTCCACACCTATCTGGCTCTTACATAACACAGCTTTTATCAACTCTGCTGCATATTTTTAGCACTGTTAAACATGCCAACAAATAATCTTCAGAACACTTTGTTGACATGTCTGCAGCTCCTTTCATCAAACTGGAGAGAGAGCGGGTGTCAGACATCCCCTGTATCCCTGAGTCAGATATACAGGAGAAGTATTTTCCCCCTCCCAGCTGCTCTTTAAACAATTTCATGTGAACATAATGCATCCTGACACTACGGCCAGGACTACATTTCCTCACCACCATCTTATCAGAGTGTCTGTAGTTTGAGTGTAAATGTTACTATTGAGTAATGCTATAAATTCCTACAATGAAAAGGACACAAATTATGTCTGTGGCATTCACAATATTTGCTGCTGATAACTGGTCACATTTTAAAAAGGCAAAAACACAGCTATAAATGCTTAAACCTACCCAGCTTTACACAGGGTCGGCTGTGGACTGTAAACAAACCTCCTGGTTTACTACTGCTGTGATATTCAGTTTACATAGTAGGATGAAAACCAGGGACTGATGTCATATCCATAATAAAATTTAATTACACATGCATTTATTGTGATCTAGATTTCAAATATAATAAAATCTGCAACATGAATGATACTCAGGCAGCATAATAGCAAAGTGGTTAGCTCTGTCGCCTCACAGCTAGAAGGCCCTGGGTTTTTATCCCCCATCTGACCTGGCTTTCTCTGTGGACTTCGCATCTCCCTGTGTCTGCGTGGGTTCTATCCTGGTAGTCCCACAGCTTCCTTCCACAGTCCGAAGACATGCACTTAGTGGGGTTAGATTAATTGGTGACTCTAAATTGCCCATGGACGTGAATATCAATGCGAATCGTTCTCTGTGTTAGCCCTGCAACAGGCTGGCGACCTGTCCAGGGTGTAGCCTGCCTCTCAATCGATGGCAGCTGCGATAGGCTCCAGTTCCCCCACGACCCTTAACTGGATAAGCGGAAGTGGATTGATGGATGATGCAGACTGATGACAGCTATAGCAGGTTCAGATGTTAATTAGTATGTCTGAGATGTACAGTCCAGACTGGCTTCATGTATGCAGATGCATTTTAGAAGTCTCTATGCAGGATTTTCTGAACATTAATCATTCAATTATTTGCACACACGTGACCTGTAGTTTTATGGAGTGGCTATGGCTCAGGTGAGAGAGCAGGTCATCTACTAATCAGAGGGTCAGCGATCCTCACTGTGTCCAGTTTACATGTTGAAGTGTCCTTGCCCAGCGTACTGATCCCCAAACTGTACTTCAAAACTTACAATGAAGCAAGTGAGTGAATGTCCTCTAACTTGTAATAAAATACAATTTTGAGCGTTTAGTAAGAGCAGGAAATAAATATATAGAAGTACATAAGTACTCCTCAATTTACCATTGAAGTTGCAGATTTAATGTCACAGTAGTGCACTACACATACACT
Source organism: Neolamprologus multifasciatus (assembly GCF_963576455.1). Classification (NCBI taxonomy): domain Eukaryota; kingdom Metazoa; phylum Chordata; class Actinopteri; order Cichliformes; family Cichlidae; genus Neolamprologus; species Neolamprologus multifasciatus. The sequence continues at coordinate 29,232,712 of NC_140452.1, forward strand.
CAATATGATATTGGCTAAATACAATTCTCTTTGGCACTAAGACAGCTTGACTCTCCTGTTTTGTTGTTTGTTGTTGGGGTTTTTCTTTACACTAAGTAGCCTGTAAACTTATGTAAGCTCACCCATTAATTTTATACTGCAGCTCATGCTGTGAATAACTATAATTTTATTCAGGCACTCAATGGCTACCAGCTGCCTAAGCTTACACTGAATCTAAAGACGAGAGAACAGTCGAAACCTGTCAATAAAATATGTTATTAAGGGAATTACTTATTCTGGGCCTTTGAAGAGTAGCAGTGAATTAGTGTCACATATCAAATCAGTCCAGTCCTAATGGTCATGAGGTCACAGTGGAAACAGTCTCCTGCTGTACAATATGTTCCACCCATGGGCGATACTGTAGCGATCATCTCATCGGTCAATACGTGACTGCAAAGTACACTAACCCAGTTAGGTCCAGGAAAAAGGCTACATATACAAAATAAAAGGAAATGTCCACAAACTGAAATCTAACTTGATTATTTACCTTAATTTATTTAACTAAATCTGTTGGTTCTCGTTAATGTTTGGAGGAAAGTGCAAATTTCATTTTGAGTTTCTTTTTTTGGGAGGGTGTAATTCAACAGACATTTTTAAATCATCCTCTGGAGCCTTTAATAACTCGCACTATAAGTTCACAAGGAATAATAGGCACTTATTGGGATATTACACTATAAATCTACGGTTATATTATGTTATTATGTTACTTTTGTGGCCTCCTAATTTGACTTTTGAGGATTCGCCTTAATGTTTAGGGAAGTTTCTCAAGGTTATAAACCTAATATAAGGCTGCCACTGTGTATCAGTAAAAGGAAACATAATCTTCCCTGTTTCCATCAGACAATATTCACTGCCTTAGCTCCATAATCATCATTCTTACAAAAAACTACTGTGCAAAAGTCTTGCATCAGGATGTTTGTCTTGAGCCATCCCTCATTCCAAGTTCAAAAGGAAGATCTGTAATCACTCAACTGCCTGTTTTCTTGGTGTTGGGCTGCTTTTCTGTTCTTTACATGACTACCACCTTCCTACGCTGTCAATCTCAGTACTGACATCATTACTTTAGTCCATTAATCTTCTAGCTAACCTTCTTTAAGCCAATCAGCCTCCCTTCTGTATGGCTTAAATCTGTGCTCTCTGTCATTCTCCCTGTCAGACTCTCTTCTGCCCAACCCACTTCCTCCCATCCCCACCTCAGACACCTCACCCAGAGCTCCATCCAAGCCTCAGTCTTCATCTTCACTACCACCAGGATCTAGACTCCAGGAGTTCCTGCCCTATATCCTATCACAGCTGGGACTACGTTCTGCCATCATGAGTCATCGGAGTCTAATCGCCAAATACATTCCTTTCTCTGTCTCATTAAATAACGTTTAATTCTTCCAAGTGATCTGTCCTTAATGAAATATATATAAGGACGAAACAGTATGCACACAATACACAACAAGCTTGAAAGTCTATTTTTGGTCTGAACTCTCTCTTAGGCAACCGTCTTTAAGCAGGAATAGTTCCTCAACGTTCTTGAAGGACATTCAAGGCTCTTTGTTGAATCTTGGCTGACTTTTGTTCTGTTCTTTGTCAAGATGATTCCACACTGCTTTAATAACGCTGAGATCCGGGGTCTGGGGAGGCTAATCCATACGACTGATATTGTGTGTTTTTCTGTTCAGGTATGTTTTTACTGCACTGCAGTGTTTTTGGTCAGCTGTTGCCACTGATTTTATCCCACTTTTTCCACTAATTTTTAGTCCAGTTCTTGGCATACCTTAATCTATCACTTTTCCTTCCTTTAGAACGGCTTCTTCACTGTCACCCTTCCACTGAGACCATTTCTGATGAGGCTTCAGTGAACAGTAGATGGATCAACCAAAGGGAAGATGCATTTCTCAGGTCATTGGAAACACCGCGCTGGTGCAAAAACACTACTGCTCATGAATGTCAAATGTTATCTTTGGCATTTTTATAGATTCAACTAAAGAAATGAAAACCAATGATGTGTTTTTCCAACAGGCTGCCAGTTCCAAAGAAACTCGTTCTTTGGAACTGGTAGCCTGGAAAAAAGCCTGGATGATTTAAGATTTTTGGACAGTACTATAACTATGTGACCAACAACAAATGACATGCATTGACAGATCACATATAAGCATTTACTATTGCTATTAATAGTGCATAGTATCATTAGCACTATATACTCAATATAGAGTATATTATAATATAATATAGAGGCAGATCAATATATGGACCCACACACAAATACGTGCATGCACAGCATATAGCAAACAGCAAGCTTCCTCTCATTGCACTGAATGAGTATGTCAGAGAGGAAAGTAAAGGTGTGTGCATGTGGGAGAGAGTAAACACGGTGGTGGTGTTTGGAGTGATAAGGTTTCCGGTCTTCTGTTGGTACAGTTCCTGTGTTACACTGTAGATAAGAGCGTGCATACACTCATGCATAAATTTGCACACATATGATATATCACACTCACAGACAGAGGCACACAAAACTCAGTTTAAACCTAAATCAGTTTCTGGTACACTCCAACTCTCTGTCTCTGTGACAGACACGCAAACACAAACAAAGGATAACATTGTACCCCCCCGCCACAAACTAACATTTACACATCAGTGACTCCCTGACTGGGAATGATATCAGAGCTAAAGCAGCTCAAGACACAAATTTAGCACAGAGCAAAAAGAGAGTATAATGTAATAATGCAAAGAATAATTTAAATATTTAATGAAAGAAGATTTTAGATCAAAAGCTTGCAAGATGGCTCTGCTTTCTGCAGTGCATGCAGAAAAAGTGTGAATTGTGCTCAGGCTGTAGTCAACCATTAGAAAATTCTACTGAGTAAAAGCTGCACTCGGATGATAAAAAATGAATGTCAAAAAACTTACCGATGCTCAATAGTTCCATATCTGAGATTTTTTTATTCAGGAATCAACATCAGCAGCTCTGCTCACAATCGGAGTATGATCTGTGATGCTGATCTTTGTTTTGACGTCCAAATCCTAATGGTGGTACAAAAATTGTTTCTTTTTTGAAGAAAGATGGCTTTGCATCAGGTTTGGACCAAATGTCAATGAATGAATCTGTCAATGAATGTGCTAAATCAACCATTAGATGGAACATAGTGCAACATAATCATCATTAAAATATCTTCAGACTTAAACACAAAAGAAAACATTCCAGGTTGTTTGAGCTGCTATATGACATTTTTCACTTTTTCCCTCTGCAGCTGTCACAAATATCGAATTCATTCTGAATCGCTGTTTCTCTTTATGAAAGTACCAATGGCTGCTGAGATGTGAGATGGATGAGAATTTATTTCAGATCATCTGTCATTCACACAGGGTCTACAATAAAACAGGTGAAGACGATCATACAGGCAGGAAGTTAAATCTGAAAAGAACGAACTGTAAAAAACGTAAAACCTGGGAAAAAATAAATAAAACTCAAATATTAAACACTGAGAAGAAGGCAATAAAACATAAGAGACTGGAAGAAAAATCCATAAACACAGGAACTAGGCAAAAGGCGATACAGACGGGAAAACACTTTGAAGAGCAGAATTAAAATAAAATGAAGTCATAACCAAAAACACAACTCACCACTAGGCTAATAAAGCCCAAAGAACTGAATCACAGACACATAAATAATATCTGAAACCAAAACATCAAAAGCAGGAAAGAAAGGCAGAAAGTTAAGTGGATAATTTTAATGCGGTTACAAAGAGCAATGAAGTTCTTTACCGTCCATTACACACTAATGATGCCATGGAGTGCAAACTAATGAAGTGAAACATGGGTAATTATTTCCATTAATGGTTCCATTGATTCAGTGTCTTTGATTAACAAAACAGTAAAAATCTCTTTTTCTAATTAAGTAAAGGCAGCTACAAAAATGAGAAAACGTGTTCTTTAGTTTCTGAGCACGATAAACCAATCAATCCTGTGCTGAATATAAGTGGGAAAAGAAATATTTCTGCAACAGAAGATGCTCATAAAATATAAGTATGACCACCTTTAGCTTGAATGGTGACAACTTTTGTAACAGCAGGCAATCTCAGCGCTTCAGTTACCCATAAGTTAAAAGCACCATGCTCATCGAGACTGGCGCTTCACATTTATTTCCATACGTCTGTCTGTGTGAATTTTGTCGATGCCTTGCACTTCTCATTTTAAAGGATCTCAAGTATCTCAAAATGAAATGAGACAAACTGTGTTGTCTTTTGTGCTTGAGACAGGACACTAGGCAGGATGGAGAAGGAGAGCGAGGCGAAGAGGCAGAACGTACAGGAGGTGAGGAGGAAGAAATGAGAGAAGGAGAGAAAATGTCATCAGGAGTGAGAGGGAAACAGGAAACAGTCCACAAATAAGTTTATAAGTAACTGCAGGACAATAAAACAAGGCGAATAGCTGCCACACAGTGATCAAGAACAAACGCACACACATATAAAACTCAGACAGCGTAACAAGGTAAATGGAGCGGTGAGCAGAGCTCCCAAAGAGACACAGAGGAGAGGAAGTGTGAAATGAGGGCTACCAGATTCGACAGAGTGCATCCATACACATGCACAAACACATACACAGACACACAAATAAGCACCTTTATCCGCACACACGCTTTCTGATTATACACGAGGATATGCTGACATTTAATCTGCTACCCCTTACGGTGCTAACGTGATTATCCATGGCAAGGTAATTAAGCAGCATAGCAACCTGTAGACTCCCTCTGCTTTTTCACACACCCTCTCTCACACACTTTCTGACTCACTCACACAGAAAAACACACAGGCCTGATTTAATGAGTCCAGTTTAGCTTTATCTCTTTCACACTGTACTATTCATTAACAATGACATGAGACAAAACCTGCCCCAGGGCATTGGACAAATGCATGCGTGTGTATGCATGTGTGTGTGTGTGCAATAAAATCTGTAGTTAAGCCGTCAATTAGACCTTTCATCTTTAGATAGAATGCAGTAAATTACTCTTGTCTTCCAGTTCACTATACTCTATTGCAGAGCACGTGGACATGAAAGTATAAAGTATATGAAAGTCTGTATGTGTGTGTGTTTGTGTGTGTGTGTGTGTGAGAGAGACAGAGACAGCGAGAGAAAGAGAAACAGACTGCACGTCTGGCTTTTAAATTAATGCGCAGGACTTACAGTGTGCGACATTATCGCTTATATGTGATGGTATTTGAAGAGAAAGCAATGGGACTGACAAGACTGAAATATAATTAAGGTCAATGAAGGTTAATAGCAGCCCACAAAGCTCCTAATAAGAGTTCATAGACAGGCCCGCACACTCACAGGCTTGTGCTCAAACGCAAACACACACACGCACACACATGCTAACACAAAGAAACAATGACATTTCAGGGGTTAATTGCGTGTTCAAATGCCTGACGTGCGAAGTCATTTGTCAACATTAGCTTTCTAAAAGGGACAGTTTGCTGATATGCAAGCAACTGGCATTTTACACAGGCGGTGTCATTTATTATTAATAGCTGTCATGGAAATATGGACAGAGGGAGGGAGGACGGGGATAAAGAGAGAGAGGGAGCATCATAAATCAGTCATGAAACCAGGAGCTCCACAAAATCCAAAACCTGCTTGCCAAATTAAATTATTACTTATTACAGTGTTTCATGTAATATCCATGGCAACGTCCTTGTAGGATTTTTAAAACATCTTCAACCATCAGAAAAACAGCAGGTAATGCAGGAGCAGATTAAATTGGCAACCAAATCTGATTACATGGATCACCTGTCTACGGGATAAGAGTGCTCATGGATGTGAAGTTAACCAACGGATGAAGGCTTCATAACGAGAAATTTGTGTTTACAGAGGTGCACAAACGAAGGGCGGATGGGTGACTGGTTCAGGATGGAAACCACAGCGTGTCAACTCTGATGTCCTGTTGTCGGTCAATTAGGTTTCTCCCTTCTCTTCTCTAATGGGTCTGTGTATCCTTCCTGATGGAAAGCTAATGGGAGACACACCTAGCAGCTGGCTTCACAAGATCAACACGGCTATCGCTCACACACACACATAAAGACACGCACAGACGCGCATTCGTATGCACACTTTGACAGTAAACGGTTTGGCGGTTCACTGGATAGACTCGGGGTTATTGGACAATAGAGCCTACTGTAATGGCCTTCTAACGTCTCTATCGCCTGCCGCACACATCACCCCGCACCACATGACATCCACTGCATGTCATGTGGTGCAACTGTTAGGACACAATATACGGTGACCACACAAAATACTGCTACCTGATGACCATAAGAATGCCTGTCGAGAATTCTCAGATCTAGTGCCAGTGGACAGTTGCACCATCATTGTAGATTTAGCGAGCACCTTGCTATGACTAGTAAAACTGAGTCACCCACGAGTCGAAGCAAATACACTGCAAATACACACTGATTCATTTACAGTTTGTTGTTCTAATTAAGAAAGATATTATAAATCTTAAATGAGTACATGCCCACACTACACTATTTTTTGGGCTGTGATTTTAGTCCACGATTAGGTGGTTACTAGGCAACATTATACTATGCATTTAAGTTTGGTTTGTATAAATGATATGCTTTTGTTGTTAAACTGAATTAAATCATATGCTTTTATAAGGTGCACAAATGCTACAAATAAGTCATTTTAGCCCATTGGTAAGTGGCTGGCAGGCAATATGATAACATCAAAGTATTTGGTATAGATTAGAGATGGACCGATCCGATATTACGTATGGGTATCGGTCCGATACTGACGTAAATTACTGGATTTACATAAAAAATGTAATAATGTATACAGTAATGTATAACAGAATAGCTTTAGTGTTGTTGTTTAGTTAAACTTGAGTATAGAGACTTATACAAAATGCAGCAATATATTAAAAAAAACAGTTTTATTGATTAAAAACACACTATATTGGATTCATATCGGTATCGGCAGATATCCAAATTTATGATATCGGTATCGGACATAAAAAAGTGGTATCATGCCATCTCTAGTATAGATAAGAACCTTCAAGGGTTCAAGATGTACCTGTGTGTCAGATTCGGTTGCTCAGCCTCTGATCGTGTCGGATCAGCTGTGGTCATGAAGAGATTGACATGGTCAGCAACAACACTCAGGCTGTGGTGTTTAAATGATGATCAGTTGATACTTAGCGTGTCAATAAAATATCTCCCACATGATTACATCACTACCATCAGCCTCAACCACTGATGCAAGGCATGATCCGTGCAACCATACCTTGGTTGTAATGAGTGGATATTTGAGCTACTGATGTTTTCCTTTCAGCTTAAAGCAGTTTGTCCATTCTTTTCCCACCTCTGATATCAACAAGGCATTTTCACCCAGAGAACTGCTGCTCCCTGCATATGTTCTCTTTTTCAGGCCATTTTCTGTAAAACCCTACAGATGGTTGTGTTGGTAAATCCCAGCGTATCAACAGCTTCTTAAATACTCAAACCAGCTCCAATGACCAAGTTTCTTCTTTATTCGGATCCTCGCTTTGAAATGGATCGTCTTCACTATGTCTGCAAGCCTGAATGCATGCATGGTTCATTTGCTGATTAGAGATTTGTGCTACAGATATACCTAATAAAGTGACCACTGAGTGTACATTATTGATAGCCTGCTGGGCTTGTGTTCAAGCCTTATAAAAGCATTTGATAACTGTGGTTTCACTACATCATTGCAGCACTGAAGAAGTGTCCAGTGTCAGCTTGTAGCTTCCAGCTGCCACTGAAAATCACTTACAGCCAAGTGAAAAAAACTTATGACTTGCTGCTGGACTGCTGGGGTGAACACAAAGGAGGTCACCGAGACCACATTACTGTAACCGAAAAGAAATTGGCTCACTGAGTCAAAGATGTGACAGCCAGCTCAGAGTTTGCCAAGCTGCGGATAAGCCACTATGAAAGTATGCGAAAACTTGAAGTCTTCTAGCAGAACTAGAAGAGTGCAGTATGTGACCAGGCACTGCTCATTCCCTGCAAATACAGTCCTAACAGTGAAGCACTGTGATGACAACTGTAGGAAGATTAAAGGATAGAAATGCGGCCAAATAGGCAGAGGTCCTACTGAAGCCATGAAAACCTGTTCCAGAGTACACAAGACTAATTGCTAAGTTTGGTTAAGGAGCCCAGCTAAATTATAGACACTACAGGTTTTTCTCAATTGCTCAGGCACATTTCTTGCAGTGCTTCTGAAGCTCTGAAGACACATACACAAAGGTTAATAGTCTAACACAGGGTTACCTGGAGAGAGCCCACGCAGCCAAGAGAGAAAAGGTGGAAACTCCACTGCATGTAACTCACAGAACACCTTAAACTGATTTGCCAAAATTAGGTTTTTGTACCAATTAATTTTTTTTTGACACTGAAATGAGAAGCTAGTTGCAAATTGTTTAAACCAGGGTGGTAAAAATCTTTATCAATTATTATAATAACAGAAGACGATTAATTTTAGGAGAAAAGGGTTTTGCATTTTATTTTATAAATCAAAAGAGCAATAACATGCACATGCATTGTAAGGGGAAACTGGTTTTGAATGATTGACAGTTACATCTATGACTTTTGAGCAGAAATGGATGCATAAGGTCTTTATAATTCTGGACATACCTGAGCATCATGAAGATGAACTGTTAAACTACATGCACAGTCTTCTGCAGAGTGAACATCCAATATCCATAAGACTAAGCAGCCTTAAACAATAATATGACAAAAGGCATCTTGTACATTTTTGACAAGATTGTCCCCTCTTATAAATCTCAACAGAACATACAATCCCCTGAACTCCCATGTTTCATATATTGCACTTTCCAAGTCCTGAGAATTGAAGAAAAATGTAACTTCCACTGTTTTGATATACTAGGATAACAGCAATTATTAATAGGTGTGATAACTTTCTGCACACAGATCCACACCTCATCTGAAATAACTGTCACCTTATGTTCCTTATTTTTTATATCTGCTTTCTCACATTTCTTTATGTCCTTTTGCCCACCATCTGTCCTTCCTTTTTGGGAAAGGCCAGCCAGTGTACATCTGTGAATAAATTGAATCCTAACAGCACAAAACAACACTAACACATAACAAGATGGAAATGGAAAAATGGAGACAGTCAGGATGGAGGAGGGAGACACAATATTGGTGCTGGGAGTGGTAGGAGATGAAGAAGGGATGTGAAAACATGAGATGAGATGAAGCAAGAGGAGTAAGTGTGAGAGAGAGGACGGGAAAGAGAGAAAACGAGTGGGGGGGCTTTTTGGTCTCAGTTGTAATGCATTATGTATCAGAAATGGGCAGACCAGCAGGAAAAAGCATATGAGGTAGTCTATTCTCACATGGTCTAGCTTGTGAGTGTGCGTGTCTGTGTGCACTTGTACGTCTGTGCTTGTGAAGACAAATTTGAGATTTAAATCTTGGGAATGAGGAGGCACTTTGAGACGTACACCAAAGGGCTTCAGCAACGTTAAGATGTGTTTTAGAGTCAAGTTAAAGTTAGGCTTAGAAAAGGAATACCTTATGCAAATGGAGGCATGTATGGGTGTAAAATAAGAGCAAAGTGGGAATTTATATGATGCCTTTAGCAAAGCTTTGCATCAGCTGTCACCTATGTATCTTCTGCCAGCAGAAAACTATACATTTAATTGTAGTGAAGGTTTAATCTTCTTTCAAAAATAATCCCAGTATTTCTCAATCAAATCACATTCCCAAACCACTGTAGACAAAAACAGAGAAATACAGCAACTAGGGCCACACTCTGTTGGACAAACATATAATCTCAAAAATAATTGGACAAACTAGCATTACTTAAAATGTAAGGACATTGAGTTTTGTCTACAGTAACTGAAAAACATGCTCTGTTATACTCTCATATCCAGTTTCTTTGCCTTGAGAAACTGCTTTTGCAGTTTGCTTTGGGTCATTATTCATTTGAACCGTTAAGCGGTGTCCTGTGGGTTTTGCGGCATTTGATTGAATCTGAGCAGAGAGTATGTGCACTTCACATTTCATCCTGCTACTTCTATCAGCAGCCACATCATCAATAAACACTAGTGATCTGGTTCCTTTAGCAGCCGTAGATGCCCATGCAATAACACTGCCTCCACCATGTTTGACAGATGATGTTGTATGCTTCAAATCATCAGCTGTGCCTTTCCTTCTCCATACTTTTCTCTCCCTGTCATTCAGGCAAAAGTTCAGGTACAGGCTTATTTAGATATTTCCTGGCAAAATGTAATCTGATGTTCTTGTTCTTGAGTGTAACCAGTAGTTTGCATCTTGTTGTAAATCCACTGTTTTTCCATTCATGAAGGCATCTTTGACAATGATTAAGAGGAGGCAGTCCTCTCACTTGCACTGTTATCTCTTTGTACCTTACATTTAAAGTTACAGTGAAAAGCTTTGAAATTCAAACTCAGCACTTTGAATCAGTTTCAGGATTTATGTCTGCTTCATTCATCCTAACCTGTCCATGTTGTTGAACCTCTTTAATTAAAAGTTAAAGTCTGCACTTCAACAGTATCTAGTAAGTATTTGCCAAAATAAGAAGATGCCAAGAAAAAACAAACCTCAACCCAGTGAGCTAAACTGGTGGTTTAGGTTGAACAGCAACCCATATATCATATAAGACATGGGTTCAAATTCCCCCCCAGGCCATTTGCTGCTTGCCTTCCTTGTGTTCCCTCTCTCCCAGCTTTCCTGTCAAAACAGAGGCTTAAAAATGATGCGTAAATCCTACTGACAAGCACTGAAACTCAGAACAAAGGCATAGCAGAGGTGAAATGAGAAACAGGATGACAGTAAACCAGACAGCTATGATGTTATGTACTGATTTGTTAAAACAACAGTCGAGTCAAAGACAAAAGAGATGTTGCACTATAATCTGCTCCCACCATCCTTATTCTTTCTTCCTCAAGTGTGTTTTCTATACAGCCAGCTGATTAATTCGAAAGATAGTTATGTTGAATTAGACAGGTATGAGGACCTGTGTGACTCTAAACCTACAACCACAACCGATAAGGAATCATTGCGCCATCTCAAATATAGGATCGAGATAAAACAGGGGCATACAATGAAGCTATTTATGCACAAGAAATGGTTTTAACTTCATTTTTGAAGGGCAATTGCGATGGCAATTATGGTGATTTTCTTTTAAATAAACCGCCCAGTAGGTCTTGGAGTAATTCTCAATTGATTAAAAATGTGTCAGCTCAACTTTTATAAGTGTTTCACAAATCAGATGTAATGAGGGATGCTGTGTGATAGGATTTCCCTTGAAATAACAAAGAAGAAAAGTTTGATATGCACAAACTGGAAAATCCAAATTCCAAAGTCAACAGCTGGATGAATGAGAGTTTGTTGAAATGAAAGTCTCTTGCAAACTCCAGCCTGTAAAATCAACCCTGTCTGACAGTCAGAATTTCAGTGGGAACAAGCAAGCGTGTCTTCACCATTCCTCTGTGGTGGGAAACATGAAGTCAACAAGCACAAACACGATCAACAAAAATGAGACGGAGCTAATCAGAAAACATCCAGTGCCTAGTTAGGGACCAAGCGAGCTTTGCCCGATTTAATCTAAGCACAGAGAAAACAGACATAAACAAATTACAGCAAAGGCAGTTTTTAAGAGACATGGAAAGAAAGACAAAAGCCATGAAAGCAAGCGTGCCCTCCCATACACAGCAAGCCACTCCACCATGAGGAAACTGCCCAGAGAAAACTTTTAAAAAAGGGACAATGAGCCAATCAAAGTCTCCCTCCTTCTCCTGAGAGCAGAGTTCACACCGATGCACACTGGGACACATTGGGAAACATGTAACAGCGCTGGTCTTAACACTCTAAAATAACACAAACGCTAAAAGACAACAACAAAATGAACACTTCTATCCCAGAAAGACGCCAGCCAGACGATGGCCTCGAACCCAGTTAATTCTTGGTGCAACAGTTCTAACCACTGGCCTGCTGAACTGCACACTTCTTGCATAAAAGGGTTTTTAATGTGTTCAGGCTGTCTGTAAAGCACTGTATGTTTACGTGCATAAATATAAGCACAAAGAGCGAACGCGGTTCCCTTTAAGACCCCTTGAGTTGACTTGAAAAAGAAATTGTTAAGGAGCAAAGAGAAAAAAAGATACAAGGTGGAAACAGGAGATAGAATGAGAGAGACAGAAAATGCAGCCTCTGGGCAATTATGACTATCTATGTCTTTGTGTGCTTGTTTGCGAGTGTGTTTACAAAGTGCGTGTCTGTCTGTCTGTTTGTGTGTGCTGGCTAGGGGCATGATGTGGGACAAGTGTGAAAGGTAACCAGTTGGGGTCATTGATGACAGAAAGAAGAAAATGGGAAAAGACATGCTGACAGATGAATTTAGAACTACAGGGAATCACACAATAAACACGCAAACACTTAAACTGACAAGACTACACAAACCGAGGAACGTATGTGTCTTGAGGTATAAGAGGTTATGAGAGATTCAAATATGGAAATTGTGTATGCGCTGTCTCCTTAGCATGTAACAAGCATATCGTAATGCTGCTGCTTTAACAGCCAATCAGACTGAGTGAACACTGTCTGAATGCAAAGGAATATAATCACAAGCCTGCCAAACTCTCTCTCTCTCTCTCACACACACACACACACACACACACACACACACACACACACACACACACACACACACACACACACACACACACACACACACACACGCACACACACTCGTTGTCATATCTTAGTGAGGACATCTCATTGACATAATGCTTTCCCTAGCTGCTTACCCTAACTGTAACCATCAAAATGATTGCCTAATCCTAACCCTCAGCCTAAACCAAACTATAACCTAATTGTAATCCTGACACAAAAACACATTTTGAGCCTCAAAAATGCTTTCAAACTCGTGGGGACGGGCATTTTGTCCCCATAAGTATAGTAGCATGCCAATTTTCTGTCCTCACAAAGATGTCCAAACATGTACACACACACACACTTCTAATTAATATTAAAATAAAAAATACATAACCCTGCGTGTATGTGTGTAATCTCTTCTTTAACCATGTTTTTGCCCAGGGCAGATTGTCTTCCTACTAGAAAACAAGCAACAAGCAGAGGTCAAGGACGACCTTTGTCTGGAAGCAGTTTATGATTAGTGTGTTAGATTCACATGTTTACTAAACGGTCCAACAAACAATGTCACTTCCCGAGCACAGAAAGATTCAGGATTTTATTCCTCGTAGCAGGCCCATCTGGATTAAACTCATCCTTAATAAAATGTATAAAAACGTGGAGCGCTCTGTATTGGTCAAACACTCTTTGAAAGACACCCTGCCAAGACTTGTCATGTGTTGCATCCATCTATTGATACAAGTTGCTGGATATGAATTTGTATTTATTTTTTCTACATTACTTTGTTTTCTCTATTTTTTATTATCCACTTCGATCCCACATGTGCTGACTCATGCCCATGCACATAAAGTCAATATACTATCATGTGAGAATGCTTAGAAAAAGTCCATATTTGGTGGATGGAGGGGAGTTTTAGTGGCTATCATACCAGAAATCCTAATTCAAGTCATACACAACACAGAGTTTCACAGTCTAGTGAAAGATCAGGTTTTGGTTGAAATACAGTTGCTACATCCTTTAAAGGTTTGTTTTCTTGGTTGCCGTGGTGATGCCTCCGGCTTTCTCAAAACAAATATGTGTTTCTGACACAAAACAGATTTCGCATTGAAACATGTTACTTACAAACTCATGATCACTTAAAAACAAAAAGCATAACAAGTTGTGGAAATGAATACCAAAAAAAAGATTGCTTTTATGACTATTTCACAAACTGTAAAGAGTTTGGGCTGCTTTGTTCACTTCATGTTTATTAAAATGAACCATGCTTTACTCCAAAAGGTTGCTAATACTTTGTTTTGTTTTTTATGTTTAGCGTTCCCTTGTAAAATGAATTATTTGTGCTACATTGTTCATTTATGCATTTATCCAACATAAATGCATCAGATCTGTGCCACAGCTCAAAGAATGCCACTTGATTTACACTTCTCTTTAAAAGCTTGCAATGTAAACACTTAACATTTATTTCAGTCTTTATGTGGCCTCTGAACTTTAAGAGCACTTAGCGAGAACGCGATATACATAGCCGGCTAACAGTTTACATAATGTCCTTCCCGTGTTTTTAAAACCTCCGGTTTTCTCTAAGAGGACACCCTGATGTCCTTAGTCTCCTGATGTTGTGTGACTCACTCATTGCATAATCCCAGCTCTGTCTGCAGCTCATCAACATTAGAAAGTTTTTTCTTTTTACATGAAAAATGGGATTTTTATCTCTTAGTTAAATCAGAATCATCTTTGGTCTTATCTATTTATATAATCCTTCTCGCTGTTTCATTTCTTTTGATTTATGTTTTAGTGGTTGCATTATGCATTATTCTACTAAAAGGGGTTCATTCAGCATGTGCACCACAATCTTCTTTATACACTTTTTTACTTGAGGGATCAATACTGACCTTATATGCTGTTATCTCCATGCTGCCTTTTAGCCATTTTTCAACAGACTCAACACTCAAAACTACTTAAAAATCAACCAAGTTCTTCATAGGTTGACTTTCATCTCTCCTTCATCAATCAAATCACTAAAACAGCCAAACTTTTTCCAAACTTTTGATTCTGATGAGTGAAAATCATCATGTTTTCATCCTAATCAAAAAGGCAAACTCTACCTCCCTCCCTCAGCTTGCACTGAAACACAGCTGACTGCAAACTAATGCCACACTAGTTTGACTACAGTGGCTGGAAAGCTCATTGCTCACACTGAAAGCCTTACACAGCTTAAGTAATCACACTGTGGATATCCCAGCTGGAGGATCTTAGTCTGTCTTCTCTTTAAAATCCTTCCTCAAAGCATATTTTAATGCGACAGGATTTTTATGATCTTTTTTTGAGTCTTTCATATTTAACAGCTTGTTTATTGTCTCAAGTTTAAGCTTTTTTATCCTCTTTGAACTGTTTTTTAAAATGTCATTGTCTTGGCTGACTTCCCTTTTCATTTTTGGCACTTTGTGTTATGGAAGGCGTACAGTGACACTACTGAGGGATCCAACACAGCTGTAAATCACCTTATTATGTCTGGAAAAGTGCTCAAAAAGTCAAAAAATGATTACTAGTAGAAGTAGTAGCAGAAGAAGTACAGTATATGCATAATCAAATGCTTTTAGTTAGACTACCTACTGTAAGAATTAAAAAGAAACCATTAAGGCCGTCCAGCTGGAAACTGTCCCAGCTGATTTTGGGTGAAATGCAGGGTACACTCTGGGCAAGTCTCCAGTCCATCACTAAGACAAAGACAACCATTCACTCTCACAACCACACCTACAGCCAATTTAGCGTCACAAATTAAGCTAACAAGCATGTCTTTGGACTGTGGGAGCAAACCCACGCAGCCACAAGGAGAACATGCAGACTCCACACAGAGAGGCCACAGTTTGAACCCAGAACCTTCCTGCAGTGCCTCTGGGCTTTTATTTGGACGTTACCTAGATTACCATAAAGTTCAACAGAATCACTGCTCATGTCTGATAAAATAGACTAAAAACATTCTGCTGGCTTTGCTCAAAAACAAGGTTTTAGAATCTCTCTCGAGCTAGAACTGCCCCATCGAGTGTCATGTCTGTCTTTGAAAATGTATGTGGTCTGATCTTTTTGTTTCCATTTGGATCAAAGATTGTGAGCTTACAAAGAGTATCCAGATTTTTAAAAACAGTGTGAGGGAAACATTTGATCTGTCCCAAGTATAACAGCCGTATGGTTTAATCTGTCTGACAACTAAACCGTTAGCTATCGGTGTAGCTGCGTGCTGAAAATAAAAGAAATGAATGAATTAAAAAGAGAGAAGAAATAAAAAACCTCCAGAAAATTGCTGTGCAGCTTTGCCACATCTGTCACACACTTGTCACGGAGCCTTTGATGAGACGCACACGGACTCAGTAA
Organism: Neolamprologus multifasciatus; assembly: GCF_963576455.1. Lineage (NCBI taxonomy): Eukaryota > Metazoa > Chordata > Actinopteri > Cichliformes > Cichlidae > Neolamprologus > Neolamprologus multifasciatus. Next base: position 29,248,767 of record NC_140452.1, read on the forward strand.
CAACCACGTTCTAATGAACAAACGCATTAATTCGCGTCGTGCAAGACAGATCAAAGGAGGAAAACACCACATCTAGGACAACAATGCTGAATATAATACCCCTATATGTGGGGTAACCTGTGACACCATTAGTTGCCAAGCAACCTGGGCTACCCTTCGGATGAAACACCTGCCGTTCGTCTATCAAGCCATCTGAGCAGCCCCTTCTTCTCTCTGACACACCTGTCTCCCTGTCTTTGTCTCTGTATGGCAGGTGGCATGATGAGGGTTGAAAGATGGCGAGACAGATGTTGAAAAAGAGAAGTAATGAAAAGAATAGAAAATGAATTTGACATAACCAGTAAATATCCAACGCTGATACGAGCCCACAAAATAATCTATGATACTAATCGATACTAAAAATTATTATTAGATTAGACACTTGTTTGCAACAGTATTGATGCCGTCAGTCCTCCAGTGGACACTTGAGTTCACACATCCCCTTATTAGAAGTATTTGACATTTACAACACTTTAGGAGGAACTTAAAGAGGTCAGTAAGGAGGTCAACAATTCTGATGTTTGAACAGTAAATGTTAAACTGATTGGCACAGTTAACACTTAGGAATAAGCTGATAACCACAAACCTAGCCTCAGGGGATCACAAGCTAGTGTCAGTCCCAAGCTCAGATAATTGGGAGGGTCATGCCAGGAAGCGTCAAATCAAATCAAATATGGTGACCCATCTGCACTGGCAGCCCATGTGGAAATACGGGAGCAGCCAAACGTATCTTTATCTAATAGGAACCTTAGCCGCATGTTATCTTGAAGATACTGGCTAGCAGCTATAACAAACAATAAAACACTAACCTTAATGTAGGAATTAGGTTAGTCCTGCCCGTCTGTAACACCCTAATGGGTCGTGTTAATTTAAAGGACAAACAAAAATATTTAAAAATTCTTAAAGTCCAAGATTTAAAAAAAAATTGTCATCACCTAGACTTAAAAAATCACCAAATATCAGGAAATAAATGGGGCTCTGGCTAAACATATTTGCACAGACTAGAATTGTTCTAATCCTGATTAAAAACAACTATTCCTCTTGATTTGATCATTTTTCCCCCATGATATCAAAAATGGCACTGAGTATTTTCCTGGGTATTGGATTCGAGTTTGGAATTCTAATATCATCACAACCCTTGTGTGCACTAAACCCTGAGAGACTAACAGTAGTTTCAGGAAAATGGTGAACATACTGGACAAAATGTCATCCCCACATGCAGTTATTGTTCCAAAGTGACAAAACCTGCACTGAACACAGAACATCACAGGAGAAATAAAGAGGGATTTCACAGCTACCGAGTACTTTGCAATGAAATATTTTATACTTTGCTTTTAAAAAATGCACTGAAAACAGTGTTATGTTTACGTAATGATGCACTAAAATCAGCGAACAATCGTGACAAATAACCGTGCGCTACTATATACACTGCAGTAAGAGTAAGACAGTTAACAGTTAAGAGTTCATGAGAATAATCACCATGTTTCCACTGGACAATCGCCATAAAATAGCAGCACGACTCCAGCTGAAATGTGTGTGAACTCTTGCCAGGTTTTATTACAAATTATTGCAGGATACAAAGTACTGTGTGCGTTCATCTTTAGTGTGTTTCTCCAGGTGTGTATCTGTGCAGCAAAGACTATGTGCAGCTGATCAATAAGAAAAGCAGTCAGAGAAAGCGGCACAGTAACACATGCCACTCTAGACTCAGCACGACACAACAACACCGATAGGCACGACAACAACCGCTGAAATGACATCAGCATCAATCCAACTTCAACACACTGCACCGATACAGTGTGTATCATAAAGAAAACACTACTAACAGGGGAATATGTTTAAAGAGCAACATAAAACCAACTTCTAAAAGGTTTTCTAAGTCAGTAGACGCAACAGAAACAAGTGTGGATTTACATCATGATGAATATCAGCAATAAAGCATTAGCAACGATAATAACGCTTCCAACAGCAAGTAAAGTGATGAAGCACACAGCAAACAACGAGCAAATCAAATCAGTTCACCAAAACGCTGTGACAAGATTAACCACGGTGCTGTTTTACCTGCACAAGGAGGAACACCAGAATGTGGGAGGGCTGATGTCTCCTGGCTACTCTGTGAACTTCTGAATTTTTGAGCTGTGTGAAATGTTTTTTGTGTCCGCTGGTTTAAGATTCATATATTATTTACTTTGGTCATGTTGTGTAAATTTAAACATCCTACTTATTTTCAGCAGCAGCTTTGAATAGTCACTTTGATTCCACAAGAGACGATTCTTACTAATACCATGTTTGGGAGTCCAAAACATTTAAGGGAGGCCCATGAACAAACTCCAGTGCATGACTGTGACGTGTGACAAAGTCCTTTTATTGTAACAACACCTTCAACGAGCAAACCTGTACTTCCTCAAACTACAAAAGAGTGACAAACTAAAAGATGAACCAAGATAAAGTGTCAGCCACCACTGATCTCTATAAACGATATCTGCAACATGCAGCATCTGTAATGCAAGGGCAAGAAACCTTCTGGATTTAGTTTACAGTCCACTACAGTATTCCTGTCGACGAGTCATGAATTCGACTAGGTTGCATGCAGGTAAACAGTCTGTTGGAAACCAAATGAAAAATCGCATGTCAAAAATATTTGCTATCATCTGATTATGATTTTTCTTTTTTAAGTGTATCTGCATTCTTTAAAAGTGATCAGACAGACCCTAAAAAACTTGGCTGTTAATACGAGAGATGAAAGGCCCAGTCACACAGGCCAGGAGACCGCTCACTGACGCCGATGTGTATTCCTTAATCACAACAAGTGGTTGCTGTTGCAAAGAGTTATATGGTGCTGCACAAAACCACTCCTTGCATGAAAGATGCTGGTTTGTCTCCAAACATTTGCTAACTACTTGCCAAGCAGTAGTCACGTGTAAAAGCAACCACAATGAGTTTTTTGGTGCAGCCACTGATTTCACTTGGCAACGACAGGAACCTCCAGCAACCAGTTATGCAACCAGGGAATGCAGAGGGTTTTTTTTTTTGAGCAACTGGAGGTTGCCAGAGGGTTGCTGACTGGTTTGTGGGCCTGTTTGCCTCAGGTTTAAGGCAGTGGAATTGCACAACCAACACAGAAAAGCTTTAGTTCCCCTTGGAATTAATTTCCCATATCTATGGAAGTCTTCTAGAGGATTGACCATGTTTTTATCATAAGCTGTTACTTAGTTGTGTTGATGACAGCAGAGAGTACGACTTTGTTTGTCCAAAAGTCAAGATGTCGTGACAGCGAAAACAAAAGCAAGCATGTAGATGTTTACAGTTCTCTGTCCCGAGAGCTGCAGAGAACATCTGCTGTCTGATAGTGACAGTGTCAAAAATACACTACATTCACCATCCATCAAAATCCCTGAATTCAGCTGTTCCAATCACTTCCAAAAGTGCATCAAATCAAGCACCAAGACATGCAAACTAGTTCTACAAACATTTATGAACGAATGGCTTGCTCTCAGCAGCTCTTTGAATTCCAGTGTGATTCCATGATAGGACGCCACCTCTGCAACAAGTCCATTGTTGAAATTTCCTCGCTACTAAATATTCCACAGTCAACTGTATTATAACAAAGTGGAAGAGATTGGGAATGACGGCACTCCGCCATAAAGTTGTGGCCACATAAAATCCCAGCGCAGGGTCGACGAATGCTGAGGCACATAGAGCACAGAGGTCAACAACTTTCCAAAGAGTCAATCGCTACAGACCTACAAACGTCATGTGGCCTTCAGACTAGTTCTTTTTTGTGCCTCTCCTATTCCTTGTGAACTTTACGGTCACTCCCTTCCTTATTCTGGTTATGCGCATTCATTGATCATCCACATTCACCAAAGTGGGGTTGGGATTTTGCACAGGAGCACGTTTGCAGTGGTTGAAAACTCCTCTCCTCTCTGTCTGAACAGAAACCTGACAGACACATTTGCAGGGCTATAAGTTACCCTTTAAACTCAAATACCCTAATTAATCTCAGTGCATTCAGGGACTGAAGTGTTGCACAGGAACACAAAGTCTCAAACAAAAACTGCAAGTGTTAAAGCCATCTGCCAATACTCCTTTAGCTTCTTGCCACGACGACGGAGGAGACATGATAGCGTTTTCTAATTAAACCAAACTTCTTTGCCACAAACACAGCTGCCTCACCTCCTGCCTTGATCTCCTTGGGGAGGACACATACACAGAAACACACCACGATTGTAGCCGCTGACAAAAACACTCATGCACACAGTTGTGGTTGTCCATTTGATTACTGACAGTGAGACAGCTGTAACCATTTATACACACACACACACACCTGTCTGTGGCAACACTACATAGAGATAAGGAGGCTGACAGGAGCTGCTGGAGCCAAAGCTGGGAACCATGGGGGCTGTCAGCGTCATTTTCCTGTGACACCTCCAGGCTCACACACACACAAATACACACCGCACACTTGATGATATTGTATCAACTTATATTCATTTCCTGTCTGTATTCTTTCTATAACTGGCACATAATGCACCTACAGAAAACCTTCCTCTACAGTCAACCTGCTTTTGCTTTAATCGGCATGAAAAATGACACCATAACCCAGCTGTAATTCTACCCTCCACTTTTAAAATAACTCCTCCTAATAAGGTGTAAGAAACAGTCACCATAAGAGACCAGATGGAAAGGTTTTCTATTCCTGTGCAGACCCCACAATAGAAAAAAAACAATGATGACACACAAACCAAGAAAAGTTCTAGATAAATAATGTTCTACAAACTCATACGTACCGTGGAATGGACCTTCAACTACCTTTGTCCATATAATAATGAATGCAAAGTCATAACAAAATTATATAGAGGGGTGTCATATCTTTTAAGATATTGCTAATTCACACTGCTTTGTGCTACAAAACTGTAGTGAAAATCACCACTTTCTTCAGCTTTCAGCTACGTGTCCACTCCCTAAAACCTGTATGCAACTAGCGTGTGCAAAGTTGACAGTTATTTCTCTACTCTAACTAAACTACATGATGTTCAAATGTCTGCAACACTCTTTATTTACATGAAAAGTCTGCAAAACTTTTGCAGGATGCTGATTCAAACAGTCCTTGATTCTAATGTGTTTTTATAAGTGATTTTGGTCTTCGATTTTTAAAAAGGTATATGATTATGTGTTTATTTATGCATTTTACTCATGCTCACATGCCTCTGAATGTTTGTTTTTGTTGACTTATTGAATATGCCATCAACCTGCCAAGGACTACGGATGAAAATGACTCTGTGTGGCTAAACCTAGCATATTTACTCGATGAATTTAAGTGCTCGTATTAATTAATATCCATTTTCCCTTTTAAATAAACATAAACTGAGATAAAATGATCTCAGTTGACTGCAAAATGTTAGCAGGACTAAACAAACATTAACAGTATCTCGGCTCATTTGGCGGCTCCACTTGGTTAATCATATTCACAGATCCATTTTTACGATAAATGGCGATTTTGCGGTCTATCAGTTTATATAAAATTTAGTGAAGGCAGTGAGGGAGTGCAGGGTTTTCTATTGGCTGACATGAAATAGACTTCCATTCATTTACAGTGACAGTTGTATGACATCTAATTACACAGATTACGCTGTTTAACATTAATGTTGAATGGCTTGTAACTAAATTAATGCATCCCATCTCATTCTTTCAAGCTTAAATACACACACAAATTAAAATACATGCCTTGTTATTGTGATTATTGAGGGCATTGAGTTGAATCCATTCAGAATAATGAAGTAGCTCAAATTCCCATTCACAGAGGCATATAGACGTGCTTCTGTTAAATCCAGAACTGAATTCAAAATCATTCTGAAACCTGCTCCCACTTTGGATTTGGAGACAGACACCCTCTCTGCTTTCAACTTTCCTTTTTGACAAAGGATATTATCATTAGTTATTATTAATCTCTAGGGCTAATTACGCACACCCCACTTTTCAGTTATTTATTTGTAAAAAATGTTTGGAATCATGTATGATTTTTGTTCCACTTCTCACCTGTAAACCACTTTGTATCGGTCTTTCACGTGGAATTCCAATAAAATTGATTCATGTTTGTGGCTGTAATATGACAAAATGTGGGAAAGATTAAGGGGGCCGAATACTTCTGCAAGCCACTGTTTGTGTGTAAATCTGTGATAAAACAAGGTGTTTGAAGCTTCTTATCTAATGTGGGTTAGGACAGGGTTCATCTCCATGCATACAGAAAATGAGTGGATGAACAGATGGATAATAACTGCACTACAGTCTTTATGATTGTTTTGTGCCAGTTTACAAAAGTCATTTCAGTTTTATTCAAAGCAGGGAACTCATTTTAAACAGAAAGCTGCACCGAGCAGAGAATTCTTACTCTGTCTATTTAGCAAATTAAAGGCTTTAATAATGAAAACCAGCTGTGTTTACAGGAGGAAATCGTGTATAAATGTGAATGGAACTGGTTCAGTTTACGCTGCATTCAGTAAACTCGACATCATTAGAGAAGTGCAGTAAGTGAACCAGGGTTGGGAAGATATGAGAGCAGTGCTTCCTGTGATATATATTTCAATGATAATCTCAAGTCAGAGAGTATCCCCTTGACAATATTAAGACAGGTTTCCTTACAGTTTGGGCTTATGTGTTTAAACGCTTCTTTAATTAAGTTTATGTTGATTTAGTTTGATGCCTGAGTTTGTTATGGCCAGAGGCGCAAAGCTGACACATGTCTCTGCAATTAGGAACAAAACACTTTAGCAGTTATTGAATTTACTGAAGATCCAAACCCCAAATCACAAAGTTAATTATACAAATATGCAGATGCAAGATTATGTAACTTAACATTTATGAAAAACCTGCCACTCATGATGACAAGACAATGATTTTTAGCCAGTATTGGGGTTCTTGTATTTCCTGTGGAAAGCAATTAATTACACATTTTTTTCCTGCCTTTCTCTGTAACACAGCGTCACATGGCTGGCAGTTAATACTACGCTGTTAAGCCCTGCATATGGCCACATTGTATAAGCACAAATCCTTATCCTAACAAATTCTGTATCAGCACAGAAGCAGCCTTAGCGGCACGTCACAGAAAATGTTGTGCTGACAGTGATTGGAAATGGGTCGTCTCTGCTTCTATTTTATGTTTGGATTCAAAATTTGGCTGCGTGTCTGGGGTCTGTGCTTACTCGGTTTAAACATCTCTGGATCTGAGGATCTGATTGCCTTTAGAGGTGACAGGAGAGGTCTGAGGTGGTGTTAGCAACTATAGATATGCCAGTTTTTTACGGCTGTTGTGCAGTTTCCTTTGGTGCAATAAATTATAAATAATGTGCACATCTCTTCATTTGAAAGTGGTTACACTGTCGAGGATATTACTGTGACATCACATATGCAAAACCCCTGTTATGATGTTTCTCTGTTCACCCATAATGCAAATAATTAAAGAACTTATGCAATTGGAGTAATCACATAATCGTTTGGATTGCAACTCTGTGATATGCAATAATGTGATGATGAATGTAGGAAGTGCAATGTGCTACACACTCCCTGCAATCTGCTCATGATTCTTCTTTCTTTCTAACCTCTGACCTCTCCTAATTCAACGCTGCACCGAAGCTTTAACAGCTGCCTCGTAATAGGCTTTCTCATGCAGATAATGAGAGCAACCAATTATTCATTCACTTTAATATTTCAAGCAAACTTAACTCATTAAATTTACACCCTAGCTAAAGGACATAACATTATAATTTGTGCAGCACAGGTAATGGTTTCATTTGTTAAGCGAATAAAATTGTATATCAGCAGCTCATGCACAGACTACATTGTACTTTTTGGATAAATGCTGCTGCATAAAATCCTGGAGACGGGGTAGGGAATCAAAATATGGATAAAAGTCAGAATAGAGAGTTTTTAAGCCAAATGTTTGTTTGTATGTTTTTTGCTGAAGCGCACATATTTAGTAGCTACACAAAACCACCCAAACATGTGCAAAAGCAAGCAAGCAGTGCACACAAAGGTTTGTGCCACTTTCTCTTTGCCTTCACTTTATCTGCCTGTTCCCGCTCTGTCTCTTTTCTCTGTCTCTCTCTCTCTCTGAATATTTTAGTATTGATGAGCCCATTACTGATGATAACACAGTGCAACATCAGCATCCTTTCTCCCTCTCCCTGTCTCCCTCTCTCTAACACACACACACACGCTCACTCATCAGGAGTCGGGTTACAAGTCTGCCTCTGCTGTGTACTTCTGTGCATTTCGCTGTGAGTGTGTGTGTTCAGCGGGAGGCTGGGGGAATCTGACTTCCTGGCGTCGCTCCAACAAACTGCACTATTTTTCAGGCTGGATACCATTCACGTGCACACCAGCTGACGCACAGATACACACACACACGGGGGCGATGTGTGTCAGCTCTTAAAATGATAACAGCGAATAAGCAAAGTGCGCCGAATGCAAAGGTGGCTTCCTAAAAGGATGTTTAGAACCCGCAAAACACTTCAAGTAACGTAACGGCGCATGGCACAAACATTAAACACAGAGCGGCGAACGATTCGGTGGCAGCGTGCATCTGATACTGTAGAGCGCTGTCACTGTGTCAGATGATGAATAACTGCCTCTCAAAGCAACGATCCAGGAATCCATACCTCTGAAAACCCATCACAATGACAAAAATGCAAAAGCCTGCAGATGTCTCTCTCAGAATTTTCAGCCAAAAGTGCTGCATTTGATCTCAGCACTCAGTCGCAGGAGGCTCACATCCCAACGGGTGCAGGCATGACATCTGCTTTTCTGTATTTTGTCAAAGTGCCACACTTAATGACCCCCTCAGATCACTGGTGTGCGGTGTCAAACCTGCTGGAGCGTGAGGGAAGCAGGTGAGACCATCTACTGAATCTAATTGTATATCAGAGATCACTGACATCCATGTGGCACATTCATTATTCCCACAAACTTCTGGCTATAATCTTTTTTTTTTCCAGGAATGGCCAACAAACGCTCAAAGTAAGAAGCTTAGTCTTCTCTGCGGTGAGGTGAATGAAAGTCATTATCCTCCAGTGATTTCCTTTATTGAGTTTAAACCAATAATGAAGGAGGGAATAAAAGCCATTAGAGGATTTTTTTTTCCAACTTTCAGACAGAGCTGAAATTACTATGAGGGAGATTTTACTAATATATGTGCAGTCAGTGTAAAATGACATCACTGGGTTATTATCCACAAATGATCTTATTCAGTTACAAAGGAGGCGAGGGGGGTGGGGAGTTTTATAAAACACACAGTGTACTATGGATGCCTTCCTTGGGGAGAAGTGCTTGCTATCTGATCAGTTTGCTTATGCAGTGTCACTTTAATTTGAGAGCAGGCTTTGTGAGCTTACACGGTAAACTTTAATTTCAGATGGCAGAGAGCTGGTTCTACGTGAGGACCGCGCTGCTTTATTTACTAACATTTAGATAATCATTGAGCCCTGACATTTAAAAGTTCATCAGTGTTCAGGCAGGTGTCAGTGTGAAGACTCACATCAAACAGACAGAGGGCAAACAGCTACAGCACACAACACAATGAACTCCAGCACAGCAACACATCCAGCTGAAGCAATGATTAATGCAGCGTTTTATAAACAGCCCTCTGACACGACAAACAATGTAAGCCAGACAAAATTAGGATGCGATACTGGGCTGCTACATTGGATCAAATAGAGCAGCCAATTATTATAATGATCATGTCAGCCTCCTTTGATCCAGGGCTCATCGTTGCCTTCCTGTGAAAGAAAAAAAAAACATCTATCTTTTTTAGAAAGTAAGAAAAACAGCCTCAGGAACGGGAATGAACATTAACTCTGAAAAAGAGCCCCGGTTTAAGCTCTGTGGTGATGTATTTCAGGGTTCCAGCAGACAAAAATCTGTACAACAGAAGAATTTATCTCAAAAAGGTTGGGGGATTTCAAACATAATTTCCCTTATAAGGCATTCTCTATAATGGATTTCAAAGTGGCAGATAATAGCTGTATAGATGAGTTATAAACCGCATCAGATGTGTGTGTGTGCGTGTTCATTCTTTCTTTTGAGTAGGCTTAACATGTCAGCAAGACATAAAGGCATGCAGAAAAAGTCAGAAACAGATATCTGTGCAGTTGCCAGAGAGCCTTTTTCCAGGTCAAAGGTTGGCTCCAGTCACTCAGTTTTTCCCCAACTTGTCGACCCACAGTTGCACTTATTTTAGAACGTGGCTAAATTACTTCTAAAACATTAATAAAGCTATTAGGAACAGCTTATAAACCATTTACGAAGAGTACCTTATTAGAAAGACAGAGCAAGACTATCATTATTTCTAGATCTAGTCTGCCCTTAAAATATGTTTTTAATATCATAGTTTTCATGGAGAGAATCCAGTTAGGAGGCATATCACGGCTGGCGGTGTATTTCTCCCTGTAGGAATATTAGAGGAAGAGTAGCCCATCAGTGTAATGTCATGATTTCCTGGAAGATACAAAGGGGCGATAAGGTCACCAAATTCCCTGCGGGAACAGTCAGAGAACATTTTGGTGACGTTACGGTGATTTTGTGTGCGGGTTTGCACTGACAGCTGCATGCATTGTTCACGTGGGGTCTACCGCCGCTGTCAGTGCGGAGATTGACACCCTGCAGGTCGCACTCACACTGCTGCTACTACTACTACACACACACACACACACACACACACACACACACACACCACTCAGTATTTGGCTCGCTGCTAGACGCCATGTGTTTCCACAGCGGAAGAGTGGCAGGCAGCTTCGAGATGCACACACTTATCAGAAACGCTCGCACTTACATCTCAGAGGACGGCGGCTGGCTACGGCAGAGGAGCGCGTGTCCGCACGCTTGTCCCATCGCGCATCCTGCCTCGCGCCTCTCCGGTTTGCCCGAACAGCTGCAGCTGGAAGCAGGGATCAGCCCGTGCGCGAGTTTCTTAGGCCGGGAGGGGTAAAGGAGGACGGACCGACGGATGGGTGGACGGCTGGGTGTGTGCTTCTCTCTCCTTACCCCCCAGTGCGGTACGCCTCTCTGCGATTCCGCTGTCCGCTGCTGCCTCCTCTCTCGAGCTCTGACAGCGCGCGGGGATTGGTCGGGACCCGGTAACTGATATTTGAGCTGTGGCGAGCTGGGATATAACAGCTGAGCAGAGAGAGAGAGAGAGGAGAGAGAGAGAGAGAGAGAGAGCTAACACATGGAAGCGTCCACGAGAAAGACGCGTGTGGCTGAGGCACGTCACTCGTCCGCGTAATGTAAAAACAGTCCTTCCTTTTAGGCAATGCCCACTCCCTCCGCGAGCGCCGGACGATTTATCCGTGAAAATGAAAGTTGCAATGTTGTGAATATTTAACTTTTCACGGCGTGTCCCCACTGCGCGCGCTCATCCTCCAAATCGTCCTTCGTAGAGTACGTGCTCCTCAGGACACACTTGGAAATGTTTTCTCTGCACTTCTCAAACAGAAGACCTCACGATTTTATTGGAAAACACTCGTGTGTCTGTGTGTGACAGGGGACAGGTCTCAAGGTCCAGATCTTTTTCTGCCATATATGGCCCTTCCAGTACACTCACGGAAGCGGCAGAGATTCAATTCAGGAGCGGTGCGGAGCTTGAGGGGAGCACCGGGATTGTTTGTTTATGTTCAAAGCCTGTAAATGTGGTGTCAGGTGTCAGCAGTTTAACATCCTAGTGCTCAGTTATTGTTTCCTCATATGTTAAAGGAAGTAAGTAGTTTGTATAATAATATACCCCCTTCGCCTAAAACCACATGTCCGCATGTGTTTGCAATCATTTTGTCTGATTGGTCTTCTACCGGAGGCTGTGTGAGCATGAAGACACCGTGACTGATTGACACATTTGTGGCCTGTGTTTGCTCAGTTGCATATGTGCATCTTCATCATCGTCATGATCAGAACGACCAATTAAACATCTGTGTGAATGACCAGGATTTCATATCATATCAGCTACAGGGCCTAGCATCGATCTACATAGTAGTAGGGCTTTCTATGAGTTTTGGTGCGTGACGCTATTTCTGTGTTTACATCTGGATTGTGTTTGCTCCTGTTTTATTATTTTTGCTCTGGTCACGAGAACTCAATATATAATTGGCAAAACTGCAGTGTGTTTGTATGAGTAAAGATAGTCGTATAGTCATATATTAGATCAAACATTGTTACTACAATAAAACAGTGAATAAATAAAATCTGTAACTATTGATATTAATAATTTGTCAGTTATACTACACTGGTATGCAAATATGCACAATGTGAGGACCTCTGAACTTGAATACAGTACGGTCACCATTAATGATACAGTTATGGTAAAAATATAAGGACACCTTCTGTCAGTTCTAAGGTTTTACATAACAGGATATAACAAAAATAGGTAAATACAGCCTCAGATGAACTACGGCACATGACATATATACAGTTCATATATTTTTCAAGAAACTAAGCAGAAGCAGTTTGTGAAGAACTAGTTACACCCTTACTGCTTCCATAGGAATTAAGAGGGTAAATAACGGCCAGGTGCAAATGCAAAGAAGCTGCTGCACCAAAAACGTGAGAGTGATTGCTTTAGTTACTAGCAGACTGCCACAGTTGCCTGTAGTTTTTCATATCTGTCTGCAAAAAGCCAAGATTTAGTAAAAATTAAGAAATTGGAGATTGTTTACCTTCAAAGTAAAAGTTGTGCCTCACTGCTACAGCCAGTGTGTTCAAAAAGTGCAACCTTTATTTTGAAGCCTGTGTATCACCATGATTGTCGCACGCCCAAAAAGCAGTCACACATCTGCAAAGCCTCAAGACACATGACAGCTGCACTGGGATTTTGCCAGATAGCACATGACTATGAGAGTCACTGTCATCTTTACTCGGTCTGATAAAATGAAGTTTAAAGTATTGTATCACAATTCCCAACACTGTGCAAGGACCAAAGGAACTATTGTGCATCTTTCATTAATTCCATCAGTACAGTAAAATAGGGCAGTAACAGCACCATGCTGTGCAGATGTTTGTTTGTGTAACAGGCAGTGGGAGTGTAGTCAGGACAGGAGGAAGTGTAGAGGCAGTAAGATATGAAAAAGTTGTTTTTCCAAAGTGCTCAGCATCTAAAGCTGGGCAAAAGTTTAATTTCAACAGATAATGATCTTCAGTTAAACTCTGCGAAGGTGCTGAAGCGGACCAACTGGAGTCTGAACCTGAACCCAACAGATGTGCACCTACTGTACCTAATGAGTAGTGTGGCCCTGCATCAGTGTGTCCCATCCAACCCAATCTTCTAAAAGTTCCTAGATTTAGTCCTACCTTTGTGGTGTCCTCGGGATTCCCATATGCTTGTTTGTCATTCACCTAGGGACCGTTTGTGATTCGAGGAACCACACTTGAGGCTATCATTGCTGCCAAAGGTAATTTAACAAAGTAGTAAGTGAAGGGTCTGAATACATACATGAAATATTTCAGCCAGTCATTTATTTTTAATACATTTATTTAAAAAAAAAAACAACAACTAAAAGTAAGTAATTTATCTTGATTCACGAGGAAAAGATGAGATCTGTGAGACTGAAAAATTAAAAAAATTGGACATTTGAAAGGCTCTTAAAGCCTTCTTAATGCACTGTTTATCTTAAGATTCAAGACCTCTAAGATTCAAGCATGCTGAGATGAAAGGAAAGTTTAATGGTAATGAGAGAATGTCAGTGACTCAGTTTTTTAAGATCTGCTATACTTCACAAAAATCAACGATTAAAGTGCAGATTGAATAAGAAAAATATTGTGTATAAGTGAAAAAAAATATATGTTTATCTTTTTTTCCCCATCCCATAATGCATCCTGTGTTGAAGAGTAGGGTCCTGATGATGCTGACACATACACAACTGTCACTGGGATATGTTTTATTTCTTATAATATGGCTGTTAAGTTACGGCTACATTCTGGACTATGCATGTGGTGTGCTTTGAGTTGATATTATCTTATTTGATTATATCCATCCTTCTTCATTTGATGAATTGGATCTTTTACATGTGAAACACAAAAGCCAGAGTATAAGGACATGACCTCACTGTCATCTATGGTAGTTACAGACCTGCTTTGGCTTTATTTAGACCCCAACAGAAAGTGTGTTTATTTATAATTTATGACATGTGGATCATCTCCATATCACTGTCTAAACAGATACAATCTGATTCAAGCCAGACTGTCTCACTGTACCAGAGGAAAACCAGAAGGGATCCAAAAATCAGATCTGTTGTGCCTGTGCAAATTTATCCTAGTATCTCTGTCCATCTAACAGCCCTTTTTTAAACTATCCACTATATATATATATATATATATATATATATATATATATATATATATATATATATGTATCTGTAACCATATGGATGGAAATTTCATAAAACTGTAATTTAGAAAATGCAATGTGTCTGATAAGCTCTGCAATTTCAAGAGAGGCATCTCTGGAGACCCAGCAGGACCTGTCATGACACATCATGACACATAGTGAGTGAGACAGGAACGTGTAGGGGGAGGAAGACAGCGAACAAGAGATCGTGACAGTAGATGTGAGAGGTGGGATAGAAATAATAATGCAGAGGTGAGGGTGAAGGAAAAGAGGTGCAGCAGAATGAGGGAGACTGTTGATGTTATCACCACCACTGGATTTGTCTGTGTGTGTGTGTGTGTGTGTGTGTGTGTGTGTGTGTGTGTACATGTCACATCTGGTGTTTTGGCATAGAGACTTACGGTGCTCAGCTGTGTCTCAACATGTATTTGTGTGCGTTTGTCCAGAAGGTCTTCTGTGCCTGAGGCTTCCAGATTCACATCAGTCATTTTGGGCACTAAAACATCACCTCCTGGGACTTGTGTCAAAGAAATGTCTGCAAAAGATACTCATGACCAGCTCGAGAAAGCATTTATGCTAGTCATTTTTGTTTAAATTGTTTACTCATCGAGCCTCAACAAAAGGCTGCAGCTTTTTTAATGACTGATGAGAAAGAAATGAGACACAATGAATGTTCAAACAAACAAAGGCCTGTTTTTTTGTTGTTGTTTTTACCTCTCAGTGCATGTAATAATTTATTAGTTGTTGTCTTTAACATTTAAATACAGGTGTAGAAATGTGAAGATGCGTTTTGGAAGATAAAAGCTTACTTTACTTACTTTAGGAAGATGTGAAATCTTACCAAGAGCTCAAAACAAACTCCTGTTATGTTTCAAACTTAAGTAACAAACCAAACATGGCAGCAAAAGTCCTAGAATACATTTAAATCCACATAGAAATCTTTCCAATGTCCAAAGCCTTGTTTGTGATATCAAGCAGTGGTTTTTCAAACTTTTCATGTACAAGAAAAGCCAAAGTTGGGAGGTATTCATATCTGCAGACAGCAGCCTTCATGTCATCTGGAATATCATCAGTTCTTCTTTTGATTGTTTTATCAGATTGCCTCCAGTCCTCATCAGACACACATCACACAATCCAACCGAGCTCTTGCTGCCTCTGGTTCGGATCCAGAGCTAGTAGGCAAAGTTTCTCTAAAGGGATTTTTCCTTTCCAAATTCCTCTTTCCCTGCTTACTTGGCACCATGCTTGCTTTGGTTGACTCCTCCCAAGAAATGATGCACTCGGACAGAAGGTTGCTGAATTCTGCGGTCCAGCTGAAGCCATGAGACGGGGAGCTGTCGCAGGAGTTTTTTCAAGACAAAGGGCTTTTTTTAAAACTATATACTACTATTAAATTAAAGAACAAGTAAGTTAAAGGAGTTAATAGATCCTTAATAAACACATCTTGTTTTGCAGCTATTCCAGATTATCGGAAAAACTAAAAAAGGTCAGTAATCAGCTTCATGCTGAGAAAGATTGCTACACACGCTGCTTTGAGAGTGTTGATGGAGAAGTATAGAGACACTCAGAATCAAAACAGTGGTGAGGTTTGCAGTATGAGTCAGTAGGGGTAGTAAGCATTTAAGGTGGTGATGGGATTACATCAGTGATTGGTCTGAGAGGTGGAGGTATGCACTGGAGAGACGAGAAATGAAAGCCATCAAGAAGCAAGACTGAATACATGTGTGAATGGGAGGGAAACACTTGGAGAGGTGAAGCTGCAAGTAATTGGGTTAGTGAAGATAAACGTAAGTAGTTTAAATACCTGGGTTCAATCATCCAAAGCAACGTTGCAGAAGAGGTGAAGAGAAAAGTGCAGTTGGGGTGGAGTGGGTGGAGATGATTTGTAACAAAAGGATAGCAACTAGAGATGATGTGGGCAAAATTGACAGGATTAGAGATGAATACATCAGATGTCCAGCTCAGGTGGAGCAGTTTGGAGACAAAGTTAGAAAGGCAAGGCTGAGATAGTTTGGACATGTGCAGAGCAATAGTGGATATATCTGGAAAGGATCTTAAGTATGGAGCTGTCAGAGAGGAGGAAAAGAGGAAGACAACAGAAATCATTTGTGGATGTAATGAAGGAGGATATGCAGAGTTTGGTGTGACAGAGGAGGATTGACAGGGTGAGATGGAGGCTGATGTGGTAATCTTTGAAGTAAGCATCCAACTCAAGATAAAGCTAAACTGGCCCCAAATAACAAACATGCTGCGAAAACACACAAAACACAACAGACGTTTAATAAAATGCAATAATAAAAACTGAAAAAAATTAAATCTCAAAAGTACAACGGAAGTGTTTTTCTTGGAGACAATAATATGACAGAAGAAGTAGTGACAGAGAAGACAAGAAGCAGTGGATTCAGATGCAGGTAATGTGTGTTTTATTTGCATAAATCAGTATAACACTGTAGATATAGGTTTGGTATTAGCGTTTTACTTTTCACTTGTCACTTCCACACCTGGTCTGTCATGTTATTATCTCCCCTAAAATGCTTCTTTTCTATTTCCTGGTGTTTTCTCAGTGTATTTGACCTCTCAGAGCCACCGTACAAAGAAGACTCTCGATTTCAATGAAATGCATTCCGAGTTCCTAAAATCTCTTTCAACATCCCATAGTTAAGGGACCTTATACTCAGAAAAATTCAAAGGTTTCCACCAAAGAGGAACAATAAAAATAGTGCAGCTGTAGTGTGACAGCAGTGTCCTGTGCAAAGCTCTAACTGGTGCTCTGCAATAAAGTGCACTGAAGCTCATTTTTATGGGGGGGGGGGTGTGTGTGTGTGTTCATGTTTGTTCCCGTTTGCACTCAAACACAGAAAGTGGAGCTGCTGCTGTAAATAAGGCGAGACTGATGAGCAGAGCAGCTAAGCATGGCTCTGTTCATTTTAAAACTCCTTTAATATGTGATTGAAGCAACCCATTAATGTGACCCCAAACACGCTTTCCCTCATTAAAAACTCATTTGATTGTTACATAAGATGAGAATTAGAGACATTTCATCCCATGTGTCCAAGTCCGATGTGTTGAAAGTGCAAAGCAGTGAAATAAATTATGTTTTAATCTAGCAATAAAAGGCCACACAGCATGTCAGATGTGCTTTACTTTATGGCTCAGTGGGATCAATATCACTACCACAGTCGATGGCTGTTTTGAGCATCCTGTAGCGAGGTCTAATCAAACCCCGTGAATCGGATAAGGTCAAGAAAACAGCGAGACAAGAAAATTCCCCTGCCATCAATTTAAGAGTTTAGTGACCATGAAAACTAAAATCCTCTTGTTGTGATTCAACAAAGCTGTGCAGCGAGAAGAAAGCATGTCACGCTTCAGTTGATTGGTTCCCCAGAGAGTTGCTCCCATATCAGCTCCTTGAGTTGATTACATCAGAACGTGATTAGACCCACTGTCCTCAACCTGGAGTGTTTACTGACATTTATAGGCAGTCTGATCTAGCAGTCATTAATGCTTCCCGGAATTTGAAAGTGCCGACTGAACACTTAATTATTTATGATCCTTTCTGTGCCCGTGGTCTGACTGGTAAACAGTTCTCTGTTGAGCCATGATATCTGTGATGATATGGTACTCCGAGGGGCTGTAATAGAGTGTGTTCAGACATGGCTGCTGAGCTATAGAGCCTGCAGCACACATATGGAGTGACAATATGGTTGGAAATAAGATAACGGGGCAAAAAGATGTAGTTTAGAAAGCTGTTGGCAAAATGAAGCCTGTATATCTCCTGTTATTAACTGTTCTGTACACTGAGAGATTTATCTACTCTCTCTCAGCTGAAGCTGCTCCAGAACACAAACCTGGGCCAGACTGCTGCAAAGCAGTGGATGTGTGTTTTTTGGGTTTTTTTGCTTGACTTTGCTTCCCTTTCTTTACAAATATTTGATGAATCTGCCAACATCTCCCTCCCCATCTCACTGACAGTGTGAGTATTTGATTTTGGCATCTTATCTGACAGGCTGCAGCACCTTGTACCAACACTGCAGCCCTGGTTTTTCACATCTTCACTCATTTGTTCTGATGTCAGACTAACAAGCAACAAATAACAAGCAGCAGCAACACAATGTGAGTTCAGCATTGAGGAGATGCAGTGTAAGGACATGTGGAGTAGGGAGGTAAAGTCACTGAATATACTATTACCACCAAACAACAACTTGAAGTCATGCAATTAATGGCCGTCCTGTCTCAGTAGAAAAATCAGAAGTAGATACCT
The DNA here is from genome assembly GCF_963576455.1 of Neolamprologus multifasciatus. Lineage (NCBI taxonomy): Eukaryota > Metazoa > Chordata > Actinopteri > Cichliformes > Cichlidae > Neolamprologus > Neolamprologus multifasciatus. Next base: position 29,267,435 of record NC_140452.1, read on the forward strand.
GACAGGACGTGGTGTATGTTTGAGGATGGCTGGTTGAAACTCGAGTTTGTATCCTGCCTCATGTACAGTTGTGGTCAGAAGTTTACAAACGCTCATCAAGGGCATGGATATCATTTGGGCTATTAATGATATATTTGAACCGTTCTGTTTCTAGGATGGAATGATTGTACAGCAAACATCTTTAATGACTTTAAAAAACAAGAGCTGGTTGCACAGGTTTGGATTCATTTATGCAGCGGTGAAGGTTCTACAACATCATTTAACTGACAAGGAAAAAGCCTATTAACCCATCATTACCTATCATGATTGACTACAACTGGTTGTTTCTCTTTGCTAGCATAACAAGGCATTTTTTTGACAGCACTCATGGGATCAGTCAGTACTATCAATAATGCAAAAGTCCAAGGAATTCAGTGAAGATCTGAAAAGGAAATTAATACAAGTTGGGAAGATCTTTGTGATCCATTTGTAAACAACTGAACATTCATAGATCATCATTTTAATGAACTGTGCATAAGTACAAGTTATTCAGATGTGTCACCACTTTGCAAAAGTTTGGACCACCCTCTAATAAGACCAAATTGGTTAGGTTGTTCAGGAACAACCCAGGAACCACCAAGGCTCAAGCCTCCCATGAACTGGAAACTGCTAGAACACCAGCATCACTGTCAACAATGAAGCGAGTAAACTAAGTGTAGGCTAAGAAAAAAGCCTCTTCTTCAAAATCAACCCCTTCAAGCTCGAATTACATTTGCAGCTGCCCACATGGACAAAATCAGTGCCTTCTGGAGAAAAAAATCTTTCAATCATAGGAGACCAATATTGAGCTATTTGCCCCCAATGACAAGGGGTATGTATGGAGGAGTAAAGGTGAGGCTTTCAAACCTAAGAAAAATGTACCAGCTGTCAAGCATGGTGGTGGTACCATCATGTTCTGAGGCTGTTTTGCCTCCAGTGGTACTGCTACACTGTACACAGTGAATGTAATAATGAAGGAGGAGGACTACCTCCAAAATCAACTTCACCTCTAACCAACAGCTAGACTTGGGACACCAAGTTCCAAAAGGACAATGATCCCAAACACACATTAAAACTGGTTTTAACATGGATAAAGAAGACTAACATAAAACTTCTGGAATGGTCTTCACAAAGCTCCAACCTCAACCCTATTGAAAATTTGAGTACTATGCTTAAAAGCAGGGTAATTGTAAGGAAAACAACCAATTCAAATAACACTATTTAATAATTAATATTAACCAAGGAGGTCATACAATCATTCTTTCTAACTTGCACAACATATTAGACAAACCTATAAGTAGCTTCACTCTCTTATCTTTCAGCTTCCTTTTTTGTTCTTGCAGACTCCTAAAGGAAACATCTGACCTGAGGGATGCTGAATGTTTAACTTTCTTACAAATCTCTGTCTGGCTTTTCATCCTTGGCATATAATGGCTTTTTGAGAGTGTCTTTGATGGAACGCTTACAGGCTGTAAAAATGCTAAACACGCTGCAGATCTGAAGGGAGCTGCAAACTTTAATACAGGCAAACCTTCACCTTTTACAAGTAGTCATTATAAAGATAATGATTAACTAAACAGTTTTAGTTAATCCAGGCCATTTCTCTGTCCCAAGTATCACTGATAAGATAAATAAATCATTTTATACAACGTCTTCTGGTAGCCTTTGATGTTTCCGACAAACCTGACATGCCCTTTATATGTGAGGAAGTAAATCAATTGCTAGCAAAGAAAATGAGCTCCTGTTGACTTCACACGCTTTTCAGACATTTCTCACACCTCCAATCTGTCCTTCCTTATCATAATCCCCGCCTTTCTCTCTCTGTGCCCCCCTTGCTCTCCCCCTCCATACTCCCTCCTGTCATCCCTGCTGCTCTTGCGCTATTAAGTTCCTGTAACGCATATTCCCCTCTTCTTTCCCGCTTCTAGCTCTATAACTTGCTCCCTCTGTGTCCTCCATTCCTACCATACGAGCACCTTTCCTCGCTGCTATTCAAATATGACACTAACTAGAAACCCTGTGGGTGCTGCCATCCTCGCTTGATCTTTTGCATTTTTATTTCAGCAAGTTATAACCCAGTGTTATCCTCAGCCCAGAGCTGAGTTTTTCCAAAACTAATTAAACCCTTTCTTAATGGGTTTGCCTTCCATATGTGTGTTATCTTGATCCAATTGAGGGCAAGCTAGCTCAGGGCTAAAGCACATTTAGTGCCCTTGAATGTAACTCTGTAAATAGTTCATACAGCTGCCCTGGGTCAGAGTTACAGTGCGACTTTAATCAAAGACCAACATAAATAACAATTGTTTTTTTGGACCCAAAGTGATCATACATATTTGACGTGGGTGAAGTGCAAAGTTAACAGCTAACGCTATAGTGTGGTTGGTTAGCAAGTAGAATCCATAGACTTCATGGGTGCATCACACAGATCTGCTAACAAGTAAAGTGCATAAATAAAACACTAGAATCACATTAACAATGCTTGATGAGGTAGATTAGCTGTATAAACCAAAGCCAGATTTTATAACAGGCTGGTAACTTGTTAATTTCAGCTTTGAAGTTGGATATTTTACCATGGGAGTCTATAGAGATTGACTCTGTTTTGGCGCAAACCTCTGAAAGCCTTTCAGCTGTTACTCCTTTGCTTAATTTTACAGACCTCTAGGTTGTCACTAAAATCCGCCAACCACTTCATTAGTTACATCTTGCTAATATCTAGTTGGACCCACTTTTGCATTTAGAGCTGCCTTAATTCAACAAGGTACTAGGACCATTCCACTGAGATTTTGGCCCACATTGACATGATAACATCACAGAGACGCTGCAGACATGTTGCCTGCACATCCATGATGTGAATCTCAGGATCCCAAAGGTGCTCTGTTTGACTGAGATTCTGGCTGTGATTTTGAACTCAGTGTCATGTTCAAGAAACAACTTCATGATAATCTGAGCTTTGTGACATGGAGCATTATCCTGCTGGAGTCCGCCATCAGAAGATCGGCACACTGTGGTCTTAAAGGGATGGACATACTCAACAATAATACTCGGGTAGGCTGTGTGTTTAAATGATGCTCAGGTGGTACTAAGGAACCCAGCTGCAGGGCAGTTCCACTAAGGTTCTGAATAATTTTAGGCCTGTGGCTCTGACTTCTTTAGTGATGAAGTCCTTTGAGAAGATAATTAATTTTAATGCAGCTTGAACATCGCCTTGACTCCGTCCAGTTTGCATATATGGCAGGAAGAGGTGTAGAGGATGCTGTTGTCACACTCCTGCATTTCTTGTATAAGCATTTTAAAGGCCCCAACACTCATGCAAGATTATCATTTGTTAACCTTTCATCTGCATTCAACACAGTTCAGCTCTTCTTACTTGCTGATAGGCTTTATGATCACTTCACTAGTCTGATCAGTTGGGTTTGGCTGGTTTCGCTAGACTTTTTCGACTAATAAGACACAATGCATGAAGGTGAACAGTGTACTTTCTTTCTCCTCTTCTGTTGGATCTCACCAGGGTTGCTGTCTCTCGCCCCTTCTGTTCATTCTGTATACGAATGAGTATCGCCGTAATTTCACTGACAAACAGTTTGCTGATGACACAGTGATCATTAGTCTTCTTGTGGGGGACGAGACAGGCCATTGGCAGCTTGTGGAAGATTTTGTGGCTTGGCGTGATGAGTCCTTCCTTTCATTAAATGTGTGAAAAACAAAAGACATGATTATTGATTTCAGGAAGTCTTCTTATAGCTCATCACCTACTATCACTAAAGCTGCTGATATTGAGATTGTGGAGAGTTTCTAGGGGTTGTTCTGGACCACAAACTGTGTTTTGAGCCTCATGCTGATGCCACTACCAAAAAAGTTCAACAAAGACTATTCTTTTTAAGAAAAATTAGATGTTTTAATGTCTCATCTGAAATGTTGTCCTTGTTTTACAGAAGTTTTATTGAATCTGTTATTTCGCTGCTTGGTTTGGTAACATGACTCTCAAGAACAAGAATTGGTTGGGACTTGCCAGCAAACTGCCAGCAAAATCTCAGGGCGTTGGCGAGACGGGCTTTTGGCCAGGCGTGTGCTGAGGAAGGCTCATTTTATTGTTAATTTTTTTAACCATCCACTTCACAGTGAGTTTGACTTGTTTCCCCTGGCTGTCGTTTTAGAGTACCTGTGAGGACTTCAGGCTTCTTTTATCCCTACTTCAACCCATCTCCTTAATGGCAAATAACTGTCTTGTGTTAATTTAATTTACAAAGCACAGAGGAGGCCAATAGGAGCACAGGCTTTAACTGCTGAGTGGCTCCTTTTTTAAACACAGATGAGTGGCCTGTTTTCAGCTCTCATTACCACATTTAGAATAAAACCTGTGTTTTACACTATACAGATTACTAGTTACCTGAACAGTTAAGCTTGTCATATATGTGGATGAGATTTTCAAAATGACACAGCAAGATAACAGATTTGTTTCAATAGTGAGACACTGAAAGTCCCACATGGTCAAGACAATCAGTCACCACGGATTAAAGAGTCCAATAAATGTAAACTGTTTACTGACTGCTTTTGCTTGCGGACAGAAACTGAAGGCGGTGCAAAGCCTTGCAATGTCTTGCAGTACTTTATTTGAAATGGAAACTTTTCTGGGTCTGTGCAACGGGAGAAAATCCAAAATTCAACAAAACCAGTAGTGTTTAAGCTTTATGTCAGCGCAAAGCCAGCTGACCACGGTTAGTCACGCACTGACTTGTGGGTGTTGATATTAATGCTCACAGCACAAGGGCTTATCCTTTTATTCTCTCTGCTCATATCACATGAATAACATCAACATCATTTTTTAGGCCCAGCCAGAGGCACAGCACCACATACTGTGCGTGGACGTTAACATATCAGCAAAATCTTTTGAAACGCGCAGGGGGAGGGCGAAAACTCAGCGGCTACCACCAGCAAACACCGGGAGCTGATTGCCTCTATTGTCCTGAGTGGTTTGGCCATGTTTGGTGTACTCAGAACTACTTAGTGTTTTCAAGAGCTTCAAGCAATTTTACAAAAACCTGGAAGGAAAAGAAAATGTGTAGATTTGTGTGTAAAAGGAGAGTGTATGAATGTCTAAATACTCCATTAGCGAGGAGTTATGGTCATCCTGGCCTTCCATGATACCCTCTCTCTGATGACCTGCCCTCGGGTTGTGTGTGTAAGAGTATGTGTGTTCCTATCTGTGAGAGTGTGCGATGGAGACTTTGTGTATCTGCGTGTGTGTGCGTTTTAGAGGGAGCCAGATGGCTTAGCAGCAAGAATGAAAGGAAATCCTATACGACAGTTGTGCTTATCTTTCCATTAATATATGTCACTGATTATCAGGCACTAACGGAGAGTGCCTGATACAAATTATTCCCCTTTCCATTTACACGCATGCACATCTGCACACATAAAACACATGTTGCATTTACATCAGTGCTTTCAGAGCTTTTGGGGTTTCCTTAATGGATAATGGATAAGAATAATAGTTCTCTAAAACCAGGAGTGGATGTGGAGCAGGAAGAAGAGCTCGCTGTCCACTTATTCCTGGCTCTTCTTTTCCACATTTCATTCTCTTTGCAAAACTCACTGTGGATGACTGTGTGAGGACCAGTGTGATGACCCAGGCCTTGTCAATATTGTTTGTTTTCTGCTTTTTGCTTCCTCATTTTCAGGTCCTAATTGACGGCTCCCCACATCTGATACAGTGGAGGAAATACTTATTTGATCCCTTGCAAAAAAAACCTACAAAAGGATTTAGAGAGTTTCTGTAAAGAGGAGTGAGAAAAAATCCCGCCTGAGTGTGCAAAACTAGTGACAAGCTACAGGAAACATCTTACTGTTGAGCTTGCCAATGCAGGTTTCTCCACCAAGCACTAAGTCATGTTTTTCTTGGAGTTTAAATACTTATTTCACTCACTGACATGTAAATACATTTATAACCTTTATGTAATGTGTTTTTTTTCCTGGATTTTTTCTTGATATTCTGTCTCTCGTTATTACAATTAAGCTATCATAAGAATTGGAGAAAGTTCATTTCAACCACTGTAAAGGAAATTACTTCACTTGTTGGGAGCTTATTTACTGCAAACTGTTTTTCTTCCAGGATGGCGCGCTACCCTCCCAGAAGGCGGGCGCATTCATGGCACATAACTTGATTTTCATTTACTTTGGCATGATTTTGTTGTAGTTATTTCAAGTTTAAATCACATGTAGTTTAAAAGTTAGCACCTAGTTTTCTTTAATTCATCTTTTTTAGATTATCATTAATAAACTGGCTCTCTTCTGGCTGCTGTGTGGCTCTTCCTTCCTTCTTATGTCCTGAAGGAGTCGAGCACAACAGCATGTAAAAAGAGAGCCAAACTGTAAAATGCTCCTACAATCACTGCAGAAAAGTGGCATGAGACAGCTATAGCCACTTAAGAATGCTGGCTGGACTTTGACAGGACCTTGGTGGATCCTTGGCTGATTCTCGGCTGGTCCTTGGCATAATGAGATTCACTGTCAATAACTTTGTCAGTGCAGCCAGAAGTGGTAACACCCCTAAGCAGGAAGGGAAAACCAGTGGTAATGTCTTGTGTTTCCCCCAGATGGATGTGTGCTAATTTCATGCTAATTTATTAATTTCTCTTTATTGCTGCTGTAAATATAATTAATCCTAATTAATCTGATTAGAAATCATTCAAACGGTACACATTATATTCGCCCCATGCGGTCAGAATGGTCTTCAATTTGCATGCACATTTAATGCTTTTCTAAATCAGCACTTTATCCAGAACACCTGCTACCATCTACTGAGGACTGAGACTTAACTAAGCATCTAAGTGCCCGACAATATCTCCGTAGCAACAGCAGGAGTTTTCAACTTGAGAACCACCGCGCTGTCTACTTGTTTCAATGTATTTGTTAATATTATATACCTATTATGTTACTTTATGAATAATTCACAAACATCATATGTTTATCAGACCAGAGATTGGGGGACTTTACTTGAGACTTCCAGGATTTTTATAAAAAAAACCAAAATCAAACTAATAAGTAAAGAAAGACAAAACAAAGAAATAAAGAAAATCAATTTACTAATAAGTACAATGATTTTTGAGTGGTGGGTTCATTCATAATCCCTTTAAACTGCATTCATGCAGGGTTTGTGAGCTTTTCAAGCTTGTCGTTTCTTCTCTGCTAAGTCGATGTCAACTGATAAATATGGTTTCAAAGACAGGTAGGAAATATCCACCTAACAAAATAAGCTAGCAGGAAATACTGTTAGCTCTGTAAATGTAGTTAAAGGTGGAGTGGTTCACAGACTTGCACGCCTTGCCAAAAGATGCATTTACAGTAAGCGAGTGCACCCTTTCCCTGGGGAGAGTTGCAGTAGATGTGTGGATTCTGAACTTATCTTGCTCGATATATTATCGCTGGACAAGTTGCTGCTCAGTGCAGGTCAAAACAACCCTCTGGCCACCAGGAAAAGGCTCAGAGCTCCCGACTGCTCCTAATCACCATTTTCTTCTTCTTTCCTCTTCCTTTAGAGTAGAACATAAACAGTCAGTTTCAGTAAGTTTCACTGAGCTTTATTCCTGCACGTCAAGCACTGTGCTACCACCAGTGGGTCAAAAGTGGAGTTGTATTGGTGCGGGTAACTTTCAAACTATATGTCCAGTTTTCAAACATGACTTCATCGCAAACTGGACATCATCTCGCACCATATTAGATCATGGACTGTGTTAATTTTGAGACCAAGCTTCATAAAAGTTATGATATGGATTTTTAAAACTTCCAAACAGGAAGTGAGGTCATATTTTATTAACTCTGTAACATTTTATGACATTTAATTGTTGATGTGTTAAGTGCAAATTTAAAAAAATGTCAGGTAGTATGGTTGGAGGTCCCAAAGTGTCACAGTCTGGCAGAGGCAGACTATAGGGAGTGGAGAGGTTGGACCCAAGTGGGTACACGCAAAATAACAAGACTTAATATTAACTGAAAATGAGCAGTTTATTGAAGGCTGATTTTAGCAAAGAAAAATTAAATCAGAACCTAAACTGGATGAGCTAAACATAACAAAACCCTGGAACATGAACATATATCTAGACATAGAGACCTGACATGGAGACAAGGTAGGATAGCAGACGCTCAGACAAGGCATGAATGAAAACACACAGACTAAAAGCACACAGGAGGTGATCAGGGGAAGTGGAAACACATGGGGAAAAGCAGCTGACACAAATGAACATAATGACATGCAGTAGAAGAGTAAAACTAAACACAATGAACACAGGAAGACATGACCTCTTCAAAATAAAACAGGAAACACAATGAGACAGACATGACAACATGAACTTGCAGACATGAAACACATAGGACAGGGGAGACTTACAGTTTTTCTCCATTGGTTTGGCTCATTTCTTGAAACAGAAATTACATTCTCAAAACTCTAAGATCATTTGGCAAAACACTCTTACAGTTTAGCACAACACTATAGCTCACCTGCAAAAGCTCATATCTCTTCCAAAACTGTTCACTCAGGCTTCAATCTAAATCCCTTTCTCATTTAAACAGTCAGTGTCTCCAAAATAGCAAAGATCCTTCTCAATAGCTTTGGCTCATTTCTCGACACAGATCGGACATTCTCATCATTCTTGGTGCTTTTGTCAAAATAAACCTGGATGGTTGATCACAACAACATGGTCCACCTGCAAAAGCTCATATCTCCCCTAAAACAGTTCACTCATGTGTCAAAACTACATTTCTTTCTAATCTGAATAGTCAGTGCCCCCAAAATGCATCGTCCCTTTGGCATTGTGTGAGTACTGCCATACAAAATGTTTAGATGTTTTGTCACTATGGCAGAGGACCAACAATATACCACAGAAAAGAGTAGCCTCCAAGGTTTGACATCACAGATTGCACTCACACTACCAAGGAAATGATAACCATTTTTTATTCACACGCAAAGAAAGTTTCATACATATGTAAAAAGAAAATGTACATTACAGTAGTAAATTGTATGAACACAAAATCAAAAAACAAGGACTTATTCAGTGTTCGCTGTACTCATTCTCCCGCTGCACAGTGACTGGAATACTTCTCTAAACTGTATAAATTATGTAATTCCATAGTTTACAGTAATTTGTTCAATATATTTCTTGTCATATTTAGTATCAAAACATTCCACTAGTCCTCTCCACCTGCTAGTATAGACCTACCACTGTAGGCAGATGCACACAAAATCTCTACAGTAAGTTATACATTTTTTGCCTCACGCACAGTGCCCTGTCCTATACAACATATAATTCCATCATAGATTACATAGAGTACATACCTGTTTTCCCTGCGAAAGGTTTGGATAATGGAGGAGACTGTAGAACGAGGCACATTAGGCTGCACTCGACGACCTGCCTCTGCCATTGTGAGGCCATGGTTTAGGACATGGTCTATAATTGTGGCCCGAATTTCATTTGGGACAGCACAGCACCTATTCCTCTCAGTCCTCCTCTTCTTCTTCTTCTTCCTCCTCTTCCTTAAGGAAGAACTTCCCCTTGTCCGTTTGCTTTGCCTTGTCTATCCATGTTCAGAGATCGGACTGGCTCTGGTCAAGCTCTATATATCTGTGTTTGGCAGCACACAATCATGGAAGACACCTGTGTGTGACACCTAGTTTCACCTGACTGTCAATGACTGTCATCAATTTATCAAATATTCAAAGAAATTCATATTTGGTATTCATGGTATTATGTTCTTGACCAATTTTGACAATTGAACAGACGGTTGTGCATGCGAGTACTTATGCAATGAAATCATGCTGACATGTTTTGGAGAGAATGATCATTAGACTGAGAATCAACTAATCAGTTTAGATCTACAAGATCTATTCATTTGGAAAATGTGCTAAATGTGGGCTAACTGTATAACTGTAGGCTACTTGTACTTAATCATTTGCAAAGATGCACTGAGACAATTGAGACATGTACTAAGGCATTTGCCATTTGATAAAATGAATGAGAAATGCCATTCTGTTTTGAACATTTGCCAAGAGGTTTGGAGGTTTGTCCATGTTATTTTGAGAATGTAATTTCTGTTTCAAGAAATGAGCCAAACCAATGGAGAAAAACTGTAATACAGGGGTAGAAAACACAAAGGGAAAGTAACAAACAAAGAACTATAATGACAACCTAGGCATGATAGAATGAAAACCTAAAGGACTTAAACATAAACTAAAACCAAAACGCTGATCGTGACACAAAGCCCACACTTCATGTCTACATATCTGATCTAACCATAGTTTTTGAAAAATCATTCCCAATATTTACTAAAACTTGCACAAATGATCGTTTTTTCACATTATGTACGTGTGACAGTTGAGAACATGAATAAGTCACACAGGCCTAGAGAGCAATCCACAACTATCTGACATACACAGGTTGTGAGGAAAAAGAAGTATTCCCAAATCGATGGACAAGCACGTGCTGGAGGTTGATTTGTCTGCAAACACTCGCCAGCTGCTCTCCGAGCTGTAGTGAAACTGTGACACAAACTGTTAAAAGTATAAAAGCTGCACTCTTTGGAACTTGTTAGCTTGGCACAACTTTTACTTTAACTTGCTAGAGCTCAACTAAGTGCTGAGAAAATAACGACTCTTCTCCAAGTGTTTGCAGAAAAGTCATTATTATCCATACAGACTAAAGGTAATGTGCTAGCAAACAAAGTAATCACATAGAGGTTTATGGTGCCCTCTGCAACCTATTTCACCTAGCAACAGGAACCACTCACCAACCAATTGGGAAATGCATATTTTCCCCACGCAACCAGAGATTGTACCACTTCCATGATGACTATCCAGTCTTTAAGTCTGACGTCATTAGCCATTTCTGGGTCCAAACTCTGCTTCAGATGCTAAAGTCAAACAAACAATGCAGCATCATGAGAGTTACAAACTGTTTAAAGTCTTTTATCTTTAATAAATGATCAGTTTGGCTGCTCTACCAGGTGTAACAATTAAGTTTAACATCCAGGCATCCACAAAAACAGACTTTATAAAGTTTAACAAGTTGGAAGTTAGCAGGGAGTTAGCTCGCAAGTTTCCGTCTAAAGATTTTTTTTTTTTAGTAGTTTCCATCTAAAGATGATATACCAGGTTCTGACAGGGATTTCTGAGAAATTAAAACGTACAGCTCTGCTATCACTTCTGACATAAATGAAGACAGAAAACTGGGCTAGCTGTTATATAATATTGTGCTACGTGGTGGCTAGCTACACAGCTATGGTTAGCATAATATAAACACATTAGCACTGTGAAGCTGGAGGATAAACGCTAACGTTTTTCCATTTGATAAAAGTTAAGATGAGGGTTGTCGATGGTTAGAGACAGATGCAATCGTGTGGCAGGGAAAAGATGCAGACCAAGCTTCAGTCAGGAGAACAACTGAGATAATCCAGCCACAATACGAGGTTAGTCATTAATATGCTGCTGCATGGGCTGGGCTGTCGTTACATCGCAGGGTTTTAAAAACGGAGCTTTAAAACGTGCTGCCGAAGAATAGCGGTAGTAAAAGTGATCATTTTTTTTACAGGCTTGTTCAGATTAAATAGAACATTATACAAAGCATTAAAATGTGTTAAAAACACAATAATAAACGCAGAATAATTTGGACCCGGAAGCAGGGTTCATACGCCATCACTTAACAATCGGATGTGTCAGTGACTGATGATGTCACATGGAAAACCTCCCTAAGGAGTGGTGCATATTACAGCTTTTCTTAGTGGCTTTGGTGCTTTTCTCGCCTCACTATTAACATTTGCACAACAGTTAGTGTATTTCTCAAAACAATTGGTGCAAACGGCAAAACCTAGTGGATAACCTGCAAAAGCAGGTCACTTGCTCAAAATCGATAATCCACTCCTCAAAAGCAAGTGTTCATGTCAATGAAACTGTCAGTGTCATCAAAATGAAAAGTCTTGACACGATCTTGATGAACAAGATAATCAAATGGCTTTGTCATGTTTTTATTATGACAGTGTACACTATTCTCTCGGTGTCTTCGATGCAAAAAAACGTCAGAACTCGGTGACACTACCTGAAAATGCTCAAGACAGCACTATCCATTTTTTGCACAGCCATGTACAGTAAAATCTACAGTAAAGTTAGACATTCCTGTAGTTGTGGAAGTACGTGAGTACAAGACAATGAATACGTATGTTTCACATTTTTACTGTGTAGGATGTTTGTAATTCTACAACATTGTGCAAAAGGAAAATACTCTACAGTCACGTATTTAGAATAAACATGAGAAACACCCTTTTGGTAGAGCTGTGCACAAATGTGAACAATATAACAGTACATATTGTAACTGAACTAACGTAAATCATTCTGGCACATTCAGACGTTCCTGTCTGTCTGGCCACATATTCTCATTTACATCACAACTGATATCATCCCTTGCAATGCAGCGAGGAAAGTATCTCCTGGAGTGGCAAATCCACCCTCTGCATGGCTCTGCTGTGATGTCGTCACATGCTGCATCCATGGCTGCTAGCAGGGCCATTTGTGCATGTGAATGCTGGTCATAAACCTTCCACCTCCAGGCAGACAAAAACTTCTCTATTGGATTAAGGAATGGGAGTAGGGAGGGAGATATTCAACAGGCATTCTGTCATGTGCTGCAAACCACTGTCTGCCCAGATGTGAGTAGTGAAAAGGGACATTATCCCACACAACAACATACTTGTTGAGTTGACCTCCACCCCTCTCATTCTCAGGGACTATGGCATGAGAGAAATTGTTCAATTTCGGGGACAGGAAAAAATAATGAAAAAAAGGTATAACATTTGCTTGACAGCATTTGAAAACTAATTCACCAATTTTGTATGTAATGTCTCAAGCAATGAAATAAAGACTATTTGTTTTATTGGGAACGACTATTTAGCATCCAAAAGTGTAGTTCATTTTGACTGACATGACATAAGCAAATGATAATGTTGTCGATGGCAGAGAATTGCACGAAAGCAACTGATACATGTCCAAGAGCATTTGCAATTTGTTCAGAGGAAGGGGAAATTGCTACTACGATGTGCACAAATGACTAAATGTTGTGGAGGTTGCACTAATGGTTTTGAGAATTTTCATTTTGATCTGAGAAAAGCACCAAAGCGACTGAGAAAAACTGTAACCTGACAGCTCAGTCACTCTGTTGCTGAACCATAAATACCACATAAACACTAGAAAAAAAACAACAAGGTATTCAGTGTCATCTGTACTTTACATTTCTCTTAATCTCAAGTATCATCAGTGTCAAATAATAAAAGTAGGGATTTTTTTTTTCCTTCTATGTAAAGTGACAGGAATAAGCACACGACACAAACAGTCAGGCACTAGACTCACACAGATGGTGGAATTCTTTGTAAAAGTCTGATATGTTTTTCTACAGCTTAGAGGCAGCTCGTTGTGTCACACAGCAACATACAGTTGGGGCATATGTGCACGCACACGCAGCCAAAACAGGCAGAGTGAAACGAATAACAGAGTTGGAAGAGAGCGGGGTGAGGGTAGTGATTGGCAAAAGGGAGCGAAATGAGGAAAGAAAAGAGGATTATGCTATAACATTAAAAGTTCTGTGCATATTAAAAAAAACACTGGCTGTGAAGTTTGGAAATTCATAATGAAATGGAGTGTAGCTGTGTTAATGTGTGTGTGTGCATGTGTGTGTCTGTGTGTGTAATCAATCAATCTGTGTCATTTTCAGTCTCTATAAATTGTATTTTTGATGACACCCCCACCCCCACTCGTCCAGAGTTTATCCCTTTTCCCAAAGAGCTTACATAATTCAGACAGCATAACCCAGGACTATGCACACACACACACGTACACACACGCGCGCACGCAGGAGAAGGCCCCGTGGCTACATCATCAGCACACTCTCTCTATTTTTTCTTTGGTTCCCTGAACAGCGCCCATGCTGCTTTGTGCTCGGCGGGGTGATTCTAACTGCAGACATATGATGCATGAAGGCTGCCCTCGTATGTGCGCTGTCTGTGTTTTATTTTTCAGCACAGCCAGTGTTAGAGTGCTGTCAGAAAGTATAAGCGGGTGTCCATGAACGGCCATACAGATCGAAAAAGATGGAAACGGACAGAGCTTTTACACTCTGCGTGCGTCATTTTCTAAAGCAGAAAACGTATGAATGGGCAGGAGTTTCTAAATCACAATTTTGTTGTAATCAGTTTTTCCTACATCTGGGTCACATTCTCATTTGCCAAACCGCTTTGAAGTTGACATCCTGAACCACGAAGAGCAATCACTGTGCTTTGCTCTGCGTGGAAGTTACACAGCTTAAATTGCAAAATACAATTATTTTATCCAGGTGCATATCCTTATGCACACGCATAAAACCCCTTAAACTGAAGAAGAGTTGTTGAATCACAACAGTGATTTATGATACTATAGCTGATAAGATAAGACTTTATTCATCTCATAATGGGAACATTTATATGCATATTTGTCACCTTGTTTGTGGTCTTTTCATGTTCTCCGTGTATCCGTGGGTGACTCTGGGTGCTCGGCTTCCTCCATTAAAGACATGCAGTTAATTAGTGATTCTAAATTAGCCATAAGTGTGAATGTGTCTGACTTTCTATTTTAGTCCTGTGACAGACTGGTGACCTGTCCAGGATGTACCTCCAGTCTCACAACTGAGATAGGTTCCCAGTTGTATAAGCAGAAGAAAATGGATGGATCTAATATCGCAGAATGCTGTGTGAAGTCGTGCTTCCAAATGCAAACGTTAGTCTGCGGGCGAATTGAATATGATTTATATGTTTTGATAAGGGTCCAAAGGCAGCACAATTATTTTATATTGAGACTACTTACTGTTGTTATGATTTTATTACTATCGGAATAAGTAACGTATTTTTTTCATATCTGTCTGAAAGACAATTCAGCTTTAAGTGGTAATTATAATGAAAAAACAAAACAAAAACAGAGCGTTTAATATTAAAATGCAATGTTTGAATGCAGTTTTTGCTCACAATATGTGTTTGTTGCCGTCACAAGACAGTTGCTGTCTTGTGGTGGGGAAGGCCAAAGAGGGGATGAAGCCATCAGTAAACAAACACAATGCTGTGCTGTGTCGTTTTTGTGCTCGGGGAAGCAGAAAAGGAAGGGAAAATAGAAGGAAAATAACAAGAGGAGGAAAAGAAGACGTGTGTTTAAAGGGATACGCTTTATTTCTGCCACTGTATCGCCAGAGAAACGTGTTTGCTGGCATACAGATGACGCCACTACTGCCACAGCTGCCTTTACTCTAAATTACAGTGACATCATCTGCCCTGTAGTGCTCTGCGTGTGTGTGTGTGTGTGTGTGTGCATGCGTGTGTGTGTGTGTGTGCATGCGTGTGTGTTTTCATCAAGTCAATCAGGCTTAATTAAACTGTACAGTGATTAACAGGCAAATTCCTCAGTCTGTCGGCCCGTGCACGTCCTGTTTCACCCTCATAAATTCAAACACACACGCACACACACGCACAAACATGCAATGACAAGTAGTGTACTAGCCAAGAGCATCTTTAGAGTGACTAATCTACTATTAGTACTTGTCTCCCAGGCCCTCCCTTCCGCCGCCTACTCCCCCCCTTCATCCTGTAGTCCTTCCATCCATCTCACCGCTCCCTCACTGTTACTCTGCTCTTTGCCTCCTTGATCCTTGTCACCTCAAGGGGTTTCTTGGATGTCAGCGTGTTCAGTTTTTGTTTTTTTTCCAATAGCACTAGTGATAAGAAAATAAGAAAATCACTGGGTATTTTGCTTTGTTTCTTTTCTACACAGCATCTGGCACTTTTATCCCGTCCTCCATCTGTCTTCTTTTGTTCAGTGCCATTTTTTTTCTTGGACTTTTAGGACTTCCATTGTACCATTTCACTCTGTCATTTCCCCCTATCTTTTCTCTTGTTGCAGTTTCTTTTAAATCGTTCTCATCCGCCTCTCTACATTGCATCATCTACTATCTTTTTTTTTTATATGGCTCTATATCTCTGTGCTATTCTCCTTTTCTTTCAACTTTAATTTAGTCTCTTCTTCCCTCCAGCCTGCCTCCTTCCCCATCACCACCTCCAGCACCTCCTGAGTCCTTCCATGGTGATTGTATCTGTGAGATAAGCTGAGTGTCAGACACGAAATGTTCTCCAATTTCTCTGTGTCTGCTACTGGTGTGAAATGGGCAGAGTGAAAGATAAAGTCAAAGACGGATGATGTGGCTGTAGGAACAGGCAGGTGGAAGAGGAAGACAGATGTGAGATTTGACCTGACTGTATTGTTAAAATACGATAAAACACACGAATTAAAGGTTAATCCATCATTTGTTATACATGTGTTAACTTTAATTAGGTTTGAGCCGGTGGCCGTTTGTGCCTGTTTTAGTAAAGACGATAGAAATTTGAGGCCTGTCGAAAAATGTTTCACGTTTTCGTGAAATTCGATATGGCTCAATATCCATATGAAGAAAAGAGCCTCAGGCTTACAAATACCCAGCAAACACACATGATCCACCGATGATCCAGACTCATCATATTACTGTCATCAATGTGTATCCTTGCAGCTTTTATATGACTGACACCTTATCGGGTTGTGAAATGATTATGAATGCAGGATAAACTACTGTAGTGATGTGCTGCATTTAGAGCTTTAGGTCTCCTGGACTATTGCAGTGAGCCGTACCGATGTCAGGACATCTGTCACGTAGGAAATGTTTGCTGGGTATTGATGTACCATCAGTGACAGGCACAGACACACAATGTCTTATTGGTGTGATATTTCTTTGTTCTTCTCTTCAGGTTGTTCTTTCTTGAATGAGCTTGACTCCACCAGTGGACTCCACAACAGCTTCCATAAAGCTGTAAAACGGAAACGGAAATGAAAAAGCGTGTCAAATTGACAAATTCTTAATTGAGGTCAGCAAAGCGAGATCTCGTTGGATTTTATAAATATTGAGAAAAGGTGCCTCTGTTCATCTTTTATCGCTTCCTTTAGCAGAAAGTTTTCTGTATATAAAGGTAAGGAGAGCTATGGACCACCCGATTGTTCGTGAAAAAGCCTGCCAAAAGGTGCCAATCGTTGAAATGTTAATTCAGTCCATACAATTCAGTCCATAATTTGTTTGGCAAAGACATTTTTTGTAGCTTTGCCTCTGTACCACACCACAATAGATTTTAAATCCAGCAATAAAGATGTGACTGAAAAACAGACCTTCAGGGATTTAACAGCAAGTTCACATGAACTGTTTTTATACACAGCTCCTCATTTTGATTAGACACTGACAAGCAGTTTGGCCATGGCGAGTTCTGGTCCCTCGTTATTTTGTCACAAATGGAGCAGACTGCAGAAGTGTTTTATTTGTATTTTTTCACTATAATTTGAAAGATGAGGCCCAAAGAGATGTCAGCGCAAGAGAGGGAGGCCATCATTAAGCTGAAAACACAAAACAAAGCTATCAGAGAGACAGCAAAACCTTCTGGCACATTCAATCTGGTGCACACCAAAACACCAGAAAGGCCACAGAGGACAACTGAAGTGCAGAATTATTTCCACGGTTAAGCAAAATAGCTTCACAACATCCAACCAAGTCAAGAACAAACTCAAGGAAATCACTGCAGAAGTCTACAATAAAGAGACGCCTTGATGAATGGAAATACAGCGAGTTTACAATAACATCTAAAGCACTTGTTACACTTTAGAAAAGGAAAAACCAGAAAGCAGCTAAACGAGCCTGCACAGGTCTGAGGAAAGTTGTTGAGAAATTAGAATGATGGCCAAGAAAACATGGAGAAAGAGAGAAACAGCTCATGACTCGAAGCATACCACATTTTTTGTTATGACCACATTGTTAGCATTATGACACGAGCATGTGTGGCTGCCAACGAAACCAGGTCACAAGTGTTTATTGAGGGTGGCTGCTGATAGAAGCAGCAGGATGACATATACGGGGCAGACATGGGATATTCTTCAATGGCCAAGTAAGTCAGCTGATGTCAGAGCAGCTTTTTAGTTATGAAATACAAAACTGTCAGAGCATCTCGAAGGAGGAAACAGCATCTGCTGATGTCCATGCGTCTTAGACTGCAGGGAAGCAGCAAAGGATTTTCATCCAAGCATTAAATACACGGTTTATTTATACATTTATGTCAGCATGTCCAATTACTTTTGAGCCTCTGAAAATTGAGGAGTGTATCCAAACATATCTGTAATCCTTGGCTGCCCCTCCCTGAGCCTGGTTCTGCTGTTGGTTCCTTCCTGTTGTAAGGGAGTTTTTTCTTCCCACTGTTGCCAGGTCCTTGCTCAAAGGGGGTTGTTTGATTGCTGAGGTTTTCTCTGTATTATTTGAGGGTCTTTACTTTCAATATAAGGCACTTTGAAGCGAATGTTGTGATGTGATAAATACATTAAAACATTTTTTAGGCTTGGATCTCTAACAACCCCATGACACTTATGATGATGAACCCCATGATCATGTCACAGTCTATGGTTTTTGATACAGTTTCTGATTTATTTGACTTTTTAAGTTCATGTGTTTCCTCCCTGTGTGACTTTGATGGTCCACGCTCACAGACTTTGAGGCGAGTTCCCACCAACTCAGTGAGGGATTGGTGGATTGGATTGTCAAGTGCATCAGAGCTATCTGGAAGATATTTTGAACCATTTATGCACACTTTTCCACAAGTCCATGTTTCTGCAGAGTTTGCCTGAGGGAAGTACCCACAATTCATAGCACGCTGGTGTCAAACAAGTGGTTGCAGGGAAGCTTACAGAATGAAGGTAAACACGCAAGCACATGAGGTGCAACCAAATACAATATTTACATGAAATGTGTTCTAACAAAATCAAGTGAAGTGATGATTATTAAGCAGTTACAGCTGGTCCTCCCTGTAAGATACAATCATGGATAATGTTCAACTCAGACAGTCATCCTTCAGCTTCTTTGGCTGTGAAGAAAGTAGAACATGTCGATGTAAAATGTCCCAAACCACAGCAGTAAACACGGTTTGGCACTCACATGGTAACATCACTGGATGTGTCACAAAGTGCTGTTCCATTCCTGCCCCTACCAGTTTGAGCCCTCGTGTACTCACACACTCAAACACTCCAGCAGCACACACAGGTAATATAGTTTAAGTCTGTGAGCGCTCAGTAACAAGGGTGGACTGGGCCTATGCATGAGTTTCTTTTTACTCTCCGCCTTTATGACGTCTTTCCTTGTCCCGTGAGTTTTAATATCTCAGTTCGCTAAGTTTCTGAATCACCTTCCACTTTTATTTTATTTTATTTAGTTGTTTTTTTTTTTTTGTAATCTGTCCGTTCATTGCTTGTGTTCTGCATTCAGGCCCACATTTTATACAATCTGGACTCATCCCAGCAAACATATTGACATTGTTTCCCGGTATGCAGAGGTCGCTTCAGCGCCAGTCTCTTACAAAATGAGAACTATAGATCAGATTATTGCAAAGAAGAAATTTAATGCATTTGTCTGTGTTTTTATTTTGTTAAATTTTCTGTTTTGCTTTTTAAAAAGCAGCAAGTAATTTGATAAATAGAAGAAAATGGAGAGATGGAGCACTAAATGGAAGCAGTGCCAAAAACAGAAGAAGTTCCTATATTAGCCACTTGAGCCACGTCAGGCCCCCAAAACATCATTTAAAAAAAAGAAAAAGAAAAAAGTTTGGTCTCATTTCTCATTCATGCTAACAATAGATTCATACATTTATATTTTAAGGTGAAAAGTTAGGGGTGTGGCTTTTCTGATTGACTGGTGGATGCTGGGGGAGGCGAGGCCCTCACCTTCACACTAAAGGTGAACCTCTCTGTGTTTTTGTGATGGTGCGTTTGGGTGCAGACCTGTGGCACGTCTGTGCTCTCACATGTCTGTGAGCATGTGTTTGTGGCACCTGTACAGTTCAAGGATGCAGCTCACAAACCAAGCCTCAGCCTGATAACTTAGTACTTCTCACTCTTGTTGAAATACCCCTCACAAAAAAGGAGTAGAAAACAAAAATTAGTATAAATAAAAAATAAAGAGCGCTGCTAAACACTAACTTTGAAGATTCATTTTTGTCAGTGGGTGGTTGTGTTTGCCATTTCCATTTTTTGGATGAACGGCGCCAGAAGGACTCCAGACCAGTTTATGAAGTTGGCCAAAATTAAGCAGGAGCTTTAGTAGTTCATTTCTGTACTGCTGTGCTTTGACATGATCAAAAATCAGGTTGCTATGGTGAATTGCTTGTCTCCCTCATCCTTTTTTTTTAATGTCATAGTTGTGTTTAGGCTCTCTTAAATTTATTTTACAGGCTACAGGTGCCTAAGGAACAAGCAGAAAGTCAGCAGTCACAGAAAAAGCTGGCTGACAGGTCGACACTGAAGGTGAAAATAACCCAAAGTAGCCTCTGTTCCAAATCTCTCTAAGTAATATTTGGTTGCCCGACATAACCTCTTTAGCCAGGCTGGGGCAGGACAGCTAGACAGTCGCTGTCTGATTGATTGCGAAGAAAAAGAGAGAAGAAGAAGAGAGTGGTTGCCATGGGGACAAGGAGAAGGGGTCCTTTTTTTTGTCTTCTCGGACTACCAGTAATTGGTGATAAACTTGAAGGGAGGGGCAGAAATCAGACGCAGCGAGGCACAACAGCTTTCGCCAGTATGAAGAAGTGCAGCAGGACTCAGGAAGCGTGGGTTTGTGTGATAAAAGTCAACACGAGCTCACACAAAAAACAAAAAAACATAGAAAAAGAAGATTGAGCGAGCGTGTGTGTTTGTATTCATGGGAGTTTGTGTGTTTTTCAGTCTGGTGGAGGCGACTGGAGACAAGGTGTTAATGAAATGTATGAAAGGAAACTGTTGCATCCAGCTGAGAGATACTCCATGAGGCACTGCAGACCATCGAGCACACGAGTTCACTCCAACTCCATTTTCATTTGCAGCCGGCAGGAGGAAAACAGCATACACACACACACACACACACACACACACACACACACACACACACACACACACACACACACACACACACACACGGGAGCTAAAAACATCAAGCGAAGGTTTAAAGTGAGATGTGAGAACTGCACATATTACTTTGTCTTTATGTCAGGAGTAGGAAATAACAGCACGTACCACCTCGTGCTTTATGGTTATACTTTGTTTTCCTTTAGAGTACACACATTTATATACCAATGTAAATGGTAATTTGAAAGCAACGTGAATGGGTCTCAAACAGAGAAGTGTAACTGGAGACTGCACTGGAGCTATTATAAGACTTTCAGGTAAGAAACTCCAGGGTTTTTATTTTTCACACATAGGCCCCTTTTGATTAAACCAAAGTCAGTCCTATTAATGTGTTTTCACACTTGGTTGATCTCAGCCTTCTTCTCTGCTGGGTTTCCTTCTGACAGTCAAAAAGTGCTGACAAATTGTTCAAAGTTTGTTTTGAGGGCTCGCTGAAAATTCACTTTACTGTATTCGATCTGGTCAGTGCAAAAAACAGGAGGAAAAAACACAGAAGGGAACAAAAAAACAATAAATAACAGCAGTGTAGATACTGACCTTACACACCATGAGGCCATAGTTTGTCAGTGTTCATCAGATATAGACAATAAAAGATCAGAAAACATTTCCTGGTCTGATAAGAAGGTAAAAAACATGAAAGTGTGGGTCCATCCATTCATGTGTCAACAGATCAGGCTAGTGCGTTCAGGCCAAAGGTGTCTGGGATATTTTCTTGGCACACTTTGGGCCCCTTGTACCAACTGAGCATCATTTTACCCAACAGCCCATTAACTGTTGGTGACCACATCCATAACTTTATGACCACAGTGCACTCACGTATCAAAGCTCAAATCATCATCAAACTGGTTTCGTGAACATTATAGTGTTTACTGTTCTCAGATGGTCTCCATAGTTTCAATCCAATAGATTCACATCATGGATGAGCAGTTGACAAATCTGCAGCAGCAATCTGATGCTGTCATGTCAACATGGACCAGAATCTCTGAGGACAGTTTCCAGCACCTTGTTGAAGAGTTAAGGAGGTTCTGAAGGCAAAAGCACAAGCAAGGAGTACCTAATAAAGTGTCAGCTGAGTGATGGATTGTTCACATATCCGTTTTATCATGTAGTCGACGTGTAATCTTATTGATGCTTTGTGTTTATCTCTGTTTATTCTATGACATGATGCAGGCTGTAAATCAGTCTGACCTTAGCCTGCGATGCATGTGGTTCTTATTGTTGTCGCACTGACTCAGACCCACACTGGACTTTTTGTTGCATGTTTATCAGTGTGGTTGTTTTTTGGTTTTGGTTTTTTTCACCCTGTCGATTTCTGTTTACTTTTTATCGCAGCTATTGAAGGTTCCCTTAACTAGAAATCTTGTTGCAATATTATTAAAACTGGAGTAACTTCTAATAGTCTCACAGTTCAATCCAAATCAGAATTATGCATCTGACCTCTGACCTAAAGAATATGATCAGCGATTTCCTGCGTTACTTATTTCTTATCTCTTACTTATCTCTTCACCATGGCAAGTTAAGCCACAATTTAGATCATTAAAACCACGGCAGAGGGGAGTTGTAACAGTTGTTGTTAAATGACTGTCTTTAGAGGTGATATTACACGTGACTCAGTAAAATTTTCCTCATAAATCCAAATCCAGTTCTGAGTGGATGGCAGATTTTCTTATCTCAGGAGGTTGCCGTTTTTCCCCTCTCACCTGTGCACATTTCTTCACACCTCTTCAGTCTCCCTGACAGCTGCTTATATTAATGTGTGCTACTGAACTTCAGCACTAACAAGAGATTATGCTGCTTCAGAAAGACACGAGCACGGCCTGCTGATACAAGTATAGCAAAAAAAAAAAAAAATCCTTTTTATGGTTGCAGTGCAGCAGAGATCGAAGGCTTTAACGCCATCAGGTCTTGCTGGACTGTTCTCTTGACAACAAAGCAGAAGAATCTGTATTTTTGAGGCTGAAATAATTTCTGTGCAGAAGCACAAAGATCAAACAATATGAGCTGATTTATTATGTCCACAAAACTCATCTTAAGCGGTAAAGTTTCACAGGGCTAAGCAGCCGGCTCTGGCACAGCGAGTGAATGAGTGAGAGCAGGGGGCCGTGTAATTACCAGAATCTGCGCTGATGCAGCGTGCAGCCAAACACTGCAGGTGACTGCACAGAAAGTGAAATGAAGGACACAAGGAATGACAAATAAATTGTAGGTTAAAATTGAAGGCGGACCACAGATAGCTTGATTATATGATTAATGGCTGACTATCGTGCTGCTTCTGAAGGGGACAGAAAAGAGAAAATCAAGTGAAACATTTACTCTTCTGTGCAAGACCTGATCTCAGCCCAGCAGAGCATGCTTTTCAGTTAGTAAAGACAAAACTAAAGAAAAAGACGCACAAACACCAACTGATGGAGGCTGCAGAACATCTGAAGGTAAGAAATATATTATTACTGTAGATGTTAATGAATGTTTAAGCCTCGGAAAATGTGAGACCATGTGTTAAAATGGCTGTAATTCCTAAATAGCTCATGTAAACCTTTTGTTAAAGTCCTGAAATTAGAGATCAAAATCTGCGCTTCAATCACGTTTTGATTGTATGAGTGAAAATCCACTGTGGTTGAATGCAGAGAACCTGACTACGGCAGAGAATTCACGTGAAACTGGG
The DNA here is from genome assembly GCF_963576455.1 of Neolamprologus multifasciatus. Taxonomy (NCBI): domain Eukaryota; kingdom Metazoa; phylum Chordata; class Actinopteri; order Cichliformes; family Cichlidae; genus Neolamprologus; species Neolamprologus multifasciatus. Next base: position 29,291,155 of record NC_140452.1, read on the forward strand.
TTTTGCATTTTTGTTTCTAGTCAAACTCAAACCCAGATTGCAGTTTATGGACAAACCGATTCCACGGGTCACTTTTTGAAACACTGGGAACACGTGGAGTAAGTTCTAAATGACAATCGCAAATAATTGTGGTTAATATGGGGGGAGCGTGAAAAATCTATCAGTAATCAATGGCAAGCCAAATGCGTCAGTCGTGATTCTGCTGATCACAATTACTGAAAATGGTGCCATCCAAACATTACCATTCTTGATTTATGTCTGCATGTTTGTCTGAATCAGTTTTGCGCTTGGAGATATATTCTGATAAACAATCAGATAATGAGAAATCTTTAATTCTGCCATTGTGTCCTCAAACCCACCACTGATTGTCTTCCGATGCAGTGGAGCACGCAGTGAAAACCAATTCAGGCTCCACTCATGCTGTTCTTGTTGTTGTGTGCCCTGAGTGGAAATAAAGGAAACACAGGTGGATGTCCAGATTTCTGTGGGAGGCTGTTGTCCCTTCTATTACTTGTCAAGTGAGAATTTCACTTTTTTTTTTTTCAGAGGGGGCGTAAGGCTTAGAGGCGTCTTTTTCACTGCTGAATTCAAGTTGAACTTTCACCATGACGTTTTCGCCCCAGTCTGCCAATGTAGGTAGAACTGTTCTTAATGACTCATGTGGTTAAATACAGGTCACACTGACTCACTGCACCATCTTGTGATGCAAACCTGGATTATGCAAAAGTACAGGCAGGCTCTAGTTCAATTTCAGCTGATATCTATTCCACAGGAAATGATGTTTTTCACATAAAGGCACAACAGCTGTTTGTTCAAATTGTAAAGCACTCATTTGTACACAAAGTACCATTATCCTTACCCTCGTTTCCCATTCATGGTCTTTTTTCCCCCCTAAACATCTGTCTCCATCCTTCTGCTTTATGCAACTGCTGTCATGACCTATATAGTAAAGGCCACTGTGCTTGTGTGTGTTCTTGCCCGCTAGGCCTCTTGTGTGTTTGAGAACGGTTTGCTGAAGATCTCCTGTGTGCACATCCCTCGCAGGGCTCTCCGGTGTGTCTCGAGGTACAGGGTGACCCTGATGTGTCAGATCTGTTTAAAAAGAGCGCACTGGAGTGCTGGTGGCCCACTGTGACTCAGTCCCTCTCACACACGCAGGAAACTTCCTCAGGGCCCTCCCTATGATCACTGTACCCCACACACCCACACAGCTGACATTTTTCCTCAGAGCTCATCAATAGTCTTCCTTTTTATAAGTGTAGCATGACACTGTTATAAAACCTGCAGGGCTCACCAAAGTTTCTCTCCAAAGTGTATGTGCATCTGTATCCGAGCCCATGTTTTCACAGCTACCCCATGAAGTGCTGGACTGTGTATAAAGGCACAGAAGAAGCAAGTAGGTTACCATGAGGGCAAAGCAGAGCTGGAGGACGTCAACCTTCTGGAAGAAAGATTTCTTCCAAGAGTAAAAGGAGTATGCATGTCCCACAGGAAACAAGCAACTAGCAGAATGTGTTTATTAGAGTTTTAGAGATGCAATAATTTGTAAAATGCACAGTAACAGAATACAAAAGGCAGGGACAAAGAAACACACTATCTATAAACAGTATCTAACAGCCTCTGTTGGACTTTTGTTTTACAACTTTGAATTGTAATGATGTAAAAAGGATGAGAGTGATCGAGATTTAAAAAAAAAAATCCACATTATGTGAAACATTTAAAATAATCACCTGCATATTTTTAACCCATCAATACTTCAGCTAAGTGTTCCAGAAATCACATAAAAGGGATTATTTTTGTGCAACACAGGTGTGAGCGACTATTTATGTTAGATCACACCTGAACCTGAAAGCTACAACTTATACACAGGCTACCTTTAAACCTGAAAACTAAAATCTGACGATCAGCGCCAAGAACCTTTGGAAAAGTAAGTACACCCACTCTAAATGAATGTTGTAAAACAATAAACCACTAAGAAGTACAGAGTGAATACTTTGTATACAACATGCTATTACACAGTTGAGTCTTCAGGACTCCTGCTGAGGTCAGAGGGCAGTTAATGGCACACTACTGTAAATACATATTCTTCACAGGAACTCAACTTCAAGGTGTTTACACATGTTGATGAAGATCATCACCAACTCAGGTTGAGAAAACACAGCATCACAGCGTCCTCTGCTGTCAAAATAAATAAATCTTTACATTACGGGAATCCGACAGGTGAGAACATTAAAAGGAAGCGACGACGAGGAATTGCTCAGCGAAGCTGGTAAGGCAACTGTTGACAGATTAATTTCTTTACATTAAATATATACAAGGTTGGATTCATGTAGAAGGAATGACGGAGCATCGTAAAGCACTTCGTTTCTTGTACCTACAGATTTTTCAGCACCACTTTTGTGCTCCTTACTATAAAAAACCCACGAAGATTTTAAGCTGTGCATAAAGAAGATAATGAAAAAGCGACTAACACATAATCTAAAACTTTATAAATACTGCTGGTTAATGCGCTGTATTCTGTAGCTCAGGATTTAAAAAAAAAAAAAAAAATCATCTACAAAGAGGATGCAGTGCCTGTGAGGATGGAAGAAAAGATGAAGGAAAGAGAGAAAAAAATAATGCCTTTTTTCAGCACAAGATTCTCCTTGCTTTACTCCCTGAAGGTCTTCATATCTTCATATCCCCATGTAAACGCACTCTATGCACAGTACTGCACATATGCACAAAAGTGGCAAAAAACAAAAAAACCTCAGACTAAGGTTTTCCACAGCACCGCCCAATGTCCCGTGGACTAACATCATCCATCACCTGTCATTTTTCAGTCCAGTTTGGTCCCCTTGAAACAAACTCCAGAGAGAAAATCAGGTCACAGTGTCCTCTGATATCAACGTCACAAAAGCTACAATTACTTAATTTAAACTGCACACTGATCTGATGATTTGTTGAGCAAAGAGTACAGAAAATAAGTTTAAAAATATGACTCGGCTGCAAAATGAATGTCAAGCTTTTAATGTCTAAAACAAAAACCTGCTGAGCACGCTGTGCTGGTGCCCTGGATTACTGGTCTTTTGTGTGTCCCCCCCAAAATATATATATATATATAAAGAAACAAAGGTTTGTCTCTTATGAGTCCAGTGGAAACATTAGGTGCAAATCAGGTTGGAATTGATTCTGGCCTCTTCAGGGAAACTCTTTCTCTTCATTCAGTTCATCTGTGCATGGAAAGCGGTGCGATCCTGTTGTCTGCTGAATTCTTTTCATTCCAGCACGTGTTCAAAGGAGGTGCAAGGCCGTTATCCACATACATTATAAGTGTTTTTCTCAGTGTCTGCCACTCGGGAATGATGAAGTCACTGGAATGTCTAGGGGACATCTGATGAGGCCGATGATCCAACCTTGAAAGAAAACATTCAGACAGATAAATAAATAAAAATAAAAGAAAACATTCAGACAGTCAGCCTTTCATCAAAATAAAATAAAACAAATATCACAAGCAGATCTTCTCATTCATAAACATCTGGTAAGACTTGTAGCTTCACTTAGTGAAACTAACTTTCAGTGTTCTCCCTAAACCTAAAATTAGTTTCACAACATTTTTAAAAGTCCCCCAGGAGGTCGAGCTTAAAATTCTCATTCAGACCACGGATGTCTTGGAGCCATGGCAACCAGATATGAGGCTGCTCATGAGATGCGGACTCAATAAGCTCCGGTCAAGAGTACATATAAACACGGACATGCAGCCTGACAGATGAACCGAGGGATCGGCTTAAACTGAGAGACTTTAACTTTCACTCACACTTTATGATGTCTCGATTTTCAGTCAGAAAAGTCCAAATATAAGAAACAGAAGCATGCTCTATCTCAGAAAATAGGCACAGAAAATACTCATAAGTAACTTAAACAATGATGTGTTATCAAAATTACAAATTCCACAGCTCAAAGCTGAGCCTGATTTAAACTTGGCCGCTCTTCCCTTCAAGATTGTCTCCTTATACGATCATCAGGAGTTCAACCACCAGACTGACCAGACTTTACACAAGCTATAATATATATATATATATCATAACATATATATATATATATATGCTATAACATTATGCTGATTATGCTTTAATATCTGACATTATAGCATAATCAAACCACCTAGCAATGGACTACATCTTTAGGCCCATCTTTAGGAGTTTGCACCTATCACACCATATTAAAGCACTTTAGCTTTAATAAGGTGTGATAGGTGTCATCTACTTTATCTCCACAAAATCTGAATTATGCATGACAAACACCATCTATAACACCAAACCATGACAAACACCATCACATTGCCTAGCAACCTAAATTGCCAACTGACGGTAATGTAGCATCCCATGCACTAATAAAAATATTCAGAATACTTTGAGTACTGAGAGACTCGAGCACAAACAACAACAAGTGAGGTTGATCAAATGCACAGAGACTATTGAATGCACAGGAGACACACAGTTCAGGGTGACCAAAATTAATATGCTACTAAAACAGAATTTGTGTGTGATATAAAAAATAAAAAAAACCCCAAAAAACTCATGTGTATAAAATGGTCCTACCTTCCTTACTGAGACCATTATCGAAAATCTTTAAGGAACTGAAAGATAAGCATATTTTTGATGAACAACAAAACAGACAAAAATGTATTAACCTGAATTCAAATAGTGCCAAATCACAACAACAGTTGCCCCAAGGCGCTTTATATTGTAAGGTATACCTACAATAACACAAATGGAAAAACTGTGTAGAAAGGGTTAAATGACTGCCAGAAAAGCCCATTTTACAAACCGACAGACACACACACAAACAAACACACACAATCTGTGTACCAGATTTACTCTTTCACTTCACGTCGAAAATTGAACATATCGACATGCAGTGAATCTCTTCAACTACTAACACACCCGCACTCTCTCTCTCATCCTCTGTGGTCCTATCACCACAGCAATCACGCCTCTTCTCACACTCCAACATCATGTCGATACACTGAACAGGCAGGAATCAATAGAAAATATGTGGCAGGCAACAACACAGCAACCCTGAAATCAGGCTATTGCCGGTGGAAGTTACAGCAGGCTGAGATGAATTTTTATGTGCTGCTGCAATATGCAGCAAAATATTGAGCGGTTTGTGATAACAAGAAAAGAGCAGGAGGAGACAACTGCATCATCAGATTGTCGACGTTCTGTTCTGCACCGACGACTGAGCACAGGGCGGAGGGGTTTGGGATGGCTGCATGAACACAATATTGATGCAGCTAAGCAGGTCTGGTTCAGTGTCAAAGAGCTTAAAAATATAGTCCGGCGAACTAAGGTGATGTTTGTTCATGCCAAGAATACAATTCTGTGAGCTGATAAGACACCAGTACTGTGAAAGTATAGTTTGCCTGCAAGCATGAGCTCTCTCTGAATGTGTTATTGTTTGTGTCTTTAGTGCTCTGAAGCAGGCTTTGGCAGAGCTTCACCAGGATAAGTCTGGCTCAATCAAAAAAAAAAAAAATCGTCTAAGCCTCTGCACACAGTCTGGATTCTTAAAACATTTTTTTGTTTTGATTAAACACAAATCATTTATCATCTTCGCAGCTCGTGAAACCACATGCCATTGCATTTCATAATATATTTAATTGCTTAGTTTAATATTTTAAGAACCCAGATCCTGCAACGATCGTTAAATCACAGACAAATCATGAAACAGAGATTATTGATCCTGCACAGGTGAATCCCTCAAATTTTACTGAAGGGTTAACAAAGAGAAAAATTGAGCATGAGAAGTTCTGCCTCAGGAGACTGAAGCAGAACGCTTGATTTCATGCACAATCCGATGTATTCTATTCTGAATAGAAATCAGACTCGCAAAGTGCAAAATTGGTATAGGATGTGCGCAAATTTGCTGCTCTTTGATTCGGCTCATGGTTGAGGGGTCTGGACCACCTGCGCAGCATGAAAGTCTCTGATTAACCAGGCAGCTTTGCAGTGAGCTGCCTGGTTCGTCCTAGATTACTCCCAGTGATTGGTAGATTGACTCACAGCAAGCTGGTCTTGGCTGAAAGCTGCAACGCTGTTCCGCATCTCATTCTCACTGCCACGCAGCGGTATCAGTGACACGTTACCATGACGTGTGTCTGGCAACTCACGACTCACGCGCTTGTGCTGGAGTCCATCCTGAGGCCACACGTTACCGTCGTACTTTACCAAGGAGGAGAAACGGAGAGGAGAGAAGACAGACATGTTACGATACTACAATATAATACAATACTACTGTGAGGAAACTATTTAAATCATTTAACATGGTCCTGGTGAGGATTACTGATTTCAGTAGTGCTGTTTTATTTACTTTCTTTATTACAGTTTCTAAAACCTCTGCATCGCTGCTTGGTTTTTACAAGAAATTCACAGTTTTCACAAATAACAACAAAAGAAATAAAACAAATCATAACACATTTAAATGATTTATTACAAATTTTCAGCCTCTCAGCAGGTGTTCAGGGAGGGACATACCTGAATACTGAGAAATGTAGCATACCACTCCCTCATTTCTGACTGGGTCTCACAGCAGAGATACCTGGAAATAAATAGAGGCAGATAAGTGAAGCAGACAGTGCGATAAAAATCAAACTGTGGGCTGAGTGTGTGTGTGTGGTCTTGGGAGACAAGCAAACAGTGAGGCAGAGATGAATTCAGGGACCAGGGGAAAGAACAAGAACAAAGGGAGGTAGTGAAAACTGTTAACTGAAATTGACATGTCCTCTCCTATGACACCTGACAGTGACGCCACAAGCGTAAACAGTGAGCACGACTACTAATTTAAACTTCCGCCCAAAACAAACACTGATTATAACCTTCAGCATCCAGCGTGTGTGCCTGTGTGTGCGCGCCTGTGTCCCTGAAAAGTGCGAATTCGTGCCTCTGTAGTGTCTGCATGCATGTATGTGCAAATTTCATGCCACTCAGGTTGCCGTCATAGCCCTCTGAGTCATCAGTCATGCTGCTGTGCTGAATAAACAGGCTGTATTTATACGATTATTACTGTTATGAGCACAAATTTAGACTCCAACAATTATTCGAGTGAAGTCCTCTGAGACACAGCAAAACACTGATACAAAGAGACTCTAAAAACAAAACAGCAATGCAGCATGTAACTGACACAAAATTAGGTGCAGTCATAGAATTTGACAGAATACCCACCACACATACATACACACCCACCTAGCTCCTCCCTCTCCCTAGTTCACTTCATAATGCCTAACAGAGCTCATTAGTGTTTGCTGGCATTCAAAAGGAGACAGCCTCTCTATTCCAATGCACATGCATGCAGCACAGTATCTCCTACATGTGACTTTTTCGTTTTTGCTTGCAATTAACTGCCCGCCATTATCAGCTGCAGAAGACTGAAAGCTGCTCATCTATCATTATGGATTACCAAAAAGCCACAGAATAAAATTTACATAATATTCCTAAAATTTATCAGCACCCCTATAAGCTTAAGCATGAGGAGTGCTGAGAAAATTGTTCTGCAAGAAAAAAAACAAGGGAAAATTAATGTGCTAAGAGTTTTGAGAACATTTAGTGCAGATATATTAGAAAAAAGATTGGGATGATACAGTCGGGTGCCTCCTCATCTAGATCTTTTGATTATTTTTTTTCCACTTTCTTATCCCTCTCCACTCAAAGTTGTCTTTTAACTGCATTAAATTCAACATTTCTTACTCAGTATACAGTATCTCCCCTTCAGCATGACTCTTTGCCCCTCTGCATCTTCTTTGCTCCCTCTCATGTCTGCTTGTTGCTGCAAGGGACACGGCGATGGAGGCCGACCAAGAAATTATACTACCTACAGCATGACGGGAGCAGCTGTCCCATTACAACTACGAAGATGACTACAGATGCTAACAATGCATACCCAGTGTAACACACACACATACACACACACACACACACACACACACACACACACACACACACACAGAGGGTGAATAGCTGAACAGGCCTAGCTTAGAACAAAGCCCTGTTTATGGGTGTATTCATGTGTGTTCACCCCCTAGGTGGAGTCAACCTTTTAAATGCCTCCTTCTCGAGACTCTCATGCAGGGATCTGACCCGTTTTCTCAGCCTACGGAAAATCTAGCAGCTTTCTCCAAAGTTGGTTGTGTTTATATGCGTATCACCATGCTGCCATAAAGTTAAAAATAAATTAATAAATAAAATGACACACAGGAAGAGCAAAGGCTGAGCTCCTGCAAACACTATATTAGTGCTGCAATCTAATATAATGACAGACTTTAGTTATATTTCATGTATTGAAACAAATGTTTACAAATACAACTGTTTAAACTAATATTAACTAACTAAAATAAAAGCACAAGTAGAGCAGGGCGATATGACCAAAAATATTTATCACGATATACATTTGAAAATTTGCGATAACGATATAACTGACAATATAATTGACACGAGACAAAATACTTTACAACTCCTCAACTTTATTAGTGCAAAAAAACCCATCAATGTATTTTCACTTAAACAAGCAGCTGTTTTTTTATGTGCATTAAAGTTATATAAAAAATGTAACAGTGCAAATTCCTTGCTGACAGTTTAACCAAAATGCATTTCCAGTGGAAATTGGCCGACATATCCTCAGCATAACCATGTATAACATCCACAAAACTTAAAAAGAGGTTATACACACACAATACGGTAATATTATGTTGAGGCGCAGTACGTATCACTCCGTGAGGCTCCTGCCTACGATAGCCGTAATGCTCTGACAATCCATCAAGCGGTGCGGCTTCGTAGCTTAGCAAAGTCGTACTGAAACATTTGACAGATTTTCGAGCGCCGTGTACATAAAATAGTTTCGAGGTCAGTAAACACAACCAGAATTCACACATAAGGCACACGGGATTATAAGGGGCACTGTCGATTTTCAAAAAAATCAAAAGATTGATTTTAAGTGTGCCGTATTTTCCAAAAAACACGGTAATAACGACGGCCCGCTAGCATGCTCTACCAAAAATAGTGCTTTGTTGTGTATCTAAACCAGTTCCACACCACTGAAGTTGCAGCATTTTTACAAACCAATTCTGGTTCATCCGTTTCATTTAACGATCTACTTTCGCTCTTCTCATTCTGCGTCGCTGCCATGTGCGTATGTAAACAAAGGCACTACACATGCATGTTTTACCCATATTCTATCGCAATATTTCATTTTCCTATCGTTGCCCAACATTACACCGGTATTACCGTGAACGGTATGATATAGCCCAGCCCTAAGCACAATGCAAATCTCATGAACTTGGATTTATTCACAATAGAACAATGAAACCTGAAATTGAAACTGACGCCAGCAACACTTCTCTAAAAATTTGAGCTGCCAACTTTTGTGAGAGAAATCTATTCCCATTCTCCTCTGATATCATATATATATGTAGCTATTGAACCTCACGGCTGACTTACTCCACCTTACTAATGTTTTCTGCAGGCAGACCAGTTCAGCACCTGGACTCTTCGACAGCAAAGCCATGCTGTTGTAATAGATGCAGCATGCAGTTTAGTATCATCTTGCTGGAATATGCAAGGCATTCCCTGAAAGGCTTTCTGGATGGGAGCATGTGATAATCTAAAACCTCTGGACATCTTTCATCATTAATTGTGTCTTTCCAGATGTGCCAGCTGCCAGTTCTATGCATGTATGTAAGTATGTATTGTATGTATCTAGGTATTAATGCATGCAGGTACCATCAGACATGAGCACGGAGGTCCCTCTCCGCTTTAATCTAGAGACTGCAGTGTCCATGTTTTGCACAATGCCAATCATTCTGACAACAGAACAGTTTTCCACTTTGTCTCAGTCCATTCACATCTTCACGTGTGTCTGGTTCTTTGCACGATAGCGCTTTAACCTGCATTCGTGAACCGCACGATGAGCTGTGCTCACAGATAATGATTTCTGGAAGTCTTCCTGAGCCCAAGCAAGCAGCTTACAGGCATTTACAGGCATGAGTTTTGACCTTGTCCCTTACATACAGAGATTTCTGCAGATTTCCTAAATCTCCTGAAGTTATTATGGGCCATAGATTATGTAGATGATGGGATATTCACAGGCTTTTCATTTTTAGATTGAGGAATATTTTTCTGAAATTGTTGCACAATTTGTAGACAGTTTTTTGCATAATGGAGAATCTCTGCCTAAGATGCTCTTTTTATACCCAATCGTGTTACTGACCTGTTGCAAATCAAGCCAATTAGCGGAAAAAAAGCTCCTGTGGCTGTTTGTTTTCGGTATTACTTATTTTTCCAGCCAATAAACCAACATTGCTGGTGACGTAATCAGAGCCTGAAAGTTGTGTATTATAAAAAAAGAGAACACTGAATAAGTACTCACCACTGCTGTCTCTCGGGCTTCTCTTGTTTCTTGCTCTCATACAGAACTGTCAGTCCCCAACTAAAAATAAACAAAAAAATCACTTTAACAGCAATTCAGCCTCTTAAGGTTCACAGTGTCAGCCTGCCCCCTAGTGGTCACTCTGCTTACAAGGCCCAAACAGCTACTTCAGATAAAGAAACTCTATCCAGAGTTCGTAAATTAATAATTCAAGTTTAGTCATTAATTATCCCTTTAAGCATGAGAGAGCTGCAGAAGTTGCTCTGCGTAAACTTTTAAAGTTATGAAACAAGGAAGCTCAAGGGCATCAACCAGTTTGGTTCAAGCTAACAAAACTGAGGTAATTTGAGATCAAAAAGATGCATTTTGATCAGTAGGGGTAGCACTAGCTGCTCCCGCCAACAGCAATGTAGTGCAGAGGTGTTACACTTGTATAAAGCTGGAGAATGAGTGGCCAGATATCTAATTATTCATGATCAGATAATCCCAGAAAATTGTTATTCCCAGTAAATACATTTTTTGTGCCCACTGAAGCGATAATTTGCATGGCCAGTCTTCCTCCTGGTGTGACAGCAGTTTGCATTTACAGCAGCCACCTGCTGCTTTGCCACTAAGCACTCATGAGAATAGCGTGACACTGGTAATTCAGCACAGGTGCTCACCATGTGGGAGGACGGAGTTTCTTCTTTATACCAAGGTAAACCGTCAAGTTTTTCACTGGCCATTCACGTTCTGGACGGTTACTCTGACAGACAGTGGGGAAAAAAGGAAAAATTAGTTAACGAGTCTATGAAGGAGTTAACAAATAAAACGATAAAAGTATGTCTGTAGATCTTACTCTGACGTCCTTGTACATTCTGAGCGAGTTGTAATTGAGGATGAAATAACGCTCATGAAAACTGGTGAGGCCCAAACCCAAGATGCTTCGCTCCTCTCTGAATTTTATCATCCCGTGTTTGGATGCGTCCGGTTTACTGGCTGCAGGACAGAAGGCCAGATAACTGAAATTCATGCAAGCATGCCACAATGTGGCAGACCAAACAGTGCAGCAATGATTCTGTTGTTTTGTATTTACACAGGTAAACAGTGATGGCCTCCATTGCAGCATGTTTCTTGATAAGCAGATGAGACTCTGTGCCAATGGAGTGAACAATGGGCAAGACTCGCTCCTGATAGTGCAGCGGGCGTTCTGAAAAACAGAGCAGGCAGAAAGAGAGCATTTGTGAAAACATGATGCAAACTTGGGTCATTCCTGGATAACAAAGAACTTTGCAAATCTGCATTCCTCAATAGGGTCAAAGTGTCAGACAAACATGCTGAGCGCTTGATGACATAACTGGTACAGCTTCATATTTTTGGATGCTATAAATACATATTTCCGTACATCTCACCTTACATCCTGGAAGAATTTTGTTTTGTAAATCTACATACCAATCTGTAGTAAAAGACACCATCTGTAGTGGTAAATTCCTTCCTTCTCTTCCCATCAACAACTCTATATTTCCTTCAATTTCTCATCATTACTGCTCCATTTCCTGTTTAATCTGCAGATTACTGCTACTGTCATTTTCATACTGTCACTTCCTTGTAGGGAACCAGACAGGTCACATACCAGATGCAAAACAAACTGCAGTTCGCAGCCACACTGTTGCAGGCAATTTTTTTTTTTTGCATTAGTCCTAGTAAACTGTCGCTTTCCAAAGCAAAATAGCCCTGTACCATATTAATGCAAAAACAGAATAATTAAGACATAGGGTTTACAAAAAACCCTACAAATTCTAAATCAGCATAAAAAAAAAAATGCTGTGTTTGGCATTTGTCCTGCCTCCCTTCATCTTTTTATCAGTCTTACCCATTTCTTCCTTGCAGCAGATCTCCCAGCAGCTCCAGTAATCTTTGTCTTTAATTGGGATCTTACGCTGGTCCAGAATCTCCAGTGTGAGCTCTAATGCTGTCATAGAACCAGGAATCTGTGGGAAGAGTGGAAATATTTGCTTTCTATAAACACCAGCCTGTTCATTACTGTGGAATTTGATGTGTGCCAGACGAAAGAACTGGGTTGTTAAATAAATAAATGTGTTATTTGGTGAATTCCAACCCACCTTCACATGTCTCTCTCCACTGGCCTTTTCCTCCAGGTACACAGTACAAATGAAGTCACCTCCTCGTTCAGAAGGAGGCTGAAGCTGATGGCACACAAGCAAACAAATGATCAGACTGAAAAACAGCGATGATAAAAAAGCGTATACACAGATAACCAAATGCAGTGTTCAAACAAGTCTAAACACTTCACACAACACATTTCATTGAGATGAACTGAATAATAATAAAGGTTAATTACACAGGCAGGTGATAAACTAGAAATTAACATAATAAATTAAGTGTAAAGTTTGGTGGAGGGGGGATTATGGTGAGTGGTTGTTTTTCTAAGACTTGGGTTCGGCGCCTTAGTTTCAGTAATGAACCCTTAACACATTCAGGATGAATTACAAACTGCAAGCCGCTTCCAACATTAGCATCTGACCTCACAAATGTGATTCTGGTCAAAAATTCCCATAAACACTCTCCTGAATGTTGTGGAAAGCCTTCCTAGAAGTGTTGAAGCATCATATTAAACCCTATAGATTAAGATTGGGATGTCAATCAAGTTAGTGTGTGTGTGATGGCTTTTGGAAATATGATGTATTCCAGCGGGATAGAGAACTGATCCAGAAGAATTTCCTTCATTTGCTGATATGTTCTGATGATGGCTGTGGAAATGACTGTTTAATCTTTGGCCCGAAGAAATCCACAAAGTTTATTATAATTAACTAAAACTAAGCTAAAAACTGAAACTGCATGGGAAAAAAATTCACACTTTTACCAAAGCTGGACTTCTGAAAAAAATTCTAAGTGACAAAATTTGAAAAACTAAACTAAACTAAAAATATAGAAGAAATATTCTTAGTTTTAGTTCTGAGTTTATATTGTAATATTTTCAATGATTTTCCTAAATCTTGCCTCTGAAATATGTCAGGTCACTGAACCATTCTTTGTTTAAAGTTTATTGTATGTTGCTCACATTTGTCAAATTCCGCATATTGAGGATAACTTTGATCACTTTTATCTGCTTGTTCAGCTGCTCCTCATCCACCTGCAAGAGAGCATAAGCAGAGTAATTCAACCACAAATAAAAATGTGTCAACATTTAAAATCACAGTGTAGCTTGATCTTTAAGATAAAAAGATAAGACAAACACTTAGACTTCTACACTCTGAAAAGTGTTTTTAAATCCCTGATGTGTTGGCATAGAAGCATTACCACCTTTGTTATCAGTGAGCACTGACCTCAAAGATGAGTTTGTAGTGCTCAATGAGGTCTTCAATGGCGCGGCCAGCAGCATAGTCCTTCCCGTCAGTCTGGAACAGTGTGGGACCGAACACGATGGCCAGATTATGGTTGTTCATCTGGTTTTCATCCGAAAAGTGCTGCACGCTGAAACACAAACGGTAAAAAAAAACCCACACAAGTCTGTGCACAAATACATACTCAGGGAGAGGTGATAAGATGGTATCAGTCACTGTGTATCAGTTCTCACCAGTAGAGATGCTTGATAAGGGCTTGTAGTGTTGCCTTGTTGACATGAGGCAGGTTGTTCAATAAGTGCTTGTACTGGGAGATTTTAGTACTTTCATCCTGAATGGCTGAGGAAGAGAGAAGATGAGGAGAAAAGTAAAATTATTAAATAAAATTATGAACACAGAGGATATTTATAGTACAGACAGCCAGGATCAAAGAAAGAGCTGGGAGTGTAAAAAAAAAAAGTACAGGACGAGAGCACAAAAGATCAAAACAGGGAGAAAGGCTGAAGAGAGGCCTGATGAAAAAGGACTGTAGACTTCTAAAACAAAGAGCATTTTTGTTTAAACTGGCATGTATATATTAAAAATGGCCAGCAGTGTGTAGGTCTTTGGTTCAAAACAATAACAAGATGATGGTACCAGACACACAGCTGCAGCATATCTTTAAACTCATTCTCTTTGCACTGTATGCTCAATTTAGCTTCAGTGTTAAAAACACTAGAATTACAATGACAAACATATCATTAAATCCCTGCAACACTAGCATTATATGCTCATTTTCAATTTGAAACCAGTACATTGTCAAAAGCTTATGTGACTGGGGCAAAAAGACTGGAAAAGTTGTGCTAAAAGCTGTTTTCGGTGTAAGACTACAAATAGTAAGAGACAGTTATGTACTGCACTTATTTCGAGATTCAGAGATTGTTGAAAAATCCATAAACAATGACGTCCAACATCAACACTAAACACCCAAATCCAAGATAAAATACAAAAGGGTTGTGGTCCTTTCTTGTAAAATAAATTAAAGTGCAGAGGGACTAAAAGCTACAGATGAGGACAGATGAGGACCCTTCTCATGAAAGTTTAAAACTTATACAAAAAAAATTAAAAGGTTTCTGTTAAACATAGCAAGGGATTTTTAAACACAGCTTTCCCAAACATCCTAGTTTTGTTTTGAATGTTTAGATTTTTTTTTTTTTTTTTTTTTTACATTGCACACAGAAACTAAATTGTTTCACAAAAAACAAAAACTACCAGGGTCAAGGTTATTAATAGTTATTTGCAAATCCTTTTTACTGGAAAACAGCCTGCTGTCATTTGCTGTAGTTGTCAACAAGTCCCACACTCGTCTCCCGAGCGAGACTCTCTAAAGTTTTACACAGGCTGGTAGTTGTTCATCAGGTGCGATGTATGTTTTGAGTCACTGTTGTGTTGGAAGACAAAGTGATGACTGAGATCCAGGTTTGCTGCCAACTGTTTGAGGTTTTATTTCAAAATCTACACATATCCTTCACTCTTCCTTCCATTTTGACAAGATGCCCACTTCCAGACGTTATGAAGCATCCCCACAGCATAATAGTCCCACCACCATGCTTCACTGTGGGGACGGTGTTCTATGGGTTGACGCCTCTCCATTCTTTCTCCAAACATAAGTCCCTGTGGCTAAAGAGCCTTTGTTTCGTCTCATCTCATCTGACAAAAGGACACACTCCCATATGCATAATGTTTCTTCAGGTTGTCCTTAGCATACTTTAGTCTGTCTTGAAGGTACGTCTTCTGCAGAAGTGGACTTTTTCTTCGTCTGCAACCTCACGGTTCCTGCGCAGGTTTCTAGTGACAGTCTTCTTTGAGAGTAGGAAATCCAAGTCGACTAAGTTATTCATGAGTGTCTTGACAGTTGTTCTGTGGTCTTTGGACACATCTCTCACAGGTTTTCTTTAATGAATCTTTGAAATCTTTCCCTTCCTACCTCTGTCAGGCTTGTTGTGTGCTGTGTGTCACTTTCCTAATGATAGTTCTCACTCCAGTTCTTGACACTTGGAAACACTGTGATAACGATGTATATCCATCTCTGCTTTATGAGCAGCCATAACTCTTTTTCACAAGTCTAAACTGCTTTCTTGTGTTTTTGCCATGATGCTTTCTCAAGTGACTGCTCAAACAGTCTACAAGGGTACAAAGTTTAAGTTAAAGCACATTAATTCACAGCAATGGTTTGTACTAAGGCTCATAAGGCTCAGGGTCATAACATGAGCCTGTTAGTTACTGTTTTTCTCCAAAATAATTCTGTTATTGTGTGCAAACAGAAATTTGAAAATAGAATTGCTATGTTGAAATTTGCTGCCCTGTTAAAAAGCACAGTTACATTGATTTTCGGCTAATAATTTTGTAATGTATTCATGCTAAATGCCACAAAATGCATGTCTGTAAAGGGACCATTACAGCTCATCTGCCATACAGATGACTTCTTAATCCAGGAAGGCCTTGCTTGTTTTGGCATAGCAATACTAAACCAGCTCAGGTTTTAGAACAGCATGGCTCCAAACTGGCCTGTCAGTGTGTCTCTCAGCAGATGCAGTATCACGATATCAAAACATCAGAAAAATAAATTTGCCCCTTTTAAGGAGAGCCACAGGTGTCTGATCTATACATGTTTACAGGATACTCAAAGCTCGTAAAATAATAAGAAACATAGGAATCATGAAGAAACAAAATCGTATGACTCTTACTTGCAGTGTTGAGCCAGGAGGGGGAGTCCTGTGTTGTGAACACTCCCTCTTTCAACTCCCTGAAAAACCGTTTGAGTGTGTTAGAGACGTCGTCCACCTGATGCTCTCCTTCCCTTAGACAAAGGCTGCGAGCATCGTGACGAAACCTCTCGCACAGAGCTGCCACACGAGAGTTCACACCGCTCTTGCGATAAATTCCCTCTGACACCATACCTAGAGATGGGACATTAACAAGCACACACAAAAACACACATGGTACAATGTTACAGAAACACAGACTTAAACAGGAAGAAACAGCTCTTTTACCACTGACAAAAGAAAACAAAAGTTCCTCAAACTTAATCGTTATATTGCATCTTCCAACATTCAGAGCATTTAATGCATGAAGTGCTTCGCCTCAACACTGCAACGATTGGCCTCTGAGGGCTTGGAAACATTGAGCTGACTGACATCTGAAGAAAAAGCAAAAACAACAACGAGGGGAAAAAAGAAAGAAAAAAAAAATCTCATGAGCAGAGCAGCTAGCGGTGAGGCCAGAAGGCCAATATGTCAAACGGTGTCAACCCACAAAGAGAGAAGTGTGATGCAGCTGCACTTCTCTACAATGAGTGCAGATAATTAAAACAATGGACCTCACACACCACACTGAGAGCAAGTTAGGCCCATGTCCACTCGAGGAAATAAGAGTCATGTTATTTCCTCTATTTTATCTTTGTCCACTTTGAACTGTTGTACATGTCAAGCTTTTCAAGCTGTGAACTACTGCAAGAGATGTAGCACAAGCAACTCTGCCACTCTGGGGAAACCAATGTTTAAGCTCTACAGCTATATAAAAGATGAGGAGAAAGATGGTTCTTCCGTGGATAGATCCAGTGGAATTTAACACAGTAAACTTAAGGTCCAACTATTGTAGCCACATGAGTTCAGAGAAAGATAGAAAAGGTTACAGTTCATGCTGAACCAAGAGCCTTGATTTTTGTTTGTGTGCTGAACTATGATGGTTAACTAAATTTTATGTTATGCAAATGTTATATTATCAATGCTTACCATGATATGAGGTATAACTTCTGTTTGGTTTGTTATGAGGTAATGTTGCATATATGTGTGAATGTTTTATAGTGCACTGTCAAAACGTAACACAATAAACAAAACTAAAGATGCATGAAGTACATAGTTACTTCACAAAAATGGTTTCAAATCAAATCAAATCACTTTTATTGTCACATCACATGTGCAGGTACACTGGTACAGTACATGTGAGTTATTTTCTTGAGTGCGAGCTTCACAAGCAACAGAGTTGTGCAAAAATACAATAACATGTGTGTACTAAATATGTTTTTCTACGTGTGTGTGTGTGTGTGTGTGTATACATATTTTACAAATTAAATAGAGCAAGCAATAAAATATATAAAATATACAGAGGTTTGTAGTTGGATATTGTGCAAAACAGTGGCATTAATGTACAGTATGTAGTGCATAATGTTGAAATGTTTTCTTGTGTGTGTGTGTGTGTGTGTGTGTGTGTGTGTGTGTTTCTTACCACACTCTGTGATGTAGTTAATGCAGCTATCTACGATCACAGGTATGTCCGTCTCTGTGAGCTGCTGCTCGTGCAGCCTGTCTCCTCCACTCCCTGCAGCTGCCTGGATAGCTGCACACCAGCAAGAAAAATCCAGCTTTCTCTTTCCTTCTATGTACAGAGTTCTAAAAAAAAGAGAAGAAGAAACAAATAAAGCAGAGAAAGAAGAATTAATAGATGAGTATGTGAGGGAAAACTGTTTCACCATTAGGAATATCTATAAAAACTAAATAGGTTGGTTTTTAAAGGGGTTTCAAACTGTAAGAATAATTCGTCAATCAGCGCGCAAATGATCTGTTCTCACCTGCCTTTCCCTACCAGAACCATGACTTCATTGTCTTGCTGAATTGCTGTAAAACACAAATACAGGGTAAGAACTGTTTAATCACTTTAATCACATTTAATCACTGTCGCACAGTGATTAAATCCATGTTTGCATGTGTTTGCGTGTCTTACTCACATAGTTCGTTCAGTTTGCGGAGGTGGATCTCCTCCACCTGACTGCCCTCCAGGTAAACGTGAAGTACAGACCCCTCCAGAGCAAACCACCCAACTTTGGACCTTTGTAGGTTCAAGCCATCTTTGCACATCAGCTTCCCAATCCTCTCAAAATTCAATCTCAGCAAAGGTTCCGCAGAGACTGGAATAAAGGCCTACAAGCAAAGAGGACATACAGCGTTTGTACTGAAGCTTCTTTAGGCTGCTCCCTTTTCAACAACGGGAAAGAGCTCCACATATTTTGATCTGGCAGATTTTTACGCCTAAGGATCTTCCTGATGTAATCCCCAAGGGATCTGTGCCTCCCCCTGGTCTCAAACCAGGGTTTGTACAAAATCATCCTTGCCCTTCTTTTTTATTATGAGTTACATTTTATTTTATTTCATTTTTTTTTTCATTTAAATTCAAGCTTTTAAAAACTAATACTACAGTGTGGGCGGCAACAAATTCAGCCTCGATTCTGGTTACATTCTGTCCAGTTACTATCTCGGCCTTCTCCCCAAGAGCTGTGGAAAGAGACAATCCTGCACAACTGGTTGTGTCACAGGTTGTTCATGACCTTGTGCATAACTCTGACACATCTGACTGGTCTCACAATAACTAATGAAATTTGAGTGCACACACTTTGCCCTTTCAGCCGTTGAGATAAAATGACTGTTGTTTCATTTCACACGATCACGTCAGTCATAAAGAAAGTTGTGCTTTGATAAAATAAACAGCAGTGAGCACTGTCCTGATCACTGACACCAAGCTTAATCTGCTAACACCACTTATAAGAGCTTTCTTATTTGACTAGAAATAAAGAAAAATCTCAAATCTCTCCGTTAAGCTGAATATATGCATTTGATTGTTACCTTGGCGATAGACTTGACCCACTGGGATTTGACTTCTGAGTCATCGGTGCCAAACAAGTAGAGACGCTCAGACTCTGAATAAATTTCAAATGTATGGTTATACCTGGGGTTCAAAAAAAATAAAGGAGGTTAGAAGAGCAGACACTGGGAAATTTAAGAAAGAGAAGGGGGAGACATACGATTCATCTCGCTTAACATTACAAGGTGTCATGTGCATTTACGATGGACAGTGTGTGGGTGTTTGCGTACCCATGTTTGTCATCATTGTCGGCAGCCAAACACACGATCTCTGAAGCCTTGAGAGCTCCATTTGGGTTTGAGTTCTTGTCACTTTCGTAGTAGCTGAAAACGCCATCATTTAGCGTGCACCAGCGACGACTGAACTCTATATTGATAGACAAATAAATATTTGCCAAGCATAATAGTGACAATCACTTTAACTATTATTTCTTCTTGTGTTGCTGTTGTAGAATGTTTGTGCTTACCCTCTTTGGCCTTGCGCTCTGTGACTGGCCGAGCCATGGATGCAGTTTTGAATAGGAAGCCATTGTGAGACACGGAAGGAGGTAGTGGGTAAGGTTCTGGGTCCATAGCATCCACCTCCTCTAACCGTGGTAGCTCTACAGAAAAACATTGTAAAGAATTTGATTGTATGAAAGTAAAGAAGTGTTTACGACACACTCTTACGGTCTCTTAAACCCTGTTGAAATGGCCCCTCCCTCGTTTCTCAAGACTCTGCTTTGAGTTCTTACTTCATAGTTGAACAATATTTTGCTATGACTGTAGTCAGCCACTCTTAAAATGTCAGTGCCTTGATCCATCTGACGTCACCAAATATCAACCAATTTCTAAATTACCTCATTGCTAATACCAAGATTATTATAGTTAACTAAAAACTAACCTAAACCACATCTTAGTTCACTATAAAATAAAAAGTAGACTTTAGAAAAAAATGTCAACTAACAAATGATACAAAGTATTACAACTTGCCTCATGAGGCTTTGATGGGAGTGTTTATTGAGACTTTTGATGTTTACAAGACTGTGAGTCAATGACTTTTTAAAAGTTCTGTTAACTAGAATCAGGGGGCTCTTAAACAAAAGCTAAACATTTTCAAACAATGAAAACTAAACAGGAATAAAAAAATCCACAAGCAAAGTTTCAGTAAACTCAGCAGTCACACAGAGGGAAACAAACGAGCCCTCATACTCGCTGCCAGTTCTACAGCAGGACCAAGACAAACTGTATTCAGCATGCACACCAACAACATGCCTCTAAACTAGCCTGCCTGCAATCCAGACCTGTGACCCACTAAAAACATGTCACACATTTAGAAAATGAAAGACACAACAGCGGGCAATAAGGAGCACCTCCTATGTGAAGCAAGACTGGGGAAACACTGTTCAACTGATTACAGGTTCAGTAAATCGCTGCATTCTGCTCTCACTTAGAACTTAATAAGCATTCAAACTTCTTGGATTGCAGAATTGATATTAAGAGTCCACTCATTATTTGAAAGCATGGTTCAAGATCCTGTTGATTACTGAAGCAAAAACAATTTTAATGTCAGGGAAAAACAATTTTTTAATGACCTAACTGAGAAGATCAGAATTACAAAGCCAACTGCTTTGTATAAGCTCCTTTAACGTATCCCTCCAGTCCGTTCTCGTTTCCAGAATCTGCCTGCCTATATAGCACGCTGTGTTTTGACAAGTGCTTTGTGAAAAAACATGTTATTTTTTTTTAAATCAATACTTCAACAAACTCTTTCATGAAAGCTCTACTCAGTCCATTAAAAACAAATGTGTACTTGGGACCCTGAGCACGCACGCATACTGTACCTGTGTTCAGATTATGGTTCAATAACTCGGCCTGTAGGGGTTGCGAGTGTGCGGTGGCCAAGGAGAGGGGGGAGGGTTGACTTTCCAGTCCAGTTGAACAATTCACATCTGCACCGCAGAAAATCAGGCTCAGCGTCTCCAGTACATCGCTGCACTGCGCATTTATACAAAGAGCCTGGAGAAAAGGGGAGAGCAACAGACAAGGAGACACACGAGTAAACGCTCATGTACAAAAATAACAGACAGAAACAACTGTGTACCGTTTCTTGGCAACAACTTCTAGCTTTATAGTGCAAGTATTGAACTGAAAAAGGTTGGATCAACATTAACTATGACTTAACACAGTGAGAGCTACACAACTGTAAAAAAAAAAAAAAAAAATAACATGGACAACAATTAAAGCAAAGCAGGGAAGGAAATGAGGGTGTGAGATGAAATTAAGACAAGGAAGGAAGGAAATTTGGAGAACAGGATGAGAGCGTCGACTTGAGAAGCATTTAGGTAATAAAGGAAAAGGAGTTGCTTTTGTTTTTTTAAGAAAGAAATCTACAATACAAGACTAATAAAAAAACTAATAAAGGGTTTTAAGACTGTGATCCTGCTGCAGCTGAAAAGGTTCGAATCATGTTGTTTGAAGATCTTTCAGTTTTCAGAATGAATTGAACTTCTGCACGCCAAACTAACTTAGTGCGTGTTTGTCAGCGTATGCAGGCTTTAAAACCTGCACGGTCTTTTGCCCAAGAACCCTCATGCTTTACTGTCAACACTCCACTCCTTCTCCTTCCAAATAGATTTAAAAACCATTAAAGTATACTCTGTGTTTTTATTGAATAACAAACATTGCAGTGTCAAGAGCAATCTCCACTTATTTTATTTTGGGATTTACCGCAACTGTAGATTACTCTGGCTAAACTATATACAAGTATTCTCAGGTGTCCTCGAGCCGTTTTGGAATGATTAGATTATAAGTCCTAGCTTATGTATTTATCACTCTGTACTCTTTGTGCATGACTGCACAATAGTTTGCAGTCGTTTCCTCGTCACTGATATAACTTGAAGGAATCTTCAGTAATTTTATTACATCTTTGGATGTAATGGAAGCTGTGCAGCAAAAGGTTAAGCTGGAGACACAAAGGACTAGTGTCAAAAACCTTATCTGAATGGAAATCTAAAAACAAAAAAATTTTTTTTTTTACAATATATTTTTGTAAGCTGAGCATTCTTGAATCTCACAGAAAGGCGCAGACTTTCGGGAGCCTGTTTAGCTCAGTGGATGAGACAGTAACTATATGCCACATGGCTGAAGTGCAGCAGTCTGGGTTTGAGTCTGACCTGTGGCCCTGTGCTGCATGTCCTCGCTTTCTCTCTCTCATCTGGTTTTTCTGTCTGTCTTCACTGCTCTACTGTCAAATAAAGACTAAATATGCCCAAAAACTAATCTTTAGAGGAAAAAAAAGCCTGCTTTGCAATGTAGGCATACGTACCGCTATGGCAACCCTAAAATCTACATGCACCCTGATATAACACGTCTCACTTAACCCCCGACAACACCACCAAGGACAGAACTATCGTGACAGGTCCAGATGTCTTTACCTGCAGTAGGGAACTTTCCTGGCAGAGATCACACAAACATTTTTAACGTGCTTACAAAGAAGCTTTTGTTTCATATTTCTGTTGCCATCATCTTTCCTTATTAATAGCTCAGCGATGACTGATGTGCCATTACTGGTAAACCAGCGCAGGAATTTAAAACTCAGGCAGGTGGAATGCAGCACAAGTTGAGAAAGATGTAATCAGCATTGTGCTAACTCGCTGGAACGATGATGAATATAACTGGTGTTCACTCATATAAATAAGTTCCACAAAACTGCTTTAGACTATAAACAACAAACAAACTAACCCTGAGTACAAGGAAAGAAGAAGAGAGAATACAAACCCATGCATGTCTGTCTTCAGTTAAACGCAATAAGCTCTTTTGGGTCTGACTGAGAAATTCCCCAGTGCACACACACACAGACAGAGCCCCGCCTCTATTTAAGCACTACTGAGCTTACACACACACACACACACACACACACAAACAAACAAGGCAATTAGCAAAGATTAGAATTGCAAAAGATACACACACACCCAAAAAACACAAAGACAAACTGCCAAAGCACCGATGAGTTGAGAGAATTTAAAACATCAAGAATTATAAATGGGGTTGTTTGCCAGAGTGACAGCACTTCCCATTCCCAAAGCCACAGATCCTGAGACATTACGCAGTCTGGCTTTGTTTCAGTCCAATGAGTCGGAGTGCAGCTGCAGACTGGGTCAAGCACTGAAAGATTTGGCAAACAAAATTCAGGGCGCTCTAAAGAGCTGCTTAAAATATCACTAGTAATTGTCCAGGGTGAGGCCCAAAATCAGTAAAACAGGCTGTATTTTTCCTTAAAAATCCATCCATGATCTGGTTTCATGCCCAAGTAGATGAAGTTTTTGGTCTTTAAATCTTTAAAAAGATTTAAGCCAACTTGAAAAGGTTATAAAACTATACACAACAAATAAAAAGATGGGTGTAACCTGCTCTTTATCACTGATGGCAACCAAATTTTTCCACTTTTGGTCAACAACATCAAAATGACCACACTGTTTAGCTGTACCGGCCTGCAATGAAGATGCCACTGCAGCCCAACAAACACAGTCATTCGAACTCTTGTTTGACCACAAGCACAAAGCAGTTCACAGACAATACTCTGCCATCAACAAATAAGTGTGTTATGCTCTGTGGTGATATAATGGCATGTGTATGTGTGCGGTCCGTACACAACAATGCACAAAGAGAACCTAGGAAAAAAATCAGTGCTCGGCTTCATCCCATGTGGACATACATGTGGACACCTACGCTGTGCAAAGAGCCAGTGTACAGTAATATGACAACAGCCTTTTCTTCTGTCCAGGAAAATTGAACCTATCAGAATGAAGTACAATGAGGAAATGGGCTGTTTGAGTGTTAAGAAACCTCACCCTTCAACATCTGCTGCCGATGAAACAGGCAGTAATGTAATAACACACACAGAGAGAAGGGAATTCAAGAATCTTGCCGAATTTCCCAAGAGAGACAGAGGCAGAGAGATTTTTATCTGGGCGTGTCAAAAAAAAAAAAAAAAAAAGCCAACAAAAAACATAGGCCTCCATCTGGCCTCTGCATTTGTATGGGGCTGAACTGGAGGAAAAGGAAGATGAGGGAGGGAAAGGAAGAAAGAAAAATATTGTGAAAAGAAGATGAAAGCATTTCAGTCAGCCACATTAATCAGAGACAGATTGTTTTTGGCTAGAAACGCAACCTATGTACAGACAGCGATACTAACACATGCAGGCTTTGCTGTGTAGACTTTAGCACAAAATACCCCAAACTACACCCACACTTACTGATGTGTATGTACGTGCATATATTAAATCCAGATGAGAAAGAGCTATTCGCATATGTTCCATCATTACCTCACCGTGGATAGCTTACAGAGAGAGGGAGATGGTCAGGGAGGTGAAAATCCAGACAGAAAAAGGAGGGCAGAGAAAAAAAAATGATTTGAAGGAAAAAACAGAGTTCCAGACAAAAAAAGGACGGCAAAATAAACAAGAAAGGACATCACATGTTGAGCCAATCTCCCTGTAGAAATCGAAAGGATTTATAACCCGAAATCCTAAAGTGTGAATGAGGACATGATGGGAATGGTCGGAAAACAGAAGAATTAAATAGGAAGAATGAGCAAAAGCAGAAAATAAACAAAAGGAGAGGGTAAGCGATGAAGAGCTCTTCTTATATGGAATCCAATTACAAAACTTTAAAAGCATAAAAACAAGGCCGTAAAGAGATTTTTAATCCTGTACCTTAGTTGTTAGTTTGCTATGATAAAATACCAACAACATGCTGATAGCCAACAGCACACAGTCAAGGACACCTGGGAAAGGAGAGTGGCTGTCAACTTTTCAATAACTGATTGCTTTATTTTCTCAAATGTCACCAAAATAGCCACAAAGTTATGAAAAAAGTTAAACTATGACAACTATCCCCAACTCAAACTCAGCACAAACACAGAGGGACTATCAAACTGTCTGCATTAAACAACTCTACGTCACACTGTGTACTTCATTATAAAACGTCATCTATGCTGTGTCACTTCTTCCCTTTCAAGGAAACCACGAGCCAACAAAGCCTTTAATGTCAACCTAAAGGCCATAAAAAGCTTCAAACTGTTTAACAGGAAGATGGCAACGCCATAGAGGAAGAACGACTCATGGATGACTGTTACTTTATTCTTAACACGCAGGTGACTAACATTCAATAGATGTCTTCTAAAAACCGATGCAGTTGTGCCTACAACTGCATCGGTTTTGTTTTGTTTCTGTAAGAAGGAAATGCAGAGTATGGTTTTTCCAGGGAATAAGAAACCCAGTGTAAGTTCACTACTTGCTGCAATTGAGAAAAATTAGGAAGCCACAGTAACAACAGAGGGGGAACCAAAAGAGACAAAACAGGAGACGACGATCATGATTTACAGATGGAAACATACAAGCACACAAAAAGAAAGCAGTACAGACCAAATACAGAAAAGGCACACAACCATGCCCACGCAGGCAAATTCATGTGCATTTCAATGTGTTGCAGCTCACTCCAGAGAAAAATAAAAAAAACATACACACACAGACACACAATAGCTCTAATGTCTCACTAACACAGAGCTGCAGTGCTGCAGTCCCCATAGTGTCAACACAAAAATGTTTCCCACAGACACATTCAAGCACATGACTGCACACACATACTGTCAGAGATCTAAAATCCACTTCCACACATCGCTATAAACAAACCATCACTGAAATGCAAGGTTGTGCTCTTTTTCTTAACACAGCTAGCCTAAAAGGACTCAGAGAGCTGCAAAAACAAGGCATATTTTCACTACCCTGTCCTACAGCTCCCCTCTTATACATAGCCCAACCTGGAAGTTCTCAGTTCCCTTCAGTCAGTCCGCTATTTGAATGTCAGTCGACAAAGACAACCCGGAAAAGTTGTAAATGTAAAAGTCTGGAGCTCAAATCAAAAAGAAAATTATAAAAAATATAAACGACTTGCAAATAAGAAAAAAGAGCAAGGAGTGAAGTGATCAAATTTCTTCAGCGGTCAGAGCCAAACAATGTGTAGGACAGGAGGAGAAGGAGGAGGAGGAAAACAGAGGGAGGGGTGGAGTTACAGCACATTCCAGTTAAATCAGTAAGTAATGATGTCACATTAAGGAAAAAAGTAAAAACAAAGAAGAAAGCGAGCAAGAGAAGTGGGGTTAAAAAGACAGGAGTAGATAAATGACCCTGAATTAGCTAAGAGTGCTGCTGCACTCACAGAGTGTACAAGCATGTTTTTGTCTTCCTTTCACACTCTTGCACACTTATATCGCCTTTTTTGTCACCCACTTTTTTGTCACCAGCTGACACATGTGCAGAGTGTACAATTTCTGAAAGGCACACCCAAGCAGAAGCAGAAGCAATGCTTTTTCTCATGAACAGGAAAAAAACTAACAAACAAGTAGAGCAGCCATTTAAGTAATCACCTCTGAAATGGGGGTGGGGTGGTATGTGTGTGGGTTTGTGGGGGGGAATAAAAGCTGTAGGAAAGTCCAACAGATCACGTCCTCTATAGGTCCCAAAGACCCAAGAGAGAGATAAGAAAAGAGCAGAAAATGGAGCCATCAGGGAGGAGGACAAGCAGCTGCTTTTAAAACTACAAACTAAACAACTTCCTTTATCTCATTCTGCACATCCCAAACACAGTGACTCACACTCACTCACTCACACACACAAATGTAAAAGCTTAACGGCTTGAGGGGGAAAAACACATAGCTCACAGTCAGGTGCTAAATGTGACTCATTTACACACCAAGTTTATCTGTGACCTGTACACATTGTTAGCGGTAACTGGGTTAAGCTCCTAAGAAGTGACCGAGCTGGGTCTGAAACACTCAGTCATTAATCACACATGATGGAGCCCAGTATAAAAGCTATGGCCATTCCATGGCCACTCACATTTCCTGATTCTAAACAATACTAACCAAATAATGCGTCATGTTCAAGCAAAGCTTCGCCCACCACAAGTACAGAAAGACACTGCGGTTGTCACATTTAAAAGAGTCGTTGCTAAGAGTCGGTTCTGGGACCTTGCAGAGTTGCAAGTTTGAAAAAAATGAAGCAGGGATTTCACAGTCTTTAGTCCCGAACCTGCATTAATCAGTCTTTAATTCTTCAACTCTAAAATTGAGGTTTGCAAAATTACTTCAAGTGGTAGATCATGTTTGTCACGGTTCTGGGTCGGTTCGACCCAGCATTCTGACTTTATTATGTTTTGGTTTATTCTTGAATGATCGTTTTGTTACCTTTGTGATATGTTGGTTATTATTATTATATATATATTATTATAATTATATTATTATTATTATCTCTGTTTATTCATGTTTAAGGATTTGTTCTTCGGTTGTGTCTCACATTAAGTTTAGTTAAGGTTCCATGTGTTGTGTTTTTATATATATATATATATATATATATATATATATATATATATATATATATATATATATATATATATATATATATATATATATCTCTATCTCTATCTATCAGCGTCGAGTCTGCGTTTTTGTGTAGTGATTTCTTGTTCCTGTTTTATTGTGAAGGTCTGCGTCTCATGTAAGTGTGTTCAGTTTACCTCCCTTGCCTCCCAATTACTCCCACCTGTGTGTAATCTCCCTGTGTTTCTCTGAGTGTATTTTAGTCGCGTCTTCTGTCATTGTAGTCGCTGGTCCGTCTGTGTATCCACCATGTCTCACTCGTATGTTTTCCCTGCTGTCAACCGGCGTCTGCCTCTGCTCGCTCTCATTCTTGTTCAGGTTCGTGTCCAGTAGTTAGTTTGTTCCCAGTATAGTTTAGTCCTTCCTCTGTTTGCCATTTGTCCATTTTTTTGTGTTTAATAAACCACCTTCACAAGTGCCTGCATTTGGATCCTCCTTTATTACTTCCACACGGCTCATCTCACTCGCCGTGACAGTGTTTCACAAGTTTAATCAGTTTTCTTAGTCTATAAACCCGACTTGCACTCCATTGCAGCTGGAGTGTGATCAAACAAAGTCCCACAAATGCCTTAAAAACAAGAAAAGTGTGAAATGTTGTAAGACTGGATCAACCAGCTGCAGAAGCATACTGGCTGCTTTACTGTAAGTATCTAAGTGTTAAATAACACTTTTGCCACAGTCACAGGATCTTAACCATGTATTTACACAAAGGAACGTGCTTATTTTTATGCTCTTTCTATTGGCTTCAAAGGAAATTCTGCATCTTATTTTAAGTTACTGCTCAAAACAAGAACTCTGAACAGAATCATCAACTTCGAGGTGCAAACCAAGGATGTCATACTCATTATACACAGTGGGACAAAGGCAGCCCACTTTAATCTTAAGGGGTAAAGATCAAAGTAAAACTATATGACATATATATATATAAAACTATCAGCAGGATAAGTTGAAAAACTTGTTTTACAACTACAGTTAAAAACTCAAAATCGATGCATACCTTCATACTTTTAAAGCTGTTTAGTGGGCTGGATCTGAGTATTTACTTGGCCAACTCTGTCCCCCAGGCCTTATATTTGACAAACCTAGAAGGCATTTGTGCATGCTTTTGCATATGCCAAAACTGTTAATATATTTTTTTCCACTCACCAATCCACCCCAGTATAATATAACAAGAAATGCAATTTTTCTTCACAGTACCAGTCCAAATAAACTGCATGTAGAGAGTGCTGAGGCACCAATCTGACGAAGACAACAAAAACATTCCTGCTGCACTGAAGATTCCCACTAACCCCCCATATTTCTTAAACAGAAGACATTAGGAACAAATGGGATCATTTTGTAATGCTGGCTGCCTGCCAAGCTAAGCAATCAGGGAACCAAGGGCTTGGAAGGAGGGGTGACCAAAAAGAAGATCCTGTGTGGAGATAGCTGCCTTTCTGGAAGTTTCTCCTGTCAGTACAGTAGTTCTTCCTCAATGAAAGGCATACAAAAACCTGCATGGGATTCAGAAAAAAAACACAACCTCAAGGATCCTGATACTATGAGAAACGAGATTCTCTAGCATGATAACAGCAGTCAGGTCTGAAGGAAACGAGACACTATTCAATACTATCCCAGCCAGGAAGTGTGGTGGTGGCAGCATCATGCTGTGGGGGGATTTTTTTTAAGCAGGGACAGGATGACTCATCTGGGCTTATGGACACCGAATGATGCTAAGTACACAGATGACCTAATGAAGGCAATAATGCACCAGGGCAGCATCTCAGACTAGTATGAAGGTTCATATACCAACAGGATAATGGGAAAACTGATCCTGAAGCCGAGAGCCGGCTGTTTGTGACATTCAAGGCTCCAGTTGCCTAGGTAACCCTCCAGTGACTTTATTATCGGGTCATATGTTAATCAACAGTATTCTTCAGTCTGGTACTTTCAATCACATGGAAACAGGAAAAGTTTATTTAGGGCCCCGCCCACTACTCATAGCAAGCGGTTATTTCCCTCATGGAAAGATTACAGAAAGTCATTCACTTTCTCTGGTTTCCGGTTGGCACGTCGCTTCCAATGTGGACACATTTTAAGGCCCCATCCGCACACTCAGCTATTCGCTTGTCACTCATCACTTTACACTTTGCAGCTGCTCACTAGCAGAAATTTCTGGCAATGCAGTGCGCAGATTCAGAATTAAACACAACGGTATCACAAGCAAACTGTGACTTTGACTTACGTGATTGAGCTCCCTCTGGTTTCCATACAGAGCGTGGTACCTCCTGTATTTGCCCTGGCGATATTTGTTGCTGATGAAGCGTCTTCTCTCTTCGCTGCAGCTCGAAGGCGACAGAGCTTCACTTGGTGGGACATTAGCTGCCCAAAAACTGTTAGCCCGCTCGTTGCCTATCACCAGGAATAACTGCGACAAGGGCAGGGTGAACAGGAAAATAAATAAATAAATAAAAAATGAAGAGAAGTACTTCCACACTAGGATAGGAAGAAACACACACTTATTCTATTTTTCTCTATTATTCTTCTGTAGCACTTACTAGATCAGATTACTGACACTTCTGACCTGCAGGTTTATAAAACAATATAATGAAACCACACAAAACCACCGGTAACTACTGCCTCGGAAACTTCCACAGAGATGAAACTAAAACTAAGCCGTCTCAGCTCCAAAATGATTAATTACAGAAACATTATATTTGAACATACTAGTTAATTAATCTTAAGACTTTAAATATTTAAAGAAACTGGACATAAATCCATGTCTTTGGAGTCTGTTCTAATTTTTATATCAAAAACGTCTCAACAATTAATTAGAGAGAGAATTTCTATTTGTACCTGAATAAGCTCTTCTGTCCAAACTTTCTTATCCATCTTCAGACTTCGAACTTTTGAAATGCTAGGTCCTAGTCCTCTGTGCTCCCCTGGAATAACACACATACACATATTAAAGCCACGTTCAATCTTGACCATATTATAAGCTCTGTATGGACAACCAAATAACTCTTTACAAACAGACAAAAACAAACAAACAAACAAACAAACAAACAAACAAACAACAAGTGCAGTGAAATGATTGATATTTTATTATATTTCAGGGCAAAAATCACTGCTGACCAAAGAGAACACGCAGGCTACAACTAGTCATTAGGTTTAGGAGGTAATTACTTTCTCACAGGGCCAGGTAGCGTCACCTAAAAAGAGCATTGTGTTTTAGCAAAGGGTCAAATACATTTTCACAGCACTGTACAATTACTGCTCTGTGGTTTTACAGCACAACCAACCAACCACACACTGATATCAATGTGTGTCCAGGCTTATTTCACCTTAATAGATTTTTCTAGTAAATAAAGTATTTTTCTACTAAGCGTCTGCATACTAAAAAATAGAGGTGCAACAAAAACGGAGGTGAAAGCAGAGAAGCTACAAGTCCTAAAGTATGGCTGCCTCACACATGATTATCGGAAGCACACGTAATTCGGCCAAGAGTTTAAAGGTGGGTAGTAGAAGTGCGTGACATAGCCTGACATTTATATCGTGATTCTTTAAATTATAATATTAATATTTCCTATGATTAAAAAAACACATGCCCTTTAATAATGGCCCAAAAAAGTATTTTTTAGGAAATGGTATCAGTGAAAAACAGAAGTGAGCTCTGACCACTAACATCTAAATAGTCCCTGAGAACAACTGAACATTTGTCCTAAACTGGAGTGTTTTCCTAAAGAACCTCCTGAAATATCACATCTATGACAACTGATGGCCACGACAAAACAAAGTCACAATGCCTCTTGTGCTGGAAGCCACATGTTAATTCTGATACTCAGCAACCAGCAACAAAAAGTCATAATGCTGCTAAACAGAAAGTATTCACACTGACAGCCCAAAGCACCGCACAAAAACAAAATCAGAACACACAAACCTGCGCATTGTTTGCACACCACCACACACAAATTGATGGCGGCCCACTCCGGCTTCGGTGCTTCACAGTCGGCGCACAGACTGTTGCTAGACTCCACCCAGATCCGCTCAGCCACCTCGCTGTTAGACAATGCCTCACCTATCGCGTCTCGCATAGCATTCACCCACTGCTCTCTCATCTGCTCTGACTCTGCGATGAAGCTGCGGAGAGAGGCAAGCATATGGACGAGTGTTAACGCTGACATGAAGGTGAGAAATGACGCTTAGATCGCTGCTGTTACGCTAAATATACTCAAGACCTGGAAACCACATAAACTCACAGAGGCAGACAAGCTTCCTCTTTTCACCCTGTCTGCTGCATGCTCAGTTTATCTTCCCTTAAATTAGTAATACATATAAATATACTTTACAGAAATAAATTGAGTAATTATTTCCTGCCCTGAAATATTTCTGGATGTTACATGGGAACAAAAGCACAAAACCACAGATACAGTACTTTAAATACAGTAAAAACACTAAATACGGTACTTTAAAATACAAATCATAACATTAGCTTAACAAACAAAAAAGTTGAATCATGAATTTCAGAATAAATCAGTATCAGCTGTATTAGTATACAACTAAATAAATCTGAGTTAAATCAACAAAAATACTGATGACTGCCATTTATATGGGTTTTGGAAATATAATGGAAAATCTGAGCACTGGCAAAGAATTACATTTCTGTCCAGATCTGAATCATTGTCTTTTCTTATTACTAATTTCTTTCATTTACATTGCTGATGTAGACATAATGAGAGAAAAAAAACCCTCCTTTTATTTTAAAACATTTCTAAATCTTCAACCTTTCTTATTATTACCAGGTCTAAATGAAAATGAGACTCTTTCACATATGTTTAACGTCAAGAGACTCAGAGCCAGTACACTAGTCCACAGAAACACACATTTCCCCATCCTGTCATGCTGAGACCCTGCACTACAGGCGCAGGCTGTGAACTGTCAGCCAAAAGACCACACACCACACAACACATGCGCTCATGCACAAACATATCCCCTGCACTTCTTCGCACAAAAACACGCACACACACAGTCACACAAAAGACTTTTCACATTCTTGAAAGACGACCAGCTGAGGATTGAGGGACTGTGGGAGAGTTCTCACTAAAACAATATGACCTTGTAACCCAGCAACTCAACTCAAGAGCAACTCAGATGCTGATAATGAGGAATGATCGTCATCTCTAAACTGTCTAATTAGTATATCTCACAGTTGATCTCACATAAACAGTTTGGAGTAAATATAAACCCAACTGCTTAATTACTGCAATAAGAGGTGTAATAGTCACACAAACATGGGAAAGGTGTGAGAGATTTCATTTCTGTGTGCATGCAA
Organism: Neolamprologus multifasciatus; assembly: GCF_963576455.1. Lineage (NCBI taxonomy): Eukaryota > Metazoa > Chordata > Actinopteri > Cichliformes > Cichlidae > Neolamprologus > Neolamprologus multifasciatus. The sequence continues at coordinate 29,324,305 of NC_140452.1, forward strand.
TACCTAAATATGCGATAAGGTGTGGTGAGATCAAAGCTCCGACGATCTGAGTCCTTAATGTTTCCTACATTCATCTCAATAGACGTGATACCCAATCCAATACGATAGTCCTGTAAGAAATGGAAGATAAAATGTAAATTACACTGTTCCAACAAATCAAGAAAACAAAACCAAAAATTTCTTATAATTCTAACAATCATTAAAGTAAAGAAAACAAAATGCAATTATCTTAAGTACAAATCTGTACACACAGCTCCACCCAGAGTTCTTACATCAATATTTTTGTAGAGGAAAACTTTATCTGAGGCAACAACTGTGTAAAGTTTGGAGCGTAACCCTTTTAGCTCCAAGTAGCCCTGATAGTCTGGGGCTGAGCCGGGGTTTATGACGGTGTGCCTTTGGCGCCCACTGGTGGAATCCTGCAGTACAGTCACCCATTCATTTCGTTCAGCTGCAATGAGAGCGCATACGCATGTCAGATCAGACATGTACGTAGTAAAATCTGCACCCACAAATATATATGACCTGAGTTAACTGCATATTTTGAGACATGTGAAATAACTGTCTGTACAAGTGTAAGCACATATATAGCTGGGTGAACAGACATACCTTCACTTTCAGCCCTAAAGATGAAGGTTCGATTGTTTGTAACAACTTCAAACTTCAGCTCCCCCACAGTGGTCACATTAGTGATGAAAGCTGTTGAGATGATCCCCTTAGAATACACGTCCTACAACACAAGATAGCACAACACACACTCAGCATCTCAGATTAGTGCTGCAGCTATCCATTACTTTAATGATCAGCTATTTCATCAATTAATCAAGCAATCAGTAAATTAAAAGCAATTTAAAATTAACCACTCATTGGTTTCCATTTTAATTGGTCATTTAAATGCATATAACTATGAAAAAACACCTTCATTGTATTTACGTACCATTAAAAGTCATATTTATTAAACAAAACATTTTCATAAATGCAAAAAAAACCCACAAACAACTAAAAACAAGTACACTGGTGTCAAATAACATAAGATATACATGCACACTAAACTAAGGTATAAAAAAAGATGCGTTTGCTCTGCATTTGTGGAAGTTTCTCTGACATTAAGAGGAGTGTATCTAGTTAATGTGTGCGCATGTGTGACCCTTTAAAAGAGTTTGTGGTGGCTGTCACACAAAAGCGAGAACATCAACATTCTCAGAACTGAGGCTTGCCCTTTGCTTTGATGTAACGTTTCCTGCTGCAGAAGACAGATGTTCTGATGGTGCACAATAAATAATTAACGTTAATAATAATGTCAAACTCAACAGCACTGAGTCAGTGACACAATTTTAATTACAGAATAAAATTAAAATCAAATTAAGATTTTATATTAATCTAAATCTGCAAAATAATGTTACTAACTCACTTACAGCCCATGCTCCTCTTTAGACTCGCCCCTGCCCATCAGCCTTAATAATGGCTCATCTGCATTTTTTACTTTAACTCCTGTAACTTTACTATCGATTTTCACTGTAAAACAAACAGCAGTGCATGGGAGCATTTCCAAAGTTTGTTTTTCTTCAGGTTTGATGAAGGACTCTCATTACTGCTGTTCTGTTACGAGTCTTCTTTTTTTTTTTTAACTGGAAGCTGCTTGGCCTTAATATTGTCATACTTTTTATTTCCACGAGTGCTCCAAGACACGTTTCTACTGCAGGCCTATTTTTAGTGGTAAGTGTGGGTGAAAAGGTCACATTTACATAGTAAAAGCTGAAGAGTTTTATAATCAAGCTATTCACATTACTCGAAGAATCATTGCAGCCCTAAAAATTATCAATACCTATTTAGTATGTCAACAGTATCTCCTGGACAGAGTCATACACAAAAACAGCACTTCCGTTCTGTGCTTGTGTCTGAAAACATCACTCAGCTTTTGGATGCATTTGTTTTGTTACCTTGTCAGTGTCAAAGTATCTCAGGTAGTCAGCATCTAGCTTTACCCATCGTCTCTGGTAGTAAATAGCCCTGTGGATGAGGACAGACAGAACACCGAATAAAAAAGCAAATATCGCTGCCCTGTGTTTGTTTTTTAATTCAATCAAATATTTGTGTAATATATATTCTCTGATTTTTTTAAGCATCATCATTATTATACCCCTGAGGTGGATTCTTGTCCAGCCAACCCATCTTGATGACAGCAGAAAGCTGAGAGGTGTCTTCTTTCATGGTGGAAGCCAAAACACCAGTGTTTGGTAGGTAGAAACTGCCTTGCTGGCTGTGGAGACTCCCTTCATACCTATACGTGTGTGCGCACACACAGACGCACACAAACAAAAAAGGAAAAAGAAAGAAACATCACACAAACTTCATAAGCAATTACATTTTTCATCAAAGTTTAAGTCAGACAAGTTGTGCAAATGTTGTGCAAAAGTTTTGACAAAGCTAACTGTGTAACAATATAATTTTAAGAGATTACACAAAAGAGGTGAAGATCAAAGATTAGATTTCTGCAGCACTGACAGTTTGAGAATATGTTGTGCAATAAAATGAAAGTGCGTGGGTTCCCTCCGGGTACTCCGGCTTCCTCCCACCGTCCAAAGACATGCAGCTTGTGGGGATAGGTTAATTGGATAATCCAAATTGTCACTAGGTGTGAATGTGTGAATGAATGTGAGTGTGAATGGTTGTCTGTCCCTATGTGTTAGCCCTGCGACAGACTGGCGACCTGTCAAGGGTGTACCCTGCCTCTCGCCCTATGACAGCTGGGATAGGCTCCAGCAACCCCCGCGACCCTGACAAAGGATAAGCGGAAGCGAATGGATGGATGGATAAAATGAAAGTAAATTGAAACAAAGTAAATACAGCAGCATGTCTCAAATTAACTTACACAAACACTGCAATAAATGGACTGGTACTTATATAGAGCATTTCTATTCTAACTCAACACCCAAAGCGCCATGTGTAACATTCACACAAACACTCTCGGGGTTCAGTAATAAGGATATTTCAACATGCAGACTGGAGTAGCTGTGGAATCGATCACTGACCAATTAGTAGATTGGTGGATCAATACTCTACCTCCCAAGTTACAGCCATTCAGAACAATCAGCAACCAAAGGGAAACAAAACCCTGCAAACAGTGTGTTTGTATTTCAGTTTCTGTATAAGGTTTGCATTTGTGTTGTTTTATGACTCACTCATAATCGTCGAGCACGCCATCCTCACTGCAAAGGGAACTCGGCCGCTTCTTTGTGTAATTTGGCACTTGCAGGGACATATCCTATTGGAGGAAACGGGAATGATTCACAGGATATGGCAAGAGGAAAGAAAGAGCCAAAAAGCCTGGGAGTGGTCCGATTAACAATTTCTTACCCTCTCTGGTGGGTTCATTCGATGACCAGCGGGACCAAACAAGTCTGGCTCCTCGTAGTCATTTGAATTTTCGTTGACCGTAGCCAACACTGAACAAGAACAGAGAAAAGGAAAACAAATCAAGATTAAGCTAAAGTCTGGAGCAGGTTTTGCAGAACCTGAGAAACTCTGGAAACATGATATAAGTGCCAGGGGACAGTTTCAGTGAGGCAAATTTTCATGCTTAATCACTGGCCTTTACATTACAAGCCAATCCAGGAAGCTCAGAGAATACTTCGAGGAAAAAAGTGAGTCACACTAGTAAAACTGGATTATGTGGATATGAATTTGTAGTAATTTTGGCTGTGTCAATGTTTGTAAGTGCAAACAAACTGAATTAATAGTGAGTGAGTTTTATTGGATATGCACCAGTTTGTGTCGTCTCTTTCTCTCCCCTTAAAATTTGTTTTTCAGGTTGAGGATCTACTATTAAGCAGAGCCGTATTACCACTGAAACGTTATACAATATTGAGGTGAAACTGTTGCAGAAGATGAAATTCTGTGGTACATTAAAACTGAAGGCAGTGGTTTGCAAATCGTTAACACACCACATGTAAAATAAAAATCAATCAAATGTTAAAACTAAGATTTTTTTAATGATATGTTTGCTTTGAATTGGAGGCCAGTGACATGTTTAGAAAAAGTGAGGACAGGCCCATGCTAAACACTGCGTTGCAGTACATCTTTTTTTTTTAAACCACAAACAGTAAAGTGTGAAGTGAACAACTGCTGTAGTTTTAAAAAAATATCGCTGAACATAAATGGTTCACATGCATGCCACAAATGCTGTGTACTCCTAATGTACTGATAAAAATCTCTCTTCTCATTTTGATTGGTCATACCAGACTCAATGGGCATTTTTTGAAACTGAAAAACAAATCCAATGGCAATCATAAACAGGACACAGTTTAGCCTTAAAGTAAGTTTGGAGAACAGACAGCTATAGCTGAACACTCTTTGCGGTTCACCTCTGCAAATTCAAATCAGTGAACTGGAACTCTCAACCACGCTTATGCTGCTGTCACCTTCAGTACTTTGAGGCCTCTTTTCTTGTATTGTTTGTTTATACTTGATCAAATATTTTCAGAGGCCTGCAACCAGTTCAGCTTAACACTAAGGCTCCTCCCCTACATAACCATGTAATGATAATACTTGGAAAATGTGGCACTCTCTTGCCAAAATCAACAAGACCTTTTGTGAAAATGACATTACCTGTTTGACAGGTGATGTTGCTGCAAAGGGTTTAGATATTATGCAACAGAAATGGTTCACAGACGTGTAAGCTACCCATACCACTCTACGTTTGCTCATATAAGACTCACCCTCTATAATGTAATCTCTCTAGATCAATAGCAATACCAATTATATGTGAGATTTTAGTATTATAATACTAATACTAATATTAAAATACTTATATAGAAGTATTTTTTTAATTAATTTGTGGCATTTTGTCAAACTTTTTTATAATCAGTTGCTGACATTAAGTTCAAAATTAAATACAATGACATGCTGTCTTTGTATGATTTTCAATCAAATCTAATCCTATTGTGATTTCCATAGAACTGCATATTTCTTGTTTTGTGGACACTGGGTTTAAATGATTAAATATACAGCCAACATGACTTCATGTATAAAAGGCTGTATCCATTTAACACAAGCGATAAGTATTTTTGGCAAAGGGTCGAACACATTCACTTGTCCACGATGGCACAGACAACATTGACAGGACTACAAGAAAAAGTCTTTTTCTAAAAATGGGAAAAATATTTTTGGTAAAATGACTCTAGTTTCAAACTTTTGAGAACATTTAATGTAAAACTGAACATAGATTCATAATAAGTTTACAGTATGTGCAAAAACTGGTCTACCAATGTTACAACCCGGCTCAAAAGCTGCAACATAAAAAAAGAAAAGATGAATACCAGAGTGTTAGTGAGAAGAGGGTTTTTTCTTAAAATGGAAAACCAGGTTGGTTAAAATGGCTGGTGCCACCAAGGCAAAGACAAGTGAGCTCCCTGAAAGCCTGCCTCAGGTATGCTTTTATCTACACCTGACTAGGTGTGGCCAATTAGCACCAGTTGAACACACTGAGGAGATTAGAGGCTGCAGATGGACATAACAAACCAACTTGTTGCCAATCAACAAATCTAATTTTAAAGCACTCTAGGCAAACGGGAGGAGCAGGTAGGATGTCTTCAACTTTTACCTACAAATGTATATTATGATAGTGTCATATTGAAATAGCTGTAGGATGATTTGTAGAAAATATTTAAATAAACCCACCTGCTTTGGAGGGCCCTCACACAGTTAAAGGAAGCTATTTGAAGTTATCTGAAACGTTTGCTATCACAAAAAATGCTTTGATGAGGAAGCCCTATAATTTTAATCTACCGGTTAACATGTGACAATATACATGGTTGTGAATGATATTCAATAACTATGTATGCATGAAATTAAAGAACCCATTTCAGAAACCAAATAGCCATGATAGCACACACACATTATAAAAATATCTTGTCTAGCTGCCCATCTTCTAAATTCAAATAACCTTTCAATGCTTTTCCAAGTATTCACTTGTGTCCATTTAATTTCTGCCACATAGGTCAAGACTGTTCTCCAGTATGAGCATCTTAAAGCAAGAAGATGAGATTACAAAGACACGTGCTGACTGATATGCAGATTCACGCCTGAGATCAAGATTTTAATATAAAAAAAACCCCAAAACACTGAAGCCTGACGGTCACACTGGGATGAAGCTGCTGCTTTCTCACTACACAGTTCACCGCACAGAAGCAGGAGAAAGGAGGAAGAACTGTGGCGAGCAGACTGTATAATTAGTTAACCTCACAGCAGAGCTAAGGTTTAAAAAACAGGAAGCAGTCTCGCATGGAAGAACACAGAATGACTTCAAATTCATCTTCATAAAATGAAAGTAAAAAAACAATCTTTATTAGTGGTTTTCTGACTTTCTCTCTTTTAAAAAAATGTCCTGTCTGGATAAAAATCTTGAGCCACCTCTTATTTATTTACACTTTGCTTTAAGCAGGGCTGGACTGGGACTAAGCAGGGCTGGACTGGGACTAAGCAGGGCTGGACTGGGACAAAAAAAAAAAAAAAAAAAAAAAAATCAGCCCAGGCATTTTGACTAGAGACCGGCCCACCAGGTATTATAGGAAAAGCCATAAAGCCCTTTAATGAAAACAAACGCTGTTGTGACAGTGATGTACACCATCTCGCTGGTATTAATGTATCAATCGAATAAACTTAAACCTACGCCATCCTATTCCTCCCTATTCTAGTATTCTAAACAGCATTTAGCAGAAATATTGAACAACCTAACTAATAGGTTGTAGCAAAAAAAAAAAAAAAAGGGAACCACCCCCCACCTCATGATGCTTAATTGACATAATCAATTTTAATTTAATGTATGTGCAAAACAAATGCACAGAAATCAATTATTTTTCTACAATAATTAAATAGATTGAACATCTTTCTTCAACAGATTTGCAGACTGCACAGATGGTACCTTCCCAAAGGAAAAAGTACTATAACTTACTAGGTTGTATATTAGACTTAATATTTACTACGTACAATAATGGGTTTCTATACATTTTAGTTAAACCTTAGTTGTAAGATTCAGGTAATTTTTTTTTATTAAAAACTAGATATTTGAAATGAGAATAAGAAAGAAAAGTACTTCTTTGTGCCCCCCTCTCCCTGTTAATGCCCTACCTGGCCCCCCTGGCAACACTTTGCTAGACCCGCCCCTGCACAGTTACCAGCTGTCAGCTACAAAGGATCCTGGTGTTATTTATCTCAGTTCATAACTTCCCTTCAACTCATTCATGTCACCTAAAGGTAAACCTGTTTCTCCATCGCCTGTTCAGCTCTGATGATTCAGTAAGGACATCTCCTGGTTTCATCTTTATGTTTCCCTCTCACCAGATATACAAACTGACATCATGACCAGCAGCTTTTACAGCTGTGGCTCCAGCAAACATCAGCTGATACTAGAAATTAATATTAAATGTATTCTAACAACAGCTGATCAAGCTTAAACAGGCTGCTGTTGTTTAGCACTAAATCCGCCAATAGAGATGGGACTTGTGACAGAAAAGCCGATCAGCTGATCATTGATCAGTTTCATGATTGAAGTAGCAACAGGAGAGGGATGGGGAGAGAATGAGAGAAGAAGAGGCAGCTGTGCAGCATAAAGACGCAGAATTACTCCAACTTTGTGTCTTTTTTCATTCTAGCTGAAGTACGGGACAAACTGTGTTCCTTGTCAGCTCAATACAGAACTTCAAAGTTCGACCTCGTCGGCTGTAATCTATCCAGCCCAGGCCCAGTATGCCCGATGGCCAGTCCAGCTATGCCTCTAAGAAATAGAGCGATGAATCTAATTTTGAAATTTTTGCTGGAATGATCATAAATGGATATATAGAGGGGGTTGGGTTGTAGAGAGGTACAACGGTGAATGTCTACAGCCATTGGTAAAAGACAGAGGAGGATCTGTCATGTGCTGTTGAGCATCATAAACATAAGATATTAATGGGATCTGGAAAATGTCTAATTAGCAGCAGCTTAATTTTTCAGCATCACAATGATCCCAAACACACTGCTGATGCAGTAAAAGCACACATGGATAAGAAAAAACACACAGTGGAACACTATCAGTCATGGATTGGTCTCCTCAGAGCCTGGCCCTGAACATTATTGAAGCACTGTAGGATCATCTTGACAGAGAATGGAACAAAAGGTAGCCAACAAAGAAGAAGAGCTTTCAATGTCTTTCAACGAGCCTGAAGAACTATTCCTGAAGACTACTTACAGAAATGACAGGAAATTTCACCCAAGAGAGTTCAGGCTGTGCTGAAGAATAACGGTGATCATACCAAACACTGACTTTCAAGCTTGTTAGAACTCTATAAACTCTGTTTTGGATTATTTTCAAGGTATGTTGGCACACTTTTTATTAAATCACTGCACCTATTTCCCATTTTTGTGAAAAAAAATATAAGGAAGTGAGGACGATGCAAGACTAGGGACAGTACTGTAGGTTCTGTATTTTTAAATCTACCACAGCCATTGTTGTAATTAAGGGATGAAACACACAAAAAAATAAAATTAAAAATGGAACATAAGCTGATTATATTACTTACTATACTCGCTGGGAGGTTGGGGGATTCTCCCAGCAGGCAGAGCTGGCTGTATATCAAGTTGAGTCAACTGTTGTGGGCTTTCTTGAGTTTTAGGTGGCCTGATGCGAGGTGGGATCTCTGGAGTTTGTTCTCTGAGCGTGTCATCCGTGCCTGTCTTGGTGGGAGATGGGCTGGAGGATAGAAAAAAATAGGGCAGGTCAAAAGAGGTTTGGAGGGGTGGGGATGAGTCCTTGGAAGCCATGGTGTTCGCAGATCGGGTAAAAATTCCAAGCAGACGGCTGATTTTATTCATCTTCTTTCTTTCTATATAAACTATATATATAGTTTATAGAAACATATATAAAAACTATTATAGTTTATATAGTTAGACACCCCTTCCTCTCTAACTCTTTTCTCACTCAATAGTAAAAACTGAAGTGTCCTTGTGAGATCTGATTCCAGGCACAAAAATTTGCTGGCAACAAAGCTGTGCAGAGCTTTTTTTCCCTAAAGTTATAACTCTCGAAGAACTCCATAAAGTAACTTTTAAAAAATAAAAAACAAGGATCCATCTGGTAACCTTATTTAGTACAAATTAGGGACTGCTGCTCTGAAACCCAAGTATTCCACAGTTGTAGTAAAACTAATCCCAGACACTGAAACGTGTTCCTTTGCTCTCCTTTTAACAAGTCTAGTTTTTTACTCGCACTTCTGGTTTAAAGAGCAAGCCTAAGCCTGCCTCACTTCAGTGATGCCACCTTATTGTAAACCCACGCTGCCTGTGTATACTCAGGAAACTCAAACACACGACAAATATATCTTACGTGTGCCACACATATGCTGAGGTCATACATTCTGGTGTTTAACACTGCTCATCATATCAGTTTTAGTCATTTTCAGAATGCACTGCGCACCTGGCACAGCTCATCTGCCCATAACAGTTTTGTTTTGATAAAACACAAGGTAGGGCCTTTTTGCCAGTAAGTGGCACACCAGGAAGAGAAAAAACAGGCTCATCTTCTTTCCCTCCCCATCAACTTTAGCCATCAATTGTTTGGTAATCCCATTGAAGTGTGGTTAAATTATGTGAGCTGAGTCAAAACATTCAATGGGGGCAAGCATGATTTTTTTAAGCGATTGACAAAAAGGAAATTCCCTATTCCAAGACCACAGATGTCTTCTTAATGGGTGGGCTGTTTCACCCACAAATATGGAATTTGTTAGTGAAAATGCAGATACACGTGCATGTTCTGAATGTTCAAATGCAAAGTCAACATTTTCCTAAGGACTGCAACCCACTGCTTGTTATAGATGTTATAATTTGCTCAACTAATAGAATTAATAGAATTGATTAATATAAACTAAACTAGGTATTTTCAAATACAAAACTATAATAACTGATAATCACATACATACGTAGAATGCATTGCCATATGTGCATATAGTGATGCTCATAATACAGTTATGGGGTGGGGTGTATCAAAGTTATGAGGTCAGGCTGAATGTTCGACATATATTTTGGATTTCTCACGCTTAATCCCAACAGGATGTATAATCCATCTATAAAAGAGGTCAACCTCCAGAGCTGACAAATAAAGCTGACATGGAAGTGTTAAAAATCTTCCTCTAGGCTGGCTCCAAACCATATAAAACTTGGAAATACGTTTCAGGTTGGAAGAATGAAGCCAATGCATAAGTGCCTAAAAACCTGGAGTCTATCTAAAGGACACGTTTGCTTTTCCCCTGACAGACAGTGATAGAAGTCTATGGGAAAACAGCTTTCTGCCTTTATCTCTTTCAACACTATCCTACTGCGTTTATGGGCTCAGGCCGTCATTTTGGGTCATACTGACTAAAATATCAAGTCAGTTTTAAAACACTTGGTGGCACCGTGCTTCAAAATGGGGGAATATCAGTAGCAAGACAATGTATGCTGACACCAAACTGTCAATCACACGTCCTGTCACTGTCAGAGCCGCCCTTCCTCTCTCTCATCCACTTAAACCAGGGGTGGATGGAACTTGACTGCATGCTGAGGTGGCAAACCCCAACCCTACTCAAGTAAATTTAAAGTGTAAGTGTTTGGGAAAAATGTACTTCTAAAAGTACTTTTATTGCACCATGGTCATTCTCTCTGCTGTAACATGAATCAAATGGTTGAACTGCCACCACAGCATGCAGTCAAGTGTTGTTAATGACCTACTAATTTTATTTAGGTGTGTTACAACAGGGACACATGTAAAAGTTTCAGGACACTGCCCCTCAAGGACTGGAGTTTGACACCCACGACTTAAGCCAGAGTCTGATTTGAAAAAGCTTCAAAATGTGAGTCCAAAACCAGTGGTAAATGTCATGGTGGCTAGGTCCATCTTTTACACCATATATGGTTCTACCACAGACTCACTAATTGCACAAAGGCAAAATATTTCCATAGAGAAACCTGTGAAATATCTCTCAAAGACAGCAAAAGATTGCAAACGCCATCGATAAGCGTGAACACCGACACCATTAAAATTTTGCCCTCTTGTATAGACAACCTCACTTGAAAGACAGTCCTATTACCACATCACGTTATATCTAGATCTAACACAAACTCACCCTCATTGTGAACACTACCAAGCAGTACTTTACTTCCCTCACTGAGCCCTTTCAACTGCATGATAACTGATATTAGCTGAAATATCATCTTGTTCTGCACCAAAGATGCACAAGATACACGCATGCTCAGACCTGATATTACGGGAAATTACACACACTGATTCATCAAACACTGTCTCAGATCATGTTTGATTTACTCATGTAATTGTTTTTTAAATGCCAAACATACACATTCCTAAATAGTATGTCAGTTATGCGGCCTTAAGAGTTAGTCATGAATGCACACCACCAAGCCAAAGATTGCAAAATGAACGCATTAACCGAACAGTGCATGTACGTCACTTTGTGGTGATGGTAAGTCAGGAGTGGACATGTACATCTGGTTTCTGTCTATCCAGTATTGTGAAAGTTCCTCTTTATTCCTCATATTTTTTTATGTGTTTGGATTTTGTTCTCATAAAAACGATCACTGAGATGAAACATGAAGACCGCAAAACAAATCTTCAGATTATTAGCTCACAAATATTAGCTCTGTATGAGAGGGAAATCACCTTTACTTTATAAAAAATAAATAAATACACTCTGAAAGTGTCACTAACACCCCCTAATATTACTGTTTACTGGCTCCCATTAAATGCACTTCATAGGCACAATTTAAAGTCAGACAGTTGAGCATTCAACACTGACATGTTGTGAAAAACCACCAAGTCAAATTGCCCTTGGGCTGAATGAACACAGGAATTGAGTGCTTATTAGGTATGATTACTCTTCTAACATATCTGCATTAGCTGAGCTGTTGACTTAAAAAAAAATACCATTCATGTATCATTTATGTAGGAAGCAGTGCCTGTGGACAAATTAGTATACACTTCATACACTTGGCAGCAGGTTCAAAGTAGAATTTTATCAAGTAACTAGACTCATACTAAACATTCAACTTTAAAGACGGTATACAAGAACTATCTTTGAAATTATTAAAATACCTCAGTTCAAAAAAAAAACCCAGAAAAAAAACGTGCAAAAGCCTCACAATGACGGGAAACTGCCTTATTGACACAGTTCCTCCTTTTTCTCAGAGGAAGAGTGCTGAGAGGGGTTTTGCTAGCTTGGATTCTATATTTAACGGCTCGGCTAGCTCACGTATGACAGTCGGCTGAAGAAACAACGACTGCTCCTTTGTCCTCCCACGCTGCATAGCTCTTAACTTATTTAGGCATTGCAGAATTATTCTTGTGACAAAAATGACTACAGTGCAGTTTAAGTCATGGTGCTGACACTAAGCTAACATATGTGTTAACAGCACAGTTACTGTGGTCTTTAATGCAAGCTAGACTTAGCATTTCAGATACTTCATAGCTTGTGTCTGAAGAAAACAGTTACTATGTCACTTTTCAAAGTGGAAAACCGCAAAGCTAAGAACATAGTTTTTGTCTTAAAAATACACCTGACCTGCACGTCAGCTAAACATGCCATGAATGCCTCTCCAGAATACCATCTTAAACTTGCCTTACTTGATTTCTTGAAAGACATACAGATAACATAACAGTAGTTTTAGTTTCCAAAGCACATCTATCGCCCCAGGACAAGAGAAGGCTCTCATCCAGTATCACTGCAATTGTAACCTGCCTGAAGGTAAAACAAATTCATGGAGTAGGTGCAACAGAAGTGTCACTAACATCACCAACACAGCAGAAAAGATGAAGCAAACTATAGAAAAGAAAAAGGAAGGCTTGCTTGTTTTGAAACCCACAGCAAGAAGAGTGACGACGGGGGAAAGAGAGAGTGAATGCTAAAAATAAGTATAGACAGGATACAGATATGATTTATATAAATGTTACCTGTCCTGACATGCCTCTTCCAAGATGATACAAACACAAACTCTTCACAAAGCAGGAGGAAACTAGTTAACCAAAAGGGGGAGGAGGCAATGCAGCAACAAGAGTGTGTGAATATTCAAGGCTACAAAAACTCAGACAGTAGTTCCTGGTAATGCATCACAGTGTAGCTGTGCTCTCTGCCTTTAATCCTCGCCGTCTTTCCCCTCCGTGTCTGTCACAGTTTTTTTACTGCTTATGTGCCCTCAACCGTGGCTTCCTCCCTCCCTGTAAAAGCCAGTTTCCTTTTTAAACATGCTTGTATTGCTCATAATAAATGTGCTATTAAATGTACTGGAGTCAAAGCTTTGGTTTCCTTTCATTAAAGCAATACAGCAAAAAGGGAGAAAAAAAAGCTGTTCAGCCGGTGTGATTTCAGAAGGATTTACACAAACTGAGATATAACATATTACTGCCAAAGTATCATCAGTGAAAGCAGCTGAAAATTCTGCTGCTTAAGGGAAAATGTGTGGCCTTCAGTGTGCTAATTGGAAATTCACACTTTTGCAAACACAGCAGTGTAAAAATGACTATGAAGAAACTGCCAAACAACACTCCCTGCGCAAAACTTTAACTCATAAGGGCAGAAACGCTTACCACAGAACCTTTGAAAAAAACAAACGCTAACCAGAAAGGGCTCAGTAGTAAGTTAAGAGCAACTTTAAAATAGACTACAGTTTCACACAGGGGTTGCAGTTTGCTCAGATGAAGCCTTGTCGACGTATTTCCGTATTCAGAAGGCCACAGAACTTTATGTCCAGTCAAGTGTGCTGCGACCCTTCAGTTTCAGGAAGTGTCTAATTTTACTTTCAGGAAGTGTTCAAAAGTCCCCAGTAACATTTTGCGTGTCATCATGGTAAAGTACACAAGAGATGCACTTTTCAAGCTTGGCCTATAGATGGCGCCACAATCCACTGGTAACATTTGAGAGGGTTTTTGATCACTTATCAAAACACATAGTTAACAGTGGTAATACAGATAATGGTGGTGAGAGAGAGCATGCGTGTGAGGGAGACAGCTAGCAAGTGCTAGCCTGTGGGATTTATCATATTTTTAGGCTCATCTTTTTTTTTTTACCTGCAATAAACTCAGTGGTTAATTTGCATCTTTTTGCAAAATGAGGCATCTGCATTCAAATGGAGCCTTACCTGTGAGTTCTGGGAGACTGAACAGGAAACCGCTGAGGGATTGGTGGAGGGCCTTTAGATGCTATTCCTGCCTTTGGAGGAAGAGGTGGAATATTTCTACTGCAAGGGGAGTGGATGGGAGAAACAGGTGAAGATTTTCTTCCTCCATCGACAGTTAGGTATTGGGAATTTGGCTGAATGGCTAATGTCTGAGGCCTATTTGCAGTAGAAGGGAGGTCTGGAGGGTGGGATGGTGGTTGGGGGGGTGTAGATGTGGAACTGGGGGACACAGATCGGCATTGTAAAGCTGGAGCCCTGACTTCTCGTCTTTCCAGTTTAGGGGAGCCAGAGGTTTGAACAGGGGGTAAGGTGAAGGGCTGTGGAGGGCAGTTTGGTGTGCTTCGGGGGGGAACAGGGGGCAAAGAAGTGTCCAAAGCTGGAGGGGGGCTAGGGTCCAAGTTGTCTGGAGTAGTAGAGCGAAACTTAGTCCTTTCTTTTGGCACAGGTTTCTTCCTCTCTCTATCTATCCCTCCATCCCTCTCTTTCTCCCCGTCATTTCTAGGTACCATCTGTCTTTTCCCAGGAACCGGCTTCTCTCCTTCACCGCTGCTCTCCAGCATTCTGGATACTTGTCTTTCTCTGGGGACTGGTGTTTCTCGTTTCCTAGGTGTAGGTCTCAAATTCTCTCCATCTTGCTTCACATAGTCCTGAAGGAGAGATTTTTCACATGGTGGGACAGGCAATGGTCTATCTCCCCCCAGAAATTCAGCTTGTCCCATTTCCTCTGATCTCTCAAACGGTCCAATGGTGTGAGCGTCATGATTCCCATGTGTTTTGTTCAGACTTGCTAAGATGCGCCTCTGGTGACCTGGCAGGGTGATACCAATGCATTCCAGTTGCTCTGGTGTGAGGCTGCGACACTGTTGTAATGTTGCATATCCGGCACTCTGAAATGCATCGGAATACTGCTCCAGGCGAAGTACGCCCAGCCACTCCCCAACATTGACACAGGATTCAGACTGAGACATGGCTGATGTGTTTGAATGTGCTGCTCGTGAGAGTCCACGGAGAAAATGCAGACCTTAATGCATCAGATCATGGTTACACAACCTGCAGAAGAGACAGAACAAGGAGACGTGTCAATGCATCACTTCAAGGAACAAGCAAAAATTTAAACAAAAACTCTCCAAAGCAATTACATTTTTTTTTTTAAACGATTTCCTGAAAACCTTGTTTTAGTTTGTGGTTTGTGTTATTTTAGTTTGTCTGTGTGTGTCATGCAAGTATGAATGCGGCAAATCCTGTCTCGGGAAATATGTCAGCCTGCATTAATATGTGTGGTTCTAAAGATACATCGTGATCAGTAATGAATAGTGCAATCATAACCATAATTCAAGAAGTTGCTATTTTTATTAAGTGTCTAAACAACTGCAGCAAAGTTATATGCAACATGTGGTGGATGTTTCTTTCCCAGGTAGAAGAGGAAGTTGAGTCGCCACAACAGTAAACTTCAATAGTAGTTCAGTCATTCTTATAAGTGGTGTCACATTAGTCCATTGACATGTGTGTATATAAAAAGGTTGAACACAAATTAGAAGAAACTGCCATTTAAGTCTGCATTTCTCTGCCTAAACATGTTTTCTTTAAGTTTCTAAACTAGTCAGTTTTGTTGCACTATCGCAACAAACTACTAAGGGAGGAAGTGTAAGTGGCACAATGTGTATTGGCACAGAAAGCATGTCTCTAAATTCTCCGTAAGCCTTTCAGTCATGTTCAGCTTCCTGCAAACCACTAAAATTCCTCATAGCACTGTCATCAAGGTATTACCGTAAGTTTTATTTTTTTTATCACCGGTGATGACCCAAGGCCTAAACACTAACCCTAATGTTTTGGAGTAAAGTAAAACTGACTCATTTGGAATAAATTAACTAGTTTTGAGGATAATTTTTATGATAATATAGATATGGCATTTTGTGTCTGTATTCAAAATGTCCAAGAACAGCTTCTATGCAAATCTGTGAAAATGTTAGGCTTTGATTAACAGTAGGTGTCATCTACCAGCACTCACACGGCGCAAAAACGTAACAACCGCAATCAATAGCTTAATAAAAACTATACCGATGCACAACTTCAGTGAGCGTAAAAATATTGCCAACAGTTCTTCTTGACTGTTCTATAACGTGGGAAGGTACAAGCTTTTCTAAATCGATAGTCAAAAACCTTCTGCAGTCACTCTGCCTTTTATCTTCCTGCCTCTTACTTGTGACCACAGGGGAAGCTGTCGGTTTCCCATCAAGAGCCGCAAACACAGTCTTTCCTCCGCACACCCTTGCACACAAAACTATATTTCACTTGATACAATCACAAGAAAAAATAAAATATGTGTGGATGAGTTTAACCTCTTTTCTGTTCAGCTCAATAAAAAACAAAAACATGCCTGACTGAAAATATACTATTCAAAAAGAAAAACAAAGTTTATACTTTATTCTCCAAATCTCACATAACAAGAAAATATGTTTAATAGGACTAAAAACATTTGACTTGCACAAATTATATGATATTTACGGTAAGAACTTTTCCTTGTCACAAGTTTGCATGCAAGTATCATACGGCGGATATCAGAAAATAAATAGAGTAGGACTACACCAAACTAGAATTTCTATTACTTACATGACCACAAGGGCTGTTGTGGGTATATTGGTAGGCAGTCAAACTATGGACAGGTTGTGAAATGTCCGGTCGCAAAACTTAACAGGTGTGTATTTGAGTTTAAACTAAAGGGAGGGTTCGCTCATTAACTTAGTCTGATCCATCAATAATTAGTGAAGGCCATCAGAAGATGTAACATCATGTCAAGATGGTTATGAGTTTTCCTTTGATAGAAACTGTTTAGTTTTTTTACTGACAAGTTTAAAATTTAAAGATACACACCTAAGCATTATTAACAGACACTTTAGCTCACTGACTAGCAACAGAACATACAAAAGAGAAAATATTTAAAGCATTATATAAACCTGATTCGGTTTGGTGATTAGACATGAGAGTTGTTAAGGTTGAGTGAAGTCATAGTCACCAGCCCAGTATGATAAAAGACAGTGCCAATGCTGCCAATGTGATGCATTTTATTTCCTGTCCAAAGTTTCCTCTAACAACTCAGAGCACAGCGTACAGACGGTGTGAATCTTGCTCTCTTCTCTCCAATCAAAATGCTTCCCATTTTTGAATTGAGGAACTCAAAAAACAGCCCAATGAAAAACAGTCTGATTGGTCTTCAGCCCCTTCACTGAGGCGTTACTCACCAAACTGAGCGAAAAGTGTCTAACAAGTGAGCAGCAAGTGTTAGCATCTTTCACCATCTTAAATCAGCACTTTGTTGCAGAGAAGCCCATGATTGGCTGCATCTGGGCATCTGCGGGGAAAACCACAATAAGTGGTAAACATGAACACTGCAGTTAAACTTAACGCTATCATTCACAGTTGTGCCTGTTTAACTCGATAAACATTTGTAGCCCCTCAATAGTGGCTCCGTTACACTAATCAAGACATGAAAAAGGTAAAAGCAGATGTAAAGTAGAGAAGTGAAACAATACTGTTGAAATATGTACTCTTGAGTATTGTGCCCATGCATCACATCATGAAACGCTTAGCTTACATCAGCTGATATCAGTTTGTGCATCTCAACATAAAAAGCATTACTTTGTCAGCTGTTCTAAGTCTGTCTGCCTCTTGAAGGCAATCATTTCAATTTCAATGCTATTCAACCGACACTCACCTGCCACTTTATTGGGTACAACTGTTCAAACGCTCATTAATGCAAATAAGCCAATCACATGGCAGCAACTCAGTGCATTTAGGCATGGAGGTAGCTTGCTCCTTAGTACTGACTGAGCATTATTTTAACACCACAGCCTATCTGAGTATTGTTGCTGGCCATGTCCATCCCTTTATGACCGCAGTGTACCCATCTTCCGGTGGCTGCTTACAGCAAGATAACACAACATTTGCATCATCTCAAACTGGTTTCTTAAACATGACGATGAGCTCACTGTACTCAAAAATGGCATCCACAGTCACTGGCTCTCACTCCGATAGACACTTTTAGGATGTGGTCAAACAGAAGAATCTCAAAATGAATTTGCAGCCAGCAAATCAGCAACAACTGTTTGATCCTATCATGTAAATATGGACCAAAACCTCAAAATTTAAGCCATTAAGACTTAAAGCAGTTCAAAGCAAAATACTTATGAACTTTGATAAATGCTTCCTGTGTTTGCAGTTCACTAGTCTAAACATAACCTGAACGTATTGCTGTACTATATTCAGAAAGATGAACCTGACTGTGATCTTTAATTTGACACCAAAACAGAATATTCACAAAACTGCTAATGTGTTATTTTAACTGCTGAAAAGACTGACAAAGAGTGTGCGTGAACACAGAAAATATCAGGTTCCTCCTTAATTCTGCAAATTCAGGTTGATTATCACCCCCGACTTCCTTTTTCCTATTCTCTGTGCCTCTCCTTTTTATTTATCTCTTTTTTTTCTTCAGTTTCCAGTCAGCAATTTGAATTCAATTCATCTGTCTCTCCGTTCATCTCCCCCTCCCTCCCACTCAGAGAGCTGCCAATAACAGGGTCTCTGTGCTCTCCACAATGGGGCATTTTGTTGCCTAGGCGAGTACACGCACATACTGACAAGCAGGAAGGAAAAACATGGTCAAGGCCCACTGTTGGAGCCTGTTCACACACTCTAAAACAAGTGCTCACCTAATGATATTGTGTGTAGGTGCGTCTGTGTGTGAGGGGCGCCTCAATTTCACCATTAATCCAACACACAGAGACACCCAGGGTGCTCCACTGTCCGCACTCATCACAGTGCTGGTTGGCATCATCTACTGTCTGAATCTGCAGTTTTTAAGTATATAATAGTGATTTATGAGACAAAGCGATGTCTACTGAACTTTATCGCTTATTAAAAGAATTTAAAGGCCTCTCAACAACAATGTTGGTGACACATAAAACACATTACCACCCCTCCGCTGTACTTGTAAACACACCACATAAATAGTGTGGCAGGGCTGCGTACAGTACACCACACAGTTTAAAAAAGAAAATGCAAAGACTACCATTGTATGGCCAGTTGTCACACTATGAGTCATGTGGTTTTTAAAAAGCCACAACAACTGCTGTGTTGTTTTTTACTCTTAACAGTTCACTGGTCCTGAACTAAGAAACAAGCTTTTTATATGGCATGTCTTGTGCTAGTTTTTAAAAAGCGAGGAGAGTCTTTGTTCTAATTCGAAGACTAAATATTTCACTTACATGCTCATACTGCCGAATGTGTAACAACACAGTCTAGAATAGCATAAACCTTGCTGTATCCACCACTACATTCACCAGCATGGACTAGAATCGCATTCACTGAGCCTAGCGTATAATCTGCAAGTCATTTAAATAAGAGAAAATAAAGTTAGACTAGACACCTAGTCTAAAAGACAGAAATCCCCAAAATACTACACGTGATCCTAGGAGCTTAATTAATCCTCATTACTCAGTGTTTTAAATGTTGCTGACGTCTGTCGGGGCTGCAGCCACAGACAGTGACTGGGGGTATCGTAATATCTCTGAACCATTAACCGTTTAGTGCATCACTAAAAGAAGAATAAGATGTTTAACCCACTAGTATTTTGTGAGCTGACTAGCATGGGGGAGCAACTGTTTGACGTTTAGTTGACTAGTCGTCCACATTTCTAGCCTGGGCCATTCCGGTTTTATGTGAGCGTTTTTGAAGGTGCATGCTAAAACACCCGAAGCACATTCATGTGTCCCTCTGTATTTTTCATTTCATTGCAAATGTATTCAAAATAAATATAGTCTAAACTTGTCTTCTCAATGCCTGCTTCATCACAGCTCAGCTTTTGGAACAATGACTTTGCAGATTGCTTCAACATTTTACATGCGTGATCTTTGCTGG
This sequence comes from Neolamprologus multifasciatus, assembly GCF_963576455.1. Taxonomy (NCBI): domain Eukaryota; kingdom Metazoa; phylum Chordata; class Actinopteri; order Cichliformes; family Cichlidae; genus Neolamprologus; species Neolamprologus multifasciatus. Next base: position 29,344,414 of record NC_140452.1, read on the forward strand.
CGTGATCATCAAACCAAGAGCAACTAATAAATCACAAAGCAAGCTAATCAAGCTTCGATTAGCCATTAGTACCGGCCTACTTGCTGAATGTATTTAACTTTATTCATAAACAATAGGGCCGATTACTTACAATCGTCTTCTCCTTCATTTTGATGTAGAACAACAGAAGGACCTCTCTTGGAGTATTTTCATAATCAATTTTGATCAGCGAGTGGCAGTGCTAAAGCATTTAAAAGGGCAACATTTGACTGGCTGATAACTGCACTTGCAAAGTTGTACAGTGCAACACGTGACCTCACCCCGTTAGAAAAGAACGAGAAGTGAGTTTTACACTGAAATGTGTACGTGTTAAATCTGCATTTAAGTGATGGTGAATACAAACACCTGCTTACAATTGCAATTCAAATGAACTGCCACACATATTTTTGCCATTTGCTGCTGCGAGTGTAATCTATAGGCTTGGGTAAACCACAGAAACACATAGCTTTTTCAAAGCTTTACTCCAGCCCTACTGCCTACACAGAAGATATTACTTGAGAAGTATAATCCAGCATGCCTTTGCAGGGCTCGCAAAATCGCTAGCCTGATCGCTAGCGATTTTTCCAGTTGGGCTACCAAAATCCATCTCAGCCCTGCCCGTCGGGCTACCATAGAAAGAAAAAAAAAATATGTCAATGCTTTTGCATTCTTTCGCAAACATAGCTGGGCAATTATGTCAATGGCATCGATGAGCCATTGTCAATATGTGACATATTAAAATTGCGTTTGAATTTGCGCTTGTTTTTTGCTTCACTTTGCGATCACGCAAACTGTGAATAGAGAGCGGCAGCTGCTGATTGGTGAGTGACAGATTAATTGCGCACCAATTCCTCTGACATCGTCTTATCACTCAGTAGCTTACCGTACTATTCAAACGTGGCAAGTGAAATCTCCCGCAGCAAGCTTAAACATGTGATAGAGGTTGATTGCACATAGTCACTGATCATTATGCAAGTGTGTGTGTAAAAGCAGATGGATTTACGCAGGTATTTTAGTTCTGCTCAGCCAAATAAGACAGGTCAGGGTGAAGAAGGGACAGCCAAAGAAAAGCCGACTACAAAACGAAAAAGTTACGACAAATCAGACTATGAGGCAAAAACAAAAGCGCAGCTTTTTTTGTTTCATGGAATATGAATATGACGAGTTAAATAATATGACGTTCTGCCGGGTGTGTCTTGAGTTTCCCTCGATTTCTGAGTCGACAAGCACCTTTGTTACTGGGACCAGTAATTTTAAGAAAGACCCCATTAGAACCCATGAGAAATGCAAGAAATGCATTATTGCTCAGTCTGCAGCATCTTTCCTAGAACAAACACCAATTGCAAAAAACATACCAAAAATAAACCAAGCACAACAAAAAGTCCAGAAGAAAAACAGAAGAAAAAGCTGTTTAGAAAGGGTGCTATGTTGCGAAGAGTGAACTACCTTTGGCAAAATTTAGCAGTCTTTGCAAACAAAGCAAATGGCCTAGATCTTGGTTCCACTTTCCTCTTACCCGTGACTTCAGTGGAAATTTCAGATTCAGGATCTGACACAGACTGATTCATGTTCTACACACTTCTTACAAGTTCATAGAAATTTCTGTTCAATTAGAACCAAATATTTGAGTTAATGATTGTAATTTTTATACAGTTGTTGTAATTTGTGTTTTAACTATTTTTTTAAGTCAATCAAAAAATTGTCCTCTTCTTTTTCAGGCTACTTAAATTTATTTTGGGCTACCAAAAACTGAAGAGTGTCTGCCCGAAGGGCTACCAGGGATCTTGAAATTTTGCGAGCCCTGCTTTGAGTCCTACTTGCAAGTTTTGAAACAACAGCTTGAGATTTGACCGGAAAGAAACGTTGTGATGACGTTACACCTCTACTGGCCTTCTTGCAACGGCTTTCAGTCAATTTCAGGGTCTAGTTTAAAATTGTAGTGCTTGTTTTTTAGCATCTCAGTGGTTTGGCACCCACTTACTTTACAGAACTTTTGAAACCCTACAATTCTACCAGCCACTGGCGTCTATGAACCAGCTCCTCTTGGACAAGATCCAGGCTTAAAAGCAGAGGCGATGGGAACCATCCCTGAAAAGGATCTAATTTTTGGAACAACTTACCTCTTTACATAAGAGCTTCCCACTCTCTTGCTTTCAGATCTAGTTGAGCAGAGTATCCTAGCTTTTATTATGCAAACACAGTCTTACTTGCTTCTTTTGAGTTTTAGTGTACATTTATTCAGTGTTGTTACATTTAGGTGTATATTTTGTATAACTTGTACGGCACTTTGAGGCTGTTTCAAATGTACTATAGAAATAAACTTGGACTTGACACAAAATTTTTGAACAAACTAAATATTTTAAATAGTGATACTGATAAATATCAGTATATTTCACAGATATTCAAAATGACTGTTGGTCAAAATCTGGACCATGAACTAAGCAAACAATGATGTAATCAGCAATACCATCACATCAACACACGGACCCCTGCAATATGGTCATGTTGTAAATTTTAAACTATTTAAGTGGACATACGCAATCACAACAGATTATATCCCCATAACTTGGAAGCAAACATATACATAAATGTATATGTGACATACAGGCAATGGTTGTGTTATGAATAATGTTAAGCAGTTTTTTAAGGTGCAAAAGATGCCAGATTATGATGACCTGGTATGTGGCATACTATGAAGTAATGTTATTTCTACCCACTGGTGGTTGTTTACAAATTAGGGATGTATTACAATCTAGATGATCATTCTTAAACCACTACACTTTGGTTTGGTGTTACACAAGTCACAATTTCTTTTATGCCATTTCTCTCAGGGAGCAAAAGGAAATGTTTTCTAATAATGCTGAAGACTATTAACAGAGTTGGCATTTGAAAAATTCCTGAATTTACCAAAATTTTAATTTAAAAAAATCCAGAATTTACCAAAAGTCAGTCTCCTGTGTAACTGTTCGTGTTATCCTGAAGGGGTGGGCAGAGTAGCATACGAGGAACAGAGAGAAGAGTCGACGGGGTCAAGCTGACACTTCCTAAGCCTGCCAACAACAAAAGCCTTCCAACAAGTGGGGATTCTTCGAAACCCAAAGATACAGGCCAAACCCAAACATCTGGTAGCGGGACAGCTGGTCCTGGCATGAGCATTAGCAACTCTGCTGAATTACAGCCAAACAGCCCAACCAACGCATACCTTGACAGCATTTAACCGTCACTTTATTTCAAAGGCACTTATGGGGATTACATGGTAGTGAGGAGCTATCCCTCCAAATGGATAACATCAGTTGATACAACTAGTAGCAATGCATCAATCCAATTTTTCCTACTTTTGTTAAGTTAGCAGTGCCCTGTCTTAGGGTACCTGCAGATGTTGAGCCCAGATCTGATACCAGCATTTAATGAATGAGCTACATTCGTCACCGAAGCATACAGGTCAACATCAAATATTTTCTGTTTATCATATTTTTTTGCTCTAGTCTCATTTCACTACTAAAATTGTCCCAGTTTCTCCTTTTTCTGCTTTCGGTCTTACTGATAATACAACTCCACACACACATACACATTTGTATCGCATGTGGACTGAAACTGACAAGAAAGAGGTGAAGTGAAATTCTATCAATGGAGTTGATCAACAGACGCTATGCTACAGTGAGTGCAATGAAAACTCCTAATAAGTGATACAACTGTTAGAACCAACGAGACAGAGCCACAGAGCGAAAGGAGCTGTCAAAAAAGAAAACAAAAAGTCATCTGAACGCTTCAGTTGAGCCAGTTGACCACAGTAAAGCCACAAACTACAGTAGGGCAAAGATTAAAATAAAGCTGCTGGTACTGTTACTCTGAAATACCACCTGTTAGTTTTCTCAATGCAAGATCAGATTACCTATTAATAACTACTGATGACTTTTGGCTTAGCCAGCAGAGGACTGAATTAAATAGATGGTTCAATAGATCAGCTGTTGTCACTATCACACTAGTCAAGATCAGATCGATATACGATCCAAATATCAGATTCCTTTGTCTACAAAACCAGTACAATCAGTACAACTTCAAAACTTCTATTCCTTTCTACTCATGCTGTGTATGGAAAAAGGCCATAACGCAAAGTATCATTACTGTTATCCACAGTATCCATGTACATCAGTACAGAAATGTCCATGACGTGTTTGAGAAATTTAGAACGTGTCCAATTTGGTAAACTAAAAACAAAAACTAATGAGAAACATATTATACAAGAGTAACTACAACATCATCCATTAGATGCTGGTCAATGTCCTTTGGGGCTCATAGTTTCCTTCTCTCTTCCTCTTCCCTTGTTTCCTAGATTAAGACTGAAAAGCAAGTCTGTGGAGAACAGGCCAAGATTACTTTTTTTAAGTCCCTACGATCTACAGTGAGATCTAACTCAAAAATACAATACAATACATGCAGTTAACATGGAGCAAATCCACAATTTCTCACTGTAACACTGATCTTTCAGATCAGGTGGTAAAGAATGAAGTTGCTTGTTCTACGGCTGCTGCTCAATATACCAGCTTTTAATGATTTGCACTGCCTTAACTCTTCATTAAATCTCCAGAGTTTTAGACGGATGTCGTCCTTATAGGAGCTGCTGAAAAACACAGCATATACAAGAGACATGAGTCAGATACCCATCACCAGACACACTGCTGCTTTCAGCCCACTTTCAATTAGGACTGAATAGTGACTCAGTGCAGCCAGCACAGCAATGCATCTTAACAATGTCCTCTAGTGAATAACCTTATGTGTGCACGCACACATGCACACACACTTACCCCTTACTCCCAGGGCTGCAACATTTCAGAAGGTTTCCCACGGCAACCCAACCTAACCAAACTATTATATTTAGCCTAAGAATTGCACCAAAGTTATCTGAAGTAAAACACAATCAAAATTAAATCATCAGTGTGTGTAAGACACAGGCCGCCACTATGTAAAAATCACACGCACTGTTTGACAACAGGAAAAGATGAAAACTGCGCAATGTGTAGACTCGACCCCGGCACGTTTAGCCAAATGATTAAGGCCTGTCCAAAATGGTAAATAGTAAATGGACTGGTTCTTATATAGCGATTTTCTGCTCGAGCATTTTATACAACATGGCTCATTCACCCAATTACACCTATTCACACAACATGTTTTTCTATATGTAAGTGCTTTCTATCTAACATTCACACACATTCATACTCTGATGAATCAGAATCAATCATCAGAATCAGAACATATGTATTTAGTCCCAGAGGAAATTTTTCAGATAATTTCCTCTGGGACTAAATAAATCGGAGAGCAACCTGATAATAGAGGACCTGCTCTACCTCACGAGGTGCAACCACCCACCCCCCACCTTCACTTTCACAATGGCTTGTACAACTGAGATATAAAAACAACTAAACTAAACCCTCAGGGGTCTTCACAGCAGAGGGATCCACATATTTGTATTGGCCAAGTTGAAGCTCCCCTCTCAGGGATTTGCGCCTCCTCCCAGTCAAGGACTGGGGATCTTTTGCTCGTCAGGTAGTCACTACACTACACTCAGGCAGTTCACTGTTAAGTTTATAAAGATCTCAGATGAAAAGTAAGAAGTGAAACAAAAGTTAAGCTGATGGGATTTTTTTTTTTAGTTAACATGAACAAGAGTCTCCTGATGCTATTAGGCTAACCTTCATTTAAATCAAATCAAACCTGAAGCCGTAATTTTTAAGCAGCCTTCTGATAAAAACAAAACAAAACACAACAACAAGTCAGTAAATGTGAATTCTCCTGCCTACTGCATTTATTCAAGCAGCTCCTTTGGCTAAAGCAGACTCCCAGCACTGTTTGGACTGCAAGCCAAAATTTGGCTGAAATTGGAGGGATTCATTTAGGGCTGCAGATTTCTAATTTCAGTCCGGTGTTGACAGCTGTTTGTTGTACACTTTCAAAACCTTAAAATATGAAGCGGTCAGTTGTCTGCTAAGGTCAGTGTCCTCTCACCTCGTTCCAGGGTTATTCAGAAGCAAACAATCATGTGTGCGAGTGAGATAGAGAGGAGAGAGAAAAAAAGCACAAAAGCTGATGACACAAGTGGATAAAGAAAGACGATGACAGATATTAACCGACACTGCATCTCAAACATGACATCAGTGCCAATAACGGTTTCCTCTAAAGAAATCTTGCTAAGTTAAAACTTCTGACTATGATTTGCAAGCCGTGGCTTATTCCAGACTTCCCGTTGTGTGATAGAAGGCACATTTTATAGAGACAGACCGATGTGTATTTGCGTCTTGATATGCATCTTTTAATATTACAGTATGTGATTCTCAGCATGCACAGGAAAGCCAAAGGCAGACAGCCACATACTTAGTCATTTCCCATTTCACTGCAGGACCAATAAGGTCAGTAGGACCATGATACTGTCTGATAGCGATTTTTGCCAGTCTGCAAAAAATGACATTTAATGGGTGGATTTTTTTTGGCTTGCCCTTCAGAGCGATAAATTGGTATCCGCTTTCCATGGTAAGACGAAGTGCCTTGCTCAATCTTTGATATGGCAGTGATAAAAATGACTGACTTTTATTTACTTTACAGTTTTGCAACTAGGAGGCTTCTGCAGCATAATCATATCTAGTGAACCACAACGAAGAGGAACATCGTTTTTCATGGTTGAAGAACTTCTTCCTCAACAAGAAAAAAGCAAAACAAGAAGAAAGAAAAAAAAAACTACTTAAAAATTTGTATTCACCAACTTTAAGGGTCTACTGATCAAATCAGTCATGCAAAAATGCAATCTATTTTAAAGCCCTGAACCCACAGGCAAATGTTATTAACCTTTCGGAGCACATTTGTATCAAAAGTGAAATTATTTCAAAGGAACAGGAAAAGCATACGTCTGTAGTTCTTAATAACTTATCTGCCAACACGTTTACAGTTTCACTAGTGATCAAACCTTATGAACTTCTGTTCATAACGTGACTTGTCCGTTTGTGGGAGAGAAAAAAAAAAAAGCAGAAATAAGCTGTTTAAGAAATCTTCCGCAACTACCTCGCTGCTTTTTTGTTTTTTGGCCGGGGGGGGTCTGCTGTACTAAAGCCTGCATAATCACCTGTCACAAAAATCCACCTGCTCCATTACATACACAGCTCTGAGAATTTCTATAGATGCTTCCTTCGTCTCAAGCTGGGAACCCGTTACTCCATCTATAAACAACTGATTTCATCTTAAAACCATCCGTGTAATGGAGCCCAGATTAGAAATAATGAATTCCACTGGGGATAAACAGTCCCGTCGTAGGCAAGTTCGCTTTTACCAGAGAAAAAAAATAGAGCAGTCTGGGAAAGCCGCTAAAGAGTTCACATTAATCCAATCAAACTCTTCTTCATCAATTAGTCTACTTCTAAAAACAGAAGTGGACACAGTCGCTGAAGCACATTGGAAAAAAGAATAGGTTCATGCGTCGCTGAGTAATAAATTCAGAGCTAACAGTCTGCGCCTAAAAATAACCTCAGCAACATTGGTTTTTAATGCGGACCCCCTCACAGTGAGTGCGTTTAAAAGCGCTGAGTTCACGTTTCTCCTCTAAGCAGTGGCTCGAGGAAAGTTTTTCTTGTGCTGGAGAAAAAAATAGTTTTTAAATTCCTGTTATCCACTTACCCTTTCCAGTTGTCAGTGTCCGTGTCACTGAGACACGCCAGGAGTGGGTTTGCCTTCGAGGTTGGATTAGAAGACACAACTGCGACGCCGAACAGCGAATAACACTTTATTTTTTCTCACTGTTGAAGAGCAGCAGCGGCTACGCGCAGGCATCCGCGCTTACGTGCAAGTGAAGGAAGTGCTTTCCTTTCAAAATAAACAGACCCGCGGGGAGTTTAGCCGACTGTGTGTTTTACTTTGAAGGCTACACCTTTGTCCTTTCTGCCTTAACGCGGATAATTTTACTGTCGAAGAATTTCCGTAAGACCGTCATGTGACCGTCTAGAAAGACTGGACAACCCAGTTAGTTTTCATCCACGTTCCCCACACAACGCTTACTTTTTACATACAATACCAAAAAAGAAAAAACAAAACAAAACTGAGCAGTGGTATTTTTTAACTTCTGCTATTGCAAATACTCTACTTAAAGTCGGCGTGTTTTGGAGAACTAAAACCATCCCCATAACCCTCAATGGGACTGCTAATAAGATTTTACACTGTATTTTTATTATACTTTTTTCTGGGGTGTGTGTGTGTGTGTTTGGGGGGGGGGGGCATCAATAAACAAACAAAATAAATACCAAATAAACAAATGACAAGTATTATAACCAGTAATATTTAAGTAATATTTATTTGTACAGGTTTCTGTCTAGTGTACGGCTCCACTAGGTTGTGTTTCTGGGTTTAATATTATAAATAGGTTACTGCGTTCATAAACAGAAATATATTTGAACAGATTTGATTTTTTTTTTTTTAATTTAACTACAGTTGTAGAACTCAGACAAACCAGCAGGGGGCAACCAATCAACACAAGATATTGAACTTAAACATTTATTTTCTTATAAATAGAAAAGAGGAAACCATGTTTAAAGCAGGAAGAGAATCTAACTCAGGCTTAAATTATTAAAGATGATCCCAGTGGTTCCATTTTTAGCAAGATTCACGAGATAAGGGTGGGGGGCATTACATTCTCATCATAAATCATGATGCCCCAGTTGGCTCCATGAGCAAAGCACATCACGCTGGGAGGTTACGTGAACAAAAAAAGGTCACATGTTACGCTCTGTCAAACCTTTAATACTACTGTTATCTAGGTGTGTGTGCATCTCTCTGTGCCTGTGTGTCACTTGTTGTTTAAGTGTGCTGGGAGAGTCATAGGAGAGGCCCTATCACTCAGGGGGTGGATGAGCAAAAAGGGTAATACATCTTAGTCTTCAGGAGCCAGACTGAGCCAACAAGTCACTGACGTGGGAGCCTGTTACTCATTCCAATTAGGATCTACGGTAAGGATACAGTGGGGGGGAGTGGGGGGGCTTAACTGGAAAGGTTAGCCAGAGGATAGGACATGAAAAGAAACAGGGACAAAAAGGAGTCAAAAAGATAGTAAGTGTCGTTAAGAGAAGAAAAAAGCAAAAACAAGTGATAAATGAGTGAGCTGGGAGCAGACCAGGATAGGATGGGAACAAATGAAGGAGAACAAATGGGTGAGATTAAGGAGAAGGAGAAAATGAGAAGAGTGGAGGTAAGAGCAGCAAAGGAAGAAGAGCATAGATGGAAAGGAAGAAGAGAAGAGGGGAAGGAGGATAGGGAAAAGAGTGACACACAGAGGAGGCTCAATGAAAACAAAGAAGTCTGGATGAGGAGAAGATGAAAGGATAGATGACAGGGAGAAAAGAGGGGGGTAAGGGAAGAGGAGAAACAGGGCAGAGAAGAGCAGAAATTGAGGAGGAGAGAAGGGGAGAATAGAAGAGACAGCGAGCGATGGCGAGGAGTTGAAGAGGGGGTGGGGAGGTGATGAGTCATCACCAGGCTATCAGCCCCGGTGGGCTGGGTTGCTGTGGGGGTGGCAGTGTGACACATATGCAGAAAACGCACACACAGGGAGACGTTGCCCGCCGTCATGCTGCTTAAACGTCTCCTCCTGCTGCAGAGGCGGGTGGAAGACAATACAGGGATGCCACTGAGACATGCAGTTGTGCACATGCAGCCCTTTCCTCTGACACACACATGCATATAATGTCGATGGCTGTGCCAGAGGCCTCATTAAGACTGCGAGGATGGATGGATGGTCATAAGGGCAAACAGTCAATACAGCTGTATGAAAAACAAAACAAAACAAAAGGAGGAGCACAAGCGCTGTTTACACATTGTGTGTCTCTGTCTATTTCTCATATACACTTTCCACCATCATTCATACTTTATTAGGCAACGCATATGCAGAGGCGGATGTTGTATTAAAAAAAAGGAACAGATAAAGAGGAAGATGCACAAGAAACACGGCCACAGTGTTACATAAAAAGTTCACCGCTTCGCTCCTCTCACTGCGGCACTATGGTTTGCTCAGCTGCTGTGCTAAGAGTAATATCAAGCTCCTTCTTCTGTCATTTAATTAGCTCATCACAAGGACCCGCGGTGCATTTTCAGTGTTCTTGCACATGCTTTTACTCCAATCATACGACTGAAAATTGGGGGCGGACACCCTTCAATAAATAAAATCACTTCCTCTGTAACACGCAAGCTCCTGTCACTCTGCGTCTCTTTTTTAGTGCTGAGTCGATTTCAGAGTTGCCATGCCAACAGATTGAGGGGATTCCTAATCCTGATCTAGGCCAGTGAGCGCGCACATACGCTTCACATGTGCAAACGTCGGACGCGGCGCGTGCAGGCTGCGTGACGTGGTGTTTCTCCCCTTGTAATCGCGGCACATCGGTTTTGTGTGCACGTCTCCAGGCAGATTGTGTGAATGGGAGCAGAGCCACCAGTTGATTGGGTGGTGATTCTTTAAATTCTTTCAGCATCACTCCAACTATGCAAACCTGCAGGCGACACCAGCCGCCAACCCGAGGTGAGTTCGGCACCACGAGTGAAAGAGACACACAAACACAGAAAAAAATACTCGGATCACCAGTGAAATTTGAAAACCTCTGTAGGAATCTGTATTTAATCTTGAATTTCTACATACATTCATCCATCTCTGGAACAGAGGATCAGACAGTACGTGTGAGTGTTGAATGCGCGTGAGTGTGTGCGTGTATGTAAGATAGACGTGGATGCAGGTTGGGGTGGGTTTTTCCAGCTGCCTTCTGCACACCTGCATATTTATCATGTGCTTACAAAATGTGATGGAGGCACATAACATTGGACCGAAAGACGATGATAGGGGGGAGAGGGTGTACACATGTGAAGGCATTAGTGTAGCATAAATGTGTAATCTTGCACTGAAGTGTGTGACTGGTGGCTAAAACAGGGCAGTTTAATTCTAATAATTGAGTCATATTTTGAATGACAGCAGAAGGCGCACTGTCAGGTTAGTCTGTAAACATTCTGACATGAAATCTTACTGAAAACATATTCAGCTGCAATGACCTGCATAGGTCCCAATTAGAAAACCGACTAGGCTAAAAGTTCTCGAAATTTAGTTTGAGTGAAGCTGTTATATGTTGTGAGTTTGTGTTCTCACATTGCGCATGTTAACGTGTGACTGTCCATCTCCATGAATGCTTACCTATATGTGCCTACTGATATGCCTGCATATGCACTATGCATGTACAATATTGATACAAGTACGTGTATGTATGTGTGTATGTTTACACATACTTACAAATAGAACCACGTACACATACATGTCATGATGCATGTTACAGGCATTTCTCCATCCCTGCTTAAACGTATGAGTGTGTGTGCTGCTTGTGAATGTGTGTGTGTCAGTCGCTGTCTTCTCTTTCATGGGCCTCAGCCAGGGAGCTCTCATCAATATTCTCCAGGCTCTCTGCCCGCTGGATGCTGAGCTCAGAGAGCGGGATGCTGGGCAATGTAGTCTGTTCTGGGTAAAGCCACGGCTTGAAGGCAGGGTTATGTCTCTGCTTCCACTCTGGATACTTCACACAGGCTTTGCAGATCTTCTTCATGGCCTGGAAAGAACAAACAACAAAAGAAACAACAACAACATGTGATTTATGAGAAATGATGGCAGTGATAGAAAGAAAGTATTTCCAGCAGAAAGCTTGGCCGACACGTATGCTTGAGCAATATTCTATAAGGAAGAACAGGCTGAACTCAGCAGAGATGAAAAATCCAGAGGACAGAAATAGCACCCATACTAAAATAGAGATGAAGATGGATGAGTGACAGGATAAAGGGAGACAGAAGGGAAGCTGTGAGAGATGGAGGAATCTATAGAGATAAAACATGGGCAAGGATAAAAAGAGGGAGGAGATCTTGTTCAGAGCCACAAGAACAGAGAATTTCTTTTTTCCAAATATCAGAACCAAACAAGGGAGCTTCACACATGTCTGATAGTACTTAATGTCAGAAACAACATGTCTGTATGCTTTTTTAAGGGTAATAATCCCAGAGCAACGCATCTCATACAAAAACAATAGTCAGGCAAGTTACAGCAGCACTCAGTGCATGGCAAGACAATCATCTAGAATATATCTGGATATCTTTGTAGCTGCAGAGACCAAAAAAATCAAAAGCTAAAAAGGCAAAAAGAAGCAATTGTGTATTTATTCAATGTACATCACTCAGCAATTTTTCTTTTAACTATTAGATAATCCTGCATATATCTTCTTCGCTGCAACCACTCTCGCTTAAGAGCAGCCGCATGTTTTAATAAAAATATATCTACCAAAAAGGAAAGCAATACTATAAGGCCTGCAGTATTTTGACAATGAATTGATTTTGCCTCTGTGCACCATCTCGGTGGATTTCAAATCAAAAATGATGAATCGGATCTGCACTTCAGCAGTATCTGAGAAAAGTGCCGACTTTCAGCTTTAATTCAAGGTTAGCAAATGTATTACATTAACTGTTTCCTTTACTGCCACCACATTCAGCTGCTGCTTGTTGCCACTGAAGAGCATCCCACGTCTGTTCTGTAAGGCTTCACAATCCACGCTACTGCTTCTGTCAGCAGTCAAGCACGCCCATGCCATAGCACTACCTCCAACATGTTTGAGAGTTAATGTAATATCATTGCCTGTTTCTCTCCTCTGTACTTTTCTATTCCCATCATTCTGATACAAATCATTCTGATTTCAGTCTAATCTGACCTTCTTGTTCTTGAGTGTTATCAGTGGTTTGCACCTTGTTGTAAACTCTCTGTATTTACATTGTCCTTGACTTAGTTAGACGTTATGAAGCTGTTTTTCTTAACCATGGAAGTAATTCTGTCCTCATGCTCTCTAGTTGGCTTCTGTTATAGTTTTTCAGGTCTTTTGGTGTTGTTGAGCTGCTCAGTGCATTCCTTCTTTTTAAGAATTCAACAGATTGTTGATTCAGCCACTGGCACGGTTATCTCTTTGGACTTTATTTTGAGAGCCTCAGTGTATAGCAACCAGCCAACATTTGGAAATAAATAGAGGTCTTTTATTTGCTTAATTTGTTATGGAATAATGAGAAACAGCCCTCATCTGATCAAAAATCTGCTCTTCAGTCAATTGTCTGATTATTTTTGAGCCTTTGAAAATGGAATCCTACGTATGAAAGAATTAAAAAAAAACTGCACTTCAATCATGTCTTGATTGTTGGATTTAAAAGCCCCCGTGCTGGTGTATCAAAGGAAAACTACAAACAAATGCCATATTGATATTCTGACCCTCTCTTAATATGAATAATTAGATCCATATTTTTCAAAAGCTTTGATAAAATGCAGACTATTGATTAAAGTCACAATGTGAAATGCTTTTTTTGAGATATGAATGGAAAGCAAATCTCTAAAGACTCTAAAATGCCTAATGTTTTTATTCACTGTCTTCACTAGATGCTTTCTTTCCCTGATATCATCTCTGAGGAATCCTCCATCACAGCATGCTCTCTAGAGAATCATTGCCCTATTTTAATAAACATATACAGCAGATGCCCTCAGACAAGCAGTAAACTATAAGGTCTGCGTATTTTCTCATGGTGACCGGCACTGTGCTGAGAGGAAGTGCGGATTATCACACAGTCAGACACACTCACAGGATCTTTGTTAATCTGCACATATTACTTACGCATGGAGCAAGGAAGTGGGAAGACTTGTTGACAACCCACTTGGGTAGCGAACCTGTAAAGAGAGTCGGGGTGAGCAAAGTATCATGGGTAAAAGTTGGAGTGTGACAGAGAGTCTGTTTTATTTCACATTACCAGGATCAAAGCAAGGCTTAGTAACTACTCACTGCGCCCATATGGCTCTCTCTCATACATGCACACAAACACACACACAAACACACGCACACACGCACACAGGCATCAGCAACGGATAATTAAAAAGAGTTACACAATCGGCACTTGCTTGTATGCGATCAGCAGTTAGAAAGTGAAGTAAATAGAGAATAAGAGGAGATCATTAAATGCTAGACAAAAAAGTAGAGTGAAGAGTAGTGAGTGAGAGAGCACGCGAGAGAGGTGAGATAGACTGTCCTTCATATGGTTGCTATGGTGACACGTTTTGACATAAAGGCAGGGCAATGAATAATTCATAGAACGCAGAGTTAAATACCCAGGTGAGTGTTTTGCTCTTCCTGTGTGTGCTCTGTTTGATTTTGTCCTTGTGTGCTGAATACTTGTGTGTGTGTGTGTGTGTGTGTGTGTGTGTGTGTGTGTGTGTGTGTGTGTGTGTGTGTGTGTGTGTGTGTGTGTGTGTGACTGTGAGTGATAGTTACCTCGTGGATCCACCTGGGCCATGTAAGTGAGGGTACAGTTATTAGGTCCCTGGCTCTGGATCATGTAGCCAGTCTGAATGGAAACTGCACGTACCATGTCCTTTTTAGGTGGGTATTTCTGTGGAAACAGCACAGAGAGGCCAAAGCGTAAACAAATAGGACGAGGACCCAACTAGATTCTTTTTCACAAGGTGAATGAAAGACTGAGAAAAAAAAGCACCAAACTTATGCATCAACATAAATGTCTTTTACACGCTCCTTTAAAAGTAAACCCGCATCAGCGAATGCAAGCAGAAATCCAGTATCTGCTTCATGTATACAAACTTGCTCTTTGTGAGATCTGTAGAAGGCAGAGGAGACATTCAAGAGCTTTGTGCTTTTAAGCTGCCAGTCAAACTGATTTTCAGCTTCATAGTCAGACTTCTGATCCAAATCCAGTCCACACCACTCTGTAAATAAAAAAAAAGCAAAGCTGCATGCAGCCCACTATTTACCTTTTAGCTCCTTAGACTCTAACAGTATATCCAAGGTTATTATTAATGATTAGGGAGTCCACTACTGGTTAGTCTGCACTAATTAGGAGAGGGACACTGCAGAGCACTCAAGAAGAACAGACAGCAGCAGTCAGCTAAGACATCTGCTTCATCTTTTCTCTGCTATTTGACTCATAGTTTTGGCTTCTACACTTAACACACTACCTTGTATTGGCAGAAGAAATCTCTGCAATGTGAACTTTTGTAAATCATCTGCAGGTTTCTGGGATACAGAATTCTCATGCTCTGAGCTAATGTAATCTTCTTGATTTTTTTTAGACTTCATTAAATCTGAAACATTAATCACGACTAAGCCATGTGTTCAAAAACACCCAGCACACCAGGAAACTGATCATCTCAGGACTCGAACACTTGATGAGCAATCAGCTGAACAACAACACGATAATTAAACTTTGGACAAAATTAATTATTTTTAATATATCACTATGTGCACTCGAATATACGCTCGCCAACCACTTTATGTGGTACACTTCTTCAACTCTTCGTTAATACAAATATCAAATCAGCCAATCACATGGCAGCAAATCAGTGCAATTAGTCATGGAGACATAATCAAGACGACCAGCTGAAGTCCAAACTGAGCATCAGAAAGAGAGTATTGATGCCAGACAGGCTGGTCTGAGTATTTCAGATACTGCTGCTCTGCTGAGATTTTTACCATACAAAACCATCTCTCAGGTTTACAGAGAACGCTGAGCAAAAATGCCATGTTGACGTCAGAGGTCACAGTGAAGTGGTCAGACTGCTTTGAACTGATCAATCAAATAAGCACTGGGTACAACCAAGGTATGCAGAAGAGCATCTCTAAACGCACAACACATCAAACCTTAAAGTAGATGGTATACTACTGCAGAAGACCACACCAGGGACTATTCCTTTATGACAGGGTTTCTAGAGTGCGAGCGATTTGGTTGCACATGAGACTTAATTTCTCAGT
Organism: Neolamprologus multifasciatus; assembly: GCF_963576455.1. Taxonomy (NCBI): domain Eukaryota; kingdom Metazoa; phylum Chordata; class Actinopteri; order Cichliformes; family Cichlidae; genus Neolamprologus; species Neolamprologus multifasciatus. The sequence goes on from NC_140452.1 coordinate 29,360,268, forward strand.
GGTGCGACTACAAAAAAATCCTTGATCCAAGGTGCGACCAGCCTTTCGAGTAGAACAATTGATAATTTTTTCATTAAGTTAAGGCCTGATCCATCCAAAATTCATAGCCAGTGCTCTGACGGAGCCATCAGCCTCTCAGGTTATGTCTAACACTGGTCCGGAAACGGCATCAGGTAATGAGCCACATACGATCGACTTCGAGCCAGAGCCCACTGAAAGTAAAATTGGGAAAGTGTATACATTTCAAAGAGAGCGGCTTGACCAGTTTCCCTGGCTACAGTAAAGCTGACAACATGTTGCACTGCATTTACTGTCGTGAGTGTGGGAAGACTATGGCCGGCAGTACTGCATTTGTGACAGGTGCTAATACGTTTAGAATTGAAACGCTGAAAAAGCACAGTGTACATAGAAAACACATTATATGCAGCAATAAATGCACTGCCCAAGTGTCCCCTCTTCCCACTGCCTTTCAGTGGGAGTGAGGAGAGGGGACTGCCGCTCTGATGACTTGTGTGCAGGCAGCAGCAAACAGGTCATCAGAGGAGGCCAAGATGATGATTAAGTTTAACGTCGCCTACAATATTGCCAAAGAAGAAGTTCCGTTCACTAAGTTCAAGTCCGAAATAATTCTTCACAAGAAAAATGGCTTGAACGTAAACCCCACATACAGTAATGATGTCACATGCGCCCAGTTTATAGGTGTCATCCCAGACACATTGAAAAAAAAAGAAAAAAAGTGGAAAAAGGAAAAAGGCCAAGTTACATGAGTTGGTCATCTGAGAGGTGTGTGACTGCAATGGAGGATAGTCCATAAGATATCAAGCTGTTCAGATGTTCAGATTTTGAGATGTTCAGTTTGAAGCCTTTGAGGCACTTTTAATTTAGAATTTTTTTATTCATTTATCTTCAGATGTTTTAAATTTAAATTTCAGCTTTGCTCAGCACTTTAAGCACAAGCACTTTTTCAGTAACTTATCTTTCTTATAGAAATGCGCTCCAAATAAAGAACTTTGTGTTGACAAGATTGTTAGTTAATCATTTACAAATGAATATTGTCTGCATGGACAGCATTTTAATTTTTTTTAGTGAACATGTAAAACTGCAGTGTTAAGCGATGTGGTTGAATAATTTGGATGCACCTAACTTTTTGTGCTGGTACACCTAAGAAAAAAAGTTAGGTGCACCAGTGCAACCGTGGCAAAAAGTTAGTCTAGAGCCCTGTATGACCGTACTAATTTTCTTATGGCTGCTTGCAGCAGGATAAAATACAAATACATGTCATAAAGCTCAAATCATGTCAAACAGGTTTCTTGAACATGACAATGAGTTCACTGTACTCAAATGAAGAATTATGGCAGTTCTGCAAGCAAAAGTGGTTCCCCCCAGAGTAGCAAAGTGTAACTAATGTAGTGGCCAGTGAGCGTATAATTAATCTCTATGCCAATATTCACATGGTAAATCAAATCTGGTTCAATTCAAACTAAATATTATGAAGTGAACTATAAAGCAAAATATTATGTCCTCGTGATGGAGACAGATGACAGGGATCACATGAGTCCTTAATTAGCTGCTGGGCACAAAGGATATAGTTACAATGAGAATGAGTCAGTGGATCAGCACTGTTGTGTCTGGATCTGTAACTCCACTGTGGAGAAAAAAAAAGAAAAACTATGGCTCAGCAAACAAAGCAGTCATTAGAAGCCATTAGAAGTTATTAAGCCTTTGCCATTATAAATATTTGCATAGGGTTTTCATGCAAATACATATCGGACTCTATAGCACTCAACACAATGGTACGCTTAACAGCAGCGCTAACCATAGTTACATGACAGATGGATTGCAAAAGCATACTGCTAAAAAGCCTCGGAAATGTATGATTAAAGAACTGAAAATAATTCATGGCTCCTGTTATAATTGGTGAAAAAGCTGAACAGCGATCGTAGGATAAGAAACAGCATAAGTGAACCATGTCCCGCTGATGGATGCGCCAACACGCCACTCATAAGTTTCCCCTGAAGCCAAACTCCAGGAAGTCGAGCTCTCGAGTTTTTCCGATTATCAAGATTAGCCTTGGCTAACCACACACATAAACAGACACACAATTTGTTGTGTTCAGAAGTTCAAATTGATGCAGGAATGCGGAAGGCGGGGTGGAAGTCAACAGCTCAGGGTCATATGAGAGGCCTTATCCTTCTGCAAACACTGTACTGGTGAGCAAAAGTTAGAATGAAAAGCAGAGAGGAGACAAAAGAGGGGAAAAGGACACCAGAGGACAGACAAAAGGAAGAAAGACAAAAGACATGGAAACCCATGATACACACAAAAGGCTGACCGACACGAAGACAGTGAGAGTGATATCACTGAAAGTGTTGAATTGTTGTTTTACTTTGTTTCACCTTCTCAAGGATTTGCTTCTTTTTCTTAGTCTTTTTAAGTTTTCTACACATTTTACAAGCCGGTCAATCAGATAAACCAGACAACAAGTGGCAGGTTAATGAATGCAGGACAAAACTAGCAACAGGTGATCAGTACAAACAGATATAAAGCCAACGAAAAGCTGAGGTTTCAGGCCAAACTGAAAGTTACTCACATCCTCTAGGTGTGCTCGAATCAACCGATGGTTTTTACAGCTTTATAGTATCTAGATTATTCAAGTTCTTGAAAAGGCATGCTCGGAAAAGCTGAGCTTAAAACACAATATGTTCTTCTATCATCTATCATTGTTTCAGGTGAAAGCATCAGGGGCAGACAATATGACAGAGCAGTCAGATTATTTTGTGCCCTAAATTAAGCCTCCATTTTCCCAGATAGATTTCATACTCAGTGGCAGACAAAGCTACGCTGTGAAAGTGCAGCTCATAAGCAACCAATTTAAATGCAGAAAACTTGTCTATTGCTACTTTAAATCACCGACACAGAGCGGTGAAATGTGTAGAAAAAAAAAACGGGGCCTGTTCAACTTGCTAAAGAGGACCACTTAATTTCGGCTCGCCAATATACAGCACTGTGCAAAAGCCTCAAGTCCCTCCTCATTTCTGAAGTTCTTTCAGAGGTTTTTTTTGGCTGCTTTTTCACTCATTATCAGTTCAATCCTTGTACCTGACCATTTTTGGAGGAATGTTTCTTTTTGTTGTTGTTTATTGAGCCACTTAACACTTATTGAGCCTATAAATCACTCAAGCATAAAAGAGGCACCTAACTCAAGGGATGACCCTGTATTGTGTCTACTCATAACAAGAAGAAACTTTAAAAAAAGAAGAGCTTTGAACTTCCTAAAAGAAAGCCTGAGGAACTATTCCTCAGAGCTGCTTAAAGAAATTGAAAGAAAGCAAGAGTTCAGGCTGTGTGGAAGAATTAAAGCGGTTCTAAATATTGATGTTCACGCTCATTAGAACGGTACAAACTCTGCTTTCGCCTTATACACTTTATTTCTGTCAATAGAAAATTGTACTTAGTAGTCAGTATAGTCTTTTAATAATATAAGTTTGCATATGATAGAATACTGCATGATGACCTCTTTATGACTCAGACTGTTGTTTATAGTTCACTGTGACCTGTTAGTACCTGCTAGATAAGAGCTTAACAAGCAGTTTCACTTTGTGCCAGGTAGAGAAGCCTCTCCTGGCACACGCACACACGCACACAATGCGAGATGACTCAAGACTTTTGCACAGCAGTATTCACCCAGTTCATACTGAGACATGTTCCCATTAGCATTCCTTCGCTCCTTCGACCACACATTAAGGTTATATGACATAAATGTCGCCATGTACGGCATTTGCTTGCATACTTTTATCTTTACTTACGGCGTGTTTGATAGAGTAGTTCATGATGATGTAATCTTTTCCTATCGGCAGCCAGGAGCGGAGCGTGATGACGTCACGGTTCCGAAGTGGCTTTGGGCACTTCCCTGTTAACAAACAAGAGAAGTCAGGTGAACAAAACATCACAGAACAATCTGTACCTGAAGGCAATTTACATGTGTTTACATGCGAGTGTGCAACATACATGAGTAGTAACCAACGTCCGCATTGACCGTAAGCTTCCCAATATCGAAGGTCTCAATGACATTTGTGTCCCACTTCTTTCTGTATTCAATGTCATGGAGAACGTCATACATGGTCTCAGCTGACACATCCTTGCACAACATCCGACACTGAGAGAGGAAGAAGGACAGAAAGAGAAACAGCGGCTTCAATTTTAGGCAACAAAGGTAAATCCACAATGATATTACAGATTTGAGTCACACACACAAAGTTCCACACAGCTTATTCAAACTGTATTTAAAATACATAACTCTATGGCACCAGTATTGCACTTCTTTGAATTCATCGCTCTGGGTCTAATGCAAACTATGAGGTAGGAAAATCCATTAGAGTTTAATGAAGCTGCTCAGCATAAATTCAAAGTGAAGTAGTATACCACTGTTGAGGAGAGCTCAGGCCTAGTGATGCCAAGAAAGGTAAGTGAGACACAAAAACAAAGGCCAGTGAACACATCACAGACTCAAATACCTGGAAATTAAACATATGCACACACTCACTGCACCCATGTGGACCCCACACATGAAAGAAACACGAATGGCAACTGATGTGTAAATGATTAGACATCAGATGGTTGGAGAGCATCAGTATTGGAGAGCAGAAATGGGAACTGTGTGTGTGTGTGTGTGTGTGTGTGTGTGTGTGTGTGTGTGTGTGTGTGTGTGTGTGTGTGTGTGTGTGTGTGTGTGTGTGTGGCAGAGAGACAATCAGTACAGACAGGCCACTGACCATAGATGAGTCATTACCGAGACCCAAGCTCTTAAATGGAAAACACATTCACCACAAGACAGAGATGGAGAGACTTATGTCAAAGGGTTGTTGCTTTTTTTCAAGAGTGCAGCAGTAGCAAGAGCTCTGAATGCCACCTTTTTTAAAAAAACTTTTTGTGGTTCTGTCTGAAACAAATGACGTGTGAAGTCTCGTGTGCACTAGAGCACCAGCTTTTAGACTAAAACAACCTTCCTCGTATCAGTTATGCTGTGCACACTGAATAGAAGTGTAAAACTTACCGCGTGGCCACGTTATGCTACAGAAAGACCATCTGCAGGTAGAGCTGCTTTTTCCTGACGGTTTCTCTCGTTTTCTGTTGTGCATATTCCTTTCAGACGTTTCATGTTGACATCTAAGACTGACTTACAATTACTAGGAAGTTTTTATTGCACTTAAAGCAACATAACACATTGCTGTCACCTCGAGGAGGCTGGTGGTGGTTAGTGGCGTCTGTTTGCTTCTTTGCTTCACTTCATGTCTACCCCAGAGGGGAGACACACAGTGAGTTAATGAGCAGGAAAACAGCAGTAGAGAGTCTAGCTGAAATGAAACAACTGCACATAAATGCACGGCTTCGGCAAAGTTGGTCATCTACTAATCAGAACATCAGTAGTTTAATCCCCAGCTTCTCTAGTTTGCATGCCCGAGTATCCTCGGGCAAGATACTGAACGACAGGTTGTCTCCAATGCGTCCATTGTGTGTGAATGATTAGAAGCACTTAGGTATTGAAAACGGTGCTTGTATGAATGGGTTTGTAGTACGAATGTGTTTTGAGATATATATATATATATATATATATATATATATATATATATATATATATATATACACCAGTCCACAAACCTATTAAATAATATATTGTAGTGACACTTTGGTTCATTGGTTCAATGTGTTCTTTTGTCTGAAACAGAGAACGTTGTTCCTCGGTGGGAAAGAAGGTCGTAGGTTAAAATCCACAGGATAACATGCAAATTCCACACAAGAGTTTATATGCTCTCCCCGTGTCTCTGTGGGTTCTCTCCTGGTTCCCCAGGTTCCTCCAACAGTCCAAAGACATCAGTGTTAGGTTCTTAAGTGATTCTAAACTGGCTGTAGAAGTGAATGATTTTCAGTTTCTATGTGTTAGCCCTGCAACAGACTGGCAACCTGTTCAAGTTATAGGCTATAGGCTATAATGGATGGATGGATGGATGGACCCTCGTACAAGTTATAGGCAAAAAAATTAGGAGTGGTGCTTCGATTAATACCACAGCCAGTTGATTGTTTGCATAGCATGTCACAGCTTATTAATGAAACCATAGAGACTCCTGGCTATGTTTGGCATAGACGGCAATACACCCCAGGTAAGCCCTTGAGTAACAGTGTTGCCAAAGTTACAATTGCCAGGAGAAATTAATCTCAATAATAACAGGGTGAAAGGCAAGTGGTAAAGGCATGTCGAGTTATAAAGCATAAGAGACACAAAGGCAATGAGGGAAAAAAGAACCCAGCACTTGATTGAGAGCAAATTAGAAAGAAATGGACCAAGGGAAGTTGTCTGCCCCAGATAAATTTTAACTCCTGTTATTAATCAGTCCAGACAGTTAAAAGCTCCGCGTAGCCTATCTTCCATCACTGCTTCCCTTCAGGCTTCATTTAGGAAAATTATCATAAACTGTATCCCACATTTGTCTGTACACCTGTTTTAAACTCGAGGTCTCCTCTTTAATAACAATAACTATTTGAAATTCAAAATGGTCCGCACTGGTCTGATACATGGACAAGTAACCAGGCCCAACAAAGAAAAACAGACATTCATACACAAAGCCAGGTTAGAATCACTAATTACATGCATTTGGACTGTGGGAGGAGGCCATAGTGCTCAGAGAGAAACCACACTGGCACAGGAATAACATTCAAACGCCACACAGAAGCCCAGAGCGTCTTTACTGAGAGGCAATGATGTTTATTGCTCTGTTGGAAGCATCATGAGGATATCTTTTAATTACATGTGCACACAACCTGTCAGGTGTATATCATTAGATTTTTTCCATCAACTAAAATATTGGTGAGTTGCAATTTTTACTCCTAGAGGACAAGTCAGGGAATTAGGACATACTTTTGGAAAGTTACCATCAAATACTCACCTGAACATATAATGATACATGACAATGGAAAGAAAAAAAACAAAAAAAAAACAGGTTGGAGCATAAAAATGAGGACACCAAACGTTTTAAGACAAGATCCCAAAAATCATTAATTGTCCTGAGACTAGACATCACTGCCTTCCCAGTGTCTTATTTTGGCACACAACCCACATGTTCGAAAATGTTTGTTTACCAGCTCCAGATTGGAGCCTGTATAGCTTTATATTTCATATTTCTGTATAGTTTTCATATTCATATGCTGTTCATAGCCTGTACATAGTTTGTACACTCACTACAGCCTGTACATACTTATAGTTATAGCATATTCATAACATACCTTCATACCGTGTACATTGCAACATACCTATAACAGACCCATTTCTGTAATATATCTATATATCTATATTATTGCTAATATATATTTTGTAATATATCTATATTGTGGCTAAAGCACTTTCTGGATGGATGCAAACTGCATTTCGTTGCCTTGTACTTGTGACATGTGCAATGACAATAAAGTTGAATTCTATTATAATTCTATTCTATCAGCTTTAGCTGTAGCTCTCACACAGGAACACAGTCTCACATGACTCTGCAACAGTCACACTGTGCAACAAAGGAAACTGTAAATGCTAAATTGTAATGACATTCCCAGAAACAGAACCCTCGGTGAGATCGAGGAAATGCAGACTGAGTGCAGAGAGCAGGTCAATACAGACTGAAAGCTGATAAAATAGAAAAAACCAACAACAAAAAAAACCCAGGAAGGTTGTGCAAGCACATTAGTGTTACTATTGTAACCTTATTGTTAGCCTAATCAAGAAAGAGGTGATTTCATAGTTCACATGAGTAGCGGATTGCTAGTTCACTTAAGCAACAAACGGCACGCAAAGTTCAGAAGAACTGAGCACGAATAGCACCTAGCTGTGTTTCGCAAAGAGCACAAAAAAAGCTCTTCAACTGAAGTAGTGGGTGTGTCACTGGACTTGGACAAGTAGATCCCAACCAATTTATAGGTCGATATTCGCTATCAGTATCCATATTTATCCACTGGTTTGTCCACCAGAGGACACTCTGCAACTTCTTTGTTGGATCAACTAGAGCAGGGGTCTCAAACTCCAGTCTTCGAGGGCCGCTGTCCTGAGCCAAGTTCTATAGAGTATTGCTAATGACCTACTAATTGTATTCAGGTGTGTTACAACAGGGTCACATGGAAAGGTTTCAGGACAGCCGCCCTCGAGGACTGGAGTTTGAGACCCCTGAACTAGAGGGTAAAAAAAGTAAAAATAAATAATTAAAAAACATTTTGTGTGTCAAAAAACAAGCTCTGACATTAAAATCCTGCTTGTAACCATAGCAATAATCCTCTATATATCACAGCATGACACTCTGAAAGATAATGTCCTATTTATGGTGTATTGCTGTTCGAACCATTCTGATTTATTTTAACAGTGTAGTCAAGGAGGTTTTACACATTTATTACCAAAATAAAAACTAGACAAAAGATAAACGCCTCCTTTCCACCAATTTGGTGCTGGAACCAAATCTAGATCCAGTTTCATGCATTTCCACTGAAAAGGTAGTGGCACTTTTACAGAACAATTCACAGATCCAGTTCAGAGATTCTTCAATGATTTTCTTCCAGGGAATATTAGAACAGTTTTGGTTCATAAACCAATTGAATTGTGGGTTGGGTCTCAAATGGCACCAACACCCAACCAGATCAGCATCACCACTGGAACCACGTTGCTGAAAAAGCGTTAACAGAGTAGAAAATAAAAAAAGACAGAATACAGCATGATGGGATTTTTCAGAATAATGCTTCTGCACTAGAACTGTGATGGGTGGACTCCAAAAGTGCGTGTAAAGAGATTAGCAAAGTCTGTGCAGGTCACAAAAGACCAGAGAGAATAACGGATGTCTTGTGTCCACAGGCAAACTGAAACAGGAGTAGCAGGAAGAAGGAAAAACAAAATGAAAAGTCAAAGGGAGAAAGCTGCAGGGAGCAAGACATTCAGCACAGAATGAAGACATACAGCCAGCTACGTACACGTGTGTGTAATTCTATTACAAACTAATTCAGTAAACTCGATAGATGAAGCAAAGAGGGCAGGATAGAGGGGGTGAAACAGAGTTCAGAAAGATAAAATAGACATGGCGGAGACAAGCAGGCATAGATGGACAAACAATAGGTGTGTGCAGACGGCAGTCTTTTCAATAAGTTTGTCCACAGGGTCCCCTCTCTGCCTACTCATAACACCCAGTGACCTGCGATCCCTGCACATCCAGCCCACTCCCTCTACTTTTCCTTCTCTCTCTTATTCCCTGTCCCACCCACTCTTCTTCTCTTCTTGCCACCCTCTCCCTCTCCTCTTCTAATCTGTCATCTCCCATCATTTGTTCCTCTGGGTGCTGATACGTGAAAGTAAATTTGAAAAAAAGAAGAAGAAGGAGAATAAAAACAGAAGGGGAGTGACTCAGAGCTGGGCTTCCCTCTTCGTCAGCATGAGAGAAGGCAAACCCTGGGAGTATGTTTGTGTGTCTCTGTGAGTGTGTGTCGATGTAGGCAGGAGGATGACCCATTCACAGTAAATAAAAACTACCCACATTTTAATGCACACACACTGAGTGTTGTATGTGAAGTCGCGTGCTGATCGATGATATTAAATTGCTGGTTAGAATGAGCACAGGCGTGACTGAACTGTGAGGTGATCACTGATTAATATGGTAGGGGCAATGATGACGATGATGATGAGGCTAATGATAATCGGGGCACTAATGATGATGATGATCGCCAGCCTGTTCCCCTTCTCTCACTCAAATGGGCATATATCTATCTTTGTTGCTTTTTAAAGCTACACGCAAGACAGGCAGAGAGGTTACATTAGAGATGCACGTCTTTATTCTGTCTAGAAACAGAACAGCTGTAAGTACCACACTGACTCACAACTACATTTGTAATGACATAATTGTATATACAGTACATTTGCAGGGTGGAAGATTGGGTATGTGAGAGTGAAACAAAAGGGGAGATGAGACAGTGGTGCACAATGCAAAACCCCCAGCTTTTGTCATATTTACATAAAGATAAACTTCCAACTACAGATAGAAGCCCCACCCAAACTTCAAACATGTGTGCGTGCACTTTCCACTTCTCGCTGTTTGCAGTCTGCAACTGTCAAGATAAAACACACCTGCCTGATGTCAGGGAGAAACGCCTGAATAAGCAGATCCCTACCCTCTGCACACAGGATATACCCTGAGGAATTACACAGGAGAATGAGGCGGCTTTATAGGCTCTTGATTGGCCTGTACACTACACACACACACACACAAACACAAAGAAGCTTGCTAATAGGTAAGAAGATGGACAGAGGGGGCTGGGAAAAGCCCTGTGCTTTTGTAGCTTCTGCACATGTTGATAACACCTCTATGTACACACGCACATATGCACACAAGCTAACAAGACTTTATTTAACAAAGTAAACACCGAGTGGCTCGCTGACTCTCTTCAGACCTGGATACAATAGCAGGACACACACATATAAAGCGGAGGATGGGTTTCATTTGTATCTTTCTATATGTAGTCAGTTCTGGTCAGATTAGCAAGATGGACGGGTTAAAAAGTGGAAAGGACCTTCCTGAGATTTCGGGCCGTGAGGCCAAACATTTCTGTGTGTGTGTGTCAGACAGTGAAAATGCTAAAAGAGGTCTTTAAGCCTGATAAGCACTAAATTAACAGTCAGTCAGGTCTCCTGGCAGCATCTGCAGCTCTAAGATGAAGTAACAGTACGCACTGCCAAAGCTGTGGCCTCCAAGTGAAAGGGTGAATTTTCGATTTCTTTATTTACAGTTTACACTTGGGTGCAGGTCTCAATCAAACTGCTCCCTGCTAGCTTCTACTAAACTTCTAAACTTTCGAGCTTGAATGTGTGGAAATACAATCATGTGCTGAAGAGAGAACTGGGTGTTTTGCCACAAGTGTGCTGTGATAACACTGTTTAAATTAATCCCCCCCCCCCCCTTCTCTGATTCCCACAACATAAACAAAGCATTATTAACGACTGCGGTCAGTCATTGTTTGACTCGGGTACACGGCAGATTCTCAGAGGCTACAAGCAGCGCCGCCGTCCTAATAATGCCTCCATGTCAACTCCCAGGACAAACGCTCACACTTGACGAAAACTGCCACGACTGCTGTTTGAGCAGATAACAGAGTTTGCTCACAGTTTCACATGGAGCTCACGTTACCTTACCTAAACAACTAACCAGGAACTACTAGATTGTTCCACCTGGGGCACAGTGTCCTATTAATGTAAACCGATGCTCTTCAGAGGACTGGAGGGCGATTTAGTTAAATGAGAATTACACACACAAAACACACAAAAGGTGATCAGAAAAGAATGTAGTCAGTAAACTCCAAGACTGACAATGGATTTAGAAGCAGCAAGCGCTCACACTGAAGGTAATTATTGAACCGATGGCCAAACAAACTGATCAATCCTGTCTATTTGCCCATGACCTAACCGACTGCTCTCCCACTATTGTCAGCAGCTCTATTTGAGCCTGCGCTTTTGCAGACTTCCATTTGTTTTGAATGGATGACAAACTGTGTAGTACTCAGCACTCTACATAATACGCTTTTGCAGTGGCTTGAAAATAGTTTCGCTGGCAAAAGGCGACATGTCTCCAGAGAACTAAGCCTGCCTCCTGAGATTTCATCCAGCTCTCACTTCTCTTTAGTGCAGGACTTTTGTTTGTTTGTTTGTTTGTTTACTGTGGGCATCAGGCATCAATTCAATTCATTACCTAAAACAGGATGTGGTTACTACAATGCATTTTTTAAAAAGTTCTTGTCTTTACCTCCAAGCCCTCTACCTAGACTGCTACAGTCATATTGGGCCATTTATTAAAACCGATTTGCTTACTGGCTTTACAAGGAGCAACACAGAGAGTGCTTTCTCATTTCAAATGTGTTTCTGGGATGTTTGGAGAGCGAAGCTGCAATAAGAGCACGCAGCAGAGAGCAATGCTTAAAGGATGTCAGCAACTTAAATCATATGGGAATTTAGACGGGAGCACTTTCCTGCCAACTGGATTATGCAGCAGGGTTTTATATCGCTCCCCTTCCCCTTTGTCTTTGTACTGTTGCCACATGACCACATCCACACTACTTTCCATTATTTCCCACCAGTACCTGATGCCCAATAGAAGCGCACAAAAAGTTCTATTCATACCTATGTGGTTAAATTGTCTCACCTTAATTTTGTGGATGGACTTCCCCTCCTCCAGAGACTGGGCCCACACAGTGACGACCCCTTTGTTGTAGGTCATATTCCAGCCCTCTTCGCACAGACACTCGGCCTTGAAGCTGGCAAACGCCTGGTCGTCCGGGATTGTCACAGTCTGTCCAGACATGGCTTCTTGTTACCGCGAGGAGTTGATAGGAGAGCGAGGGATGTGGTGGGATGCGTGGGGATGAGGACTACAGAGGAGACACGTTGAGCTGGGGAAGCCGGGAGTCGAGTTTCCCTCCTCTTCTTCTTCTGTGGGAATAACTTGTCTAATTCAATTTCCTCCTTGCAACAAGCTTTTGTAGTCGGCTGCAGCGCGTCTTGTGATGGTCTGCGCGCGTGCTTGTGTGTGTGAGTCTGTGTGCGCGCGCTTTCAGGGTCCAATAACCGCAATCCACCCTGCACAAACTAATGTAGCAGAGGTGCAGGCAGAGAGAACAGGTGAGCTGGAAACAGCTGGGGAGGGGGAAAGGCAAAGAAGTGCGTAAAATGAGATGGGCGGATCAGATCAGAGCTCTGAGCCGCGGTTTAATAAGTTTCTGACCGCTCCAGCAGCCCTCTCAAACAGCCGCTCTTTAAGCAAACCATATGTTTCTGTGTTTCCGCCTGTCACTCCCCGTTTCTGTCTCTTACCTTCTGCCTCCACCTCCCCTCTCTTGCCGTCTGCGCGTCTCTACGCTTCTCTCTCTCTCTCAGTTGTTGTTTTTTAAGGGTTTATAAGAAGCTGGTTTCCAGAACATCTCCATCGCTGCGTCGCCGCTGTGGCAGGTGGTAAAGGGGATGCGGTGAGAAATATGAGGAAGAGGAGGAGGAGGAGAGGTTGGGCGGTGGGAGGAGGAGGAGAGTCGGACTGCACAGGCAGGAGACCAGCCACAGCCACCGTGAAAGCTCCTCCCTTTGTTGCCTTCAGCTGCTGCTCGTAAAGCTCAGAGCTCTGCATTGTTTTAACGGGAAGACTGCAAAGGCAAGAAAGATAATTAAGCCTCTGAGTATAAATTACAAACAGATACTTTGAAAATGTTTTTGCATAACGGTTAAACTGGTCCAGGAAACAAACAAAGCCTAAAACAAAGAAAAACGGCGATCAAAGCCTAAAGCTCTGATTTGTGACATTTTTCATTAAATAAACTCTGCTTAAATGGAGATTTAGGGACTATAAATGCATTTTATTACTGATTTTTTGGTATGTCTTATAAGCAGAGCTGCAGACTTAATCAGACCATCGAAGCCATTTTAATCTATAAGTTATCATCTGTAATAAATATGTCATATTCCGTAACACACCAGCTGATTTGGCAAAATGGGGAAACGAAGGAAAACAGAACTCCGTGAACAGCACTTTGTGGAAACTGTATTTGCTTTTTAGCCACATCTGTGTTTGATATCAAATACTAAGCAGACTGTACAGGCTGACCAGGGCGACCAGACCCCAACAAACTAGCACAGAGTTTGTGTGGTGCAAAGTGTTCCTTTACAGTCCGGGGTTATCTTGTCAGACATATTATATTTAAATAAAACGTTTCCAAATCAAGTTAATATGATAATAATACCAGGAAGCTGAATTTTGTTCCCTATATGACTTTATGGTAACTTTCAGCGTAGCACTGGACAGCGGAACCGTCGCTTGACTGCAATATTGGATTAGTTAAAAGCCAGCCATGTCCTGCAGAGCCAGTCAAAATGTGGAACATTGTCTCAAGATGTTGGAAAGGACGACAGGGAATAAAAAAAGCCAAGTTAGATGTTTCTCCCTCTTTTTTTAAATTACTACAGTATTTGAATGCAATCAGCGTTATCGCGTCACACTTTTTTTTTGAAAAATACGGTTCACGAAACAGCGGGAGCGCGCATGGCAGTTTTGGCTGACGTGTTAGGTAGCGGGGAATTTTCACCTGACAGCTGTGCACTTTAAAAGGGTCTTTACGAACACGGACTGAAATAACAGGGTTAAACGTCCAATCGTGTGTAGTTTTCAGAGTGTTTTCAGAGGTATACTTACTTTTTTTCAGCCTTTATCTCTCTGATTTTCTCTTTCATTCGTCTTTCTTTTGTTACAGGGTGTAAGTCCATGTCCTCTTCCAGTTTGATCTGTGGGTGTTTTGAGATATTTTAAGACAATAAATAACGTTAACCTCAGTTTTTTTTCTATGTTCTGTTTTCCATCTTTCACTCTGCCTTGCTCTAGATGGCTAAAATCCTTATTTGTAGTCATAGTAAAAAAGAAAATGACCATAAAAACAATCTGTTTCTTAGCAGGTCTTAAAATGAGGTAAATACAACATCAGATGAACTACATATTACATACATATATCACATGTTATCATGTGCAACACTGATATGATACACCATGTCATTATTTATTTTACAAAGCTACGCCAAAATGCAGTTTACAGTGTGTTGAAAACTAAAACAAAAGTACACCCTTATTGCTTTAATGGGAATTTAGAAGATATGTTGCAGCCAGGTGCTACTAATCAAATGCACTTGATCAAGAGGTGTTCACAACAGCAAGTGTGCGCATCTCTGTAAAAGCAGCTTTGTCAGCTTGCAGGTCTGAAAGCTGTTTGTTAACACAATACCAACTAGAAAAGACATCAACAATCATCTTTGAGAAGAAATGGTTGCTTCCCATCAATCTAAGAAAGGTTATGAGGCCATAATGAGGCCGAACAATTAGAAGCCCGTCATTTTACAGAGAGACAGATGATTGTCAAGTGGAAAACATTCAGTGCAGTTGCTAATCTTCTCAGTAGTGAACATCCCAGCAAATATGCCCAAAGATCAAACTGTGCAATGCTCTGGAAAACTGCACAAAACCCAAGAGCTACGTCTCAGACTCTTCAGGCCTCCGCTAGCATGTTACATGCTAATGTTCATGGCAGTACAATTAGAAAGGACCATCCACAGGGAATCCACAGGACCTGGGCACGTTGCAATCACTGAAACAACCATGAACTGTGTACCAAAGTATTTTTGAATCAAATGTGAAGCCATCTGCCTGACAGATAAAGCTTGGCTCAAATTGGGTGCACACAACCTCAGACGAACAACAACATAACATATTAAATAATGATCTCAAACACATTCTGCTGCAAATCTGCATCCAAATGGCTAGGTGAAAAGATAAATGTAAAAAAATAACCAAGGTGTTGCAACGGCCCAGTCGACGTTTAGATCTCAACCCGATTGAAATGCTGCGGTTGGACCTTAAGAGAGATGTGCATGAACCAATGTCTGCAAACCCTCAGTGAAGTGAAGCAACGTTGTAAAGCGGAGGGGGCCAACATCCTTATCAACAGTGTTGTAAGAACCTGATAAAGTTATTGCTGCTTCTACAAGCTACTGAATCATGAGGTGTTCTTAGTTTCCACACACTTTGTGGTTCATCTGAGGCCATAAAAACCCACTAAGAACCAGATCATTTCTATTATGTTCTTATATGTCAAACCTTAGAAATGAGAGAATATGTACTTTTTTCCTTTAATGTTTTCCATTTAAATTGTGAGCTGTGACCTCCAGAAACAGTTGAGCAAAATGAGACTTTCCTTTTTTAAGATGATTTAAGAATCTTCTGTCATAATTGCTATAGAAGTTTATTAAAAACATTACAGTGCAATCATTGCTAGGGTTCTGCAGAGAAAAAAGATATATAGTTTCAGCTGCGATTCTCCTTCTGTCTGACATGCCGAGCTAGGACATTTTACCCCAACTCAGAGGTTAAAACGGGCAGCTTCTAATAGAGAAGAACAGGAAAACCGAGGGTGAAGGGTCAAATACAAAAGAGGGGAAATTTCATGAAGCTCTAATTTTCTCTGTTAGTGCAGTAAGGCAGCTTTCTTTTCTTTTCTTTGTTGCTATTTCAGTGCAATTTAATGACTAGTTTCCCCACTTCATGTACAAGTTGGTAAAAATTATTTTAAAATTATTGTCATGCATTGCAACCTAACCAAAATTATGCAACAGAGCAGTAGACATATTAACATATCTTGTGTAATTATGAAGTTTTGCTGCACTTTGTTCAGGTCAGCCAGCTTCAGGGTTGTTCTTTGACACATTTTTGCTCCCAGGGAAAATTTCTCAGGCAACTGATTTACTAGAAATGAGTAACTGGTTTCACCTGTGTTAAAAAAAATCAATTTTGGCAAATGGATAATGGAGCTGATTGTCTCAACATTTGAAGCAGCTAAAAATATCCAACCAGTATCCATCACCACGCAGTGATAGAAGGTTATAGAACAAATACAGAGCTAACATATTAACTGTAGCTGAGCTTCTGTGCAGAGATTGTATATTCAGCTTTCTACAATGGCAAACCCACAGTGACTGGCTGGTAGGTCCCAGTGGATTTACGATGGGGGAGCATGAAGTCCTCTATGATTCATGGCTGCTTAGGCTCAGTGAGTCCACTGCCAACACACACTGCACCCACCTGGTAAATCGCAGCTATGGATGCCCACTTGTGTATGTAGGGATGGGACTGGTTCCTTTTTGTGTTTCAGTCACAGCAAAATGTCATTTTCAACATCATTACATTACTTCCCCTGAGAACACACTGTACCTTTAGTGGTGACGTCATCATTTTCAAGCAGTAGATGTAGAGGAAAATGCTACCCAGTGCAATAAACCACAGATACTGGAGTTTATCACTCCCATGGAGGAAATGGTCTTTCTTTCTGACATACTAATGCTTTTAAAAACATTTTCTGCTGCAACATCTCAACAGGAGATAATAAGATAAAGACATGGAAGACTGGTGATCTATCCATATCAGTAACATCGGCAGGTTTCTAGTGCAGGAAGTAATAAATTCAGCCCTCGTGTTTGCACTACAGGTTGCTTTCATGAGTATTTCTGTGTTTTTGTGGTGGGGGAATTTTTCCTCATTCCAACAATATAAACAAAAACATTCATTGTGCTTTCCGCAATGACTAGTAATCATTTTGTCCTACTGTTCATTTACAGTACAGGAAAGGTTTTATTTGGTTATGATTGTTTTGCAAGAAATACTTCAATCACAGTGGGGTAGTCTTGATTAAAATGTTATATGAGAACTGTGGCACCATGTGTGACCAGATGTTGGCATGTAGTCGTCGCCAGACTGTCATCAAACGTGTGAAGTTTGGGACAGACTGGACAAAATACATTTTTAGAGATGTAAATCTTATGTCCAGTGGTCAAAATTCCTTCAGTGGTCCCTTCCTGAAGTAACCCCAAAAAGTTCCTGAAGTAACCAAATGGAATTTAACCAGTGGCCTCTCACTTTGCAGGTGAATGTGTAAACCAGCAATACCTGGAAAACACTAAAACTGTGCCAAAATGTTATTTTACATTCAAAATGGGGGACTTCCAGACTTCCTCTTTGGATTGGGTTCATTAAATCTATGTGTAATAAATGTCATACATGTATTTCAAGCTTTGAATAAGTTGGTAGAAGTTCATTAAAATTTCTTAAATGGTGCTGTAGATCCATTTCTGCAGTGCCAGTGACTTAAAAATATGTTAATTTTCACCAGATCTGAAGAATGCAAAAAAAATCATTAATTTGTAAGCATGTTTGGTGCATGATATATTTGATTGACTAAAAATATTATTATTATTATTAGTAGTAGTAGTAGTAGTAGTAGTGTTGTTGTACAATGGGGCCTTTCCACTGACGCTGCACTCCCCTGTGAATGTCCAGCTCCCAGCTAAAATGTGTATTTTGCGCCATCTGGCGGTCAGGATTATAAGGTCGGTGCTTTATCATACCCTTAAACTGTGCAGTGTAAAAACCAAAACACGTGTTGCTGGGAAAAGCACAGGTGTATTAATGACAAGTACATTCCTGTCAGGTGAGTTCCTGTGTTCAGACTCTCACTGGACCAGAGCCATCATCTGTTACACCCATGAGTCACCTTACTTAATGACTCTCACGTTTGCTGCGTGGAGGCCTCTGTGTCGCATTTCTCACAATAAAGATCTGCCAGGAATTTTGGAAAAGCTTACTGTCATCCGAGCAAATTTTTTTATTCATTTGTCACAAACGATCGTTAGAAGATCTGATGGTTTAAATATCCATTTTTTTAAAGTGTTGTTTATCCACAAAATTGGCTCCATAACCATCCATTCGTGTCACAGTGCAATCATGGTTGCAATGCAGCAGCGATCATCATTGACAGGTTGCTCAAGTCTTAAAAGAGAATTAAGTTGTATTTTTTTTATGTATATATATTTTAAATTCTTATTAATAAAGTACCTCTATAAGTAACAAGTCTTTAATTAGTAGGGCACTACTGCTAATAAGCAGCTAAACAGCATCTTCAATGTTATTAGAAAAGAGCTGTTATCCAGTAGTTTAAGATAAAAACTGGCCAAAAGAATGCAAAGTGAGGATTTGCGTTGGAAGCATTCTTTGGAGTGGTCTTTGTTCCTTTCTCAGGATTAATTCCAATGAAAACTGAGAAATCAGCTCTTGTGTGAGTGAGTTATAGTGCCTTTTACTTCAAATGTCCTTACAGCAGCCTAGCACACACTAAAAGATTTCTTTCAGAACAGACAATCTTGTAATCTTTTTTATTAAAGTTTTTGAAATCAGACAAACACTCCCGTTATTGTGCAGACTCAGCACAGAGCATCAAAGAGTTGATTTGTAGTGTGTCACATCATTGATAACATCAAGAAAACTGGACAGTTAAAGGATTTTTCTTTATACATTAAAAAAATTAATTGTTTGATGATCTGTTGCCACCGATTGACAGCACGGTGGTTAGCACTGTTGCCGCACAGCAAGAAGGTCCTGAGTTCAATTCCACCATCAGGCCGGGGTCTTTCTGTGTGGAGTTTGCATGTTCTCCCCGTGTTTGCGTGGGTTCCCTCCGGGTACTCCGGCTTCCTCCCACCGTCCAAAGACATGCAGCATGTGGGGATAGGTTAATTGGATAATCCAAATTGCCACTAGGTGTGAATATGTGAGTGTGAATGGTTGTCTGTCCCTGTGTGTTGGCCCTGCGACAGACTGGTGACCTGTCCAGGGTGTACCCCGCCTCTCGCCCTATGACAGCTGGGAAAGGCTCCAGCGCTCCCCGCGACCCTGAAAAGGATAAGCGGAAGCGAATGGATGGATGGATGATCTGAAATGTTTAAGTGTGACAAAGTAATACAAAAAAAAAAGATTTTTCACACCATTGTCATATAAAAGACTTACTTCCTTCATTCTGTTCATTGACCCCATTGTGGACCACTAAAATTTTGTATACTATGTAGTATATACATATATATATGTATGTAATATATATTTATTTTATTTATTAGTTTTAGGGTTTGTTTCGTTTTTTGCACTACATCAGACAACATCAAAATAGTGTTGACATTTTTGTTATTTGTGTTTTGTAATCTTTATAAAAACCTAGAAAAAAACACCTCTTAATCTTTGGTATATGGCGAGGCGCTGTGGACATCCAAGTTTGTGATTGTGTAGATTTTTCACATCAATACCATGGTTGCATCTACTGAAAATCTCTGTGAAGCTTAAATCTCAGTGACCTTGACTTCAAGGTCAGAGGTCAACTTTTCTGAAAATCAGAGGAGTTTCACATTTATAACACAGGTATGTCTACTAGGAGGCTGAAGGGTAGCACTATATATTTATAAACAATCAAAAACAACAATTTATTTCCAATTTGTATGGAATTTATTTCTGTAAACATGGTGTTTTAGGTCGGATTAAAGGACTGATGTGATGGTAAGGTGTCCGCTGCTCTGCTTTGAATATTGGTAGGCTTTTTTTTTATAAACTTTCACAAAAATTGCTAGTTCCCCTAGAGTTTTGGCCACCCCAGCAATCAGAAGATTTCCCTATGAGCAAGCATTTAGCGACAGTGGGAAGGAAAAACTCCCTTTAAAAAGGAAGAAACCTTCGACAGAACCAGGCTCAGGAAGGGACAGTCATCTGCCGCGACTGGTTGGGGTGGGGGGAGTGAAAATTTAAAAAAAAAAAAAAAGCCAAAGTGATAATTATTGGAGCAGCTTAATTAATATTTCCAGTGTAATTTTCTGTTAATATCCTTTTAAAACCCCAGTTTGTGTTTTTATCACTTTTGTCCAGGGTGGAAGATGTCATGCTGGAGATTGACTCTGTATGGTTTTTCAATGTTGATACTTGGGAACCTGTTGGAGAGGCCAGGGCTGAAAAAGGGATGCCTTAGAACCTGAGAGGGTGTTATCCGCTGGTGTGCATCCAAGGCCAACATGTCTTTAATTAGGCTGACAAATAAGCGTTGGCCATCTTCAGGTCCTCGTCTAAACATCATTATTTGTTCGAGGTCATCCAGACGTGTCAGTTTTATGTATCTTGTCTCCAAAGATTCATATCCTGTCTCATATTTAAATTGTTGGGCGGTCTTAAATGTCCAGCGTTGTTGGTTGTAGTTGTCTTTTGTGAAATAATCTTCAGTGTACACGCCAGGATCGAGAACATGATCTGGCAGCTGACCCTGAGTCTCTATGATGAATTTCAAAACATCATAATATTTTTTTCCTGGGTACAGTGGCACCCCTGTAACAAGCTCCACAGCCACCAGCCCCAGAGACCACATGTCACTTGCTTCGTTATAAGGAAGGCCAAGCATAACCTCAGGTGCACTATAACCAACTGTCCCCACACGGTCACCAGGCATCACTGCAGACGCAGGACATGCGAGGCCAAAGTCTATAAGTCTGACTTTGACTGGAGACTCATAGCGATTTACAACCATGATGTTTCCAGGTTTGATGTCAGCGTGCACTATTCCCAAAGAACCCAGGTGGGACAGAGCATTTGTGAGTTGACCTAAAATTGGCCTGACTTCGCTTATGGGGAGACGCCGGTTATTCGGGTCCCGTATGTAGTCCCACAGGCATTGATCGAGGAGTTCAAATTTCAGGCAAACCCGCTCTCTGTCAAGGAAAAAGCCGTTCCATTTAACAATGTTGGCGGCATCTGGATCCAACCTTCTCAGCTGCTCCAGGATGAAAATTTCCTTTTTTGCCTGTTGCAGAATATCAGTGCGGTTCTTGTTCACCTTAATAGCCACAGCTCGGTTGGTCTTGGTATCACGGCATTTGGCTACAATACCAAAGCCCCCTTCTCCGAGGAAAGCCTCTACCTTGTAGTGGTTTCCCAAAATGCTCCCTTCAACTATTTCAAGCTCATCTGAGCTGAAGGATGGGCTGGCTGACGTGTGTACGAATACTTGCTGAGAAAATTCAACCGAGTTTTGAAAACTGCAGTTGATTTTCTCTGATCTCTTGCATTTCAAGTTTGAAGGGTACTGAAAGACCACAGGGTTTTGTGGTCTTTCAGCACTCATGTCAATGCAAGGGGAACTCTTAGGGTTGAAAAAGGGATGCCGGAGAACCTCCGACGGTGTTATGCGCTGGTTTGCATCCAAGGCCAACATCTGTTTAATTAAGCTTACAAACAAACGTTGGCCATTTTCAGGTCCTCTTCGAAACATCATTACTTGTTCGAGGTCATCCAGACGCGTCAGTTTGATGTATCTTGTCTCCAGGGACTCATATCCTGTCTCGTACTGAAATTGCTGGTCAGTCTTAAATGTCCAGCGCTGTTGGTTGTTGTTGTCTTCAATGAAATAATCTTCAGTGTACACGCCAGAGTCTAGAACATGATCTGGTGGCTGACCCTGAGTCTCTATGATGAATTTCAAAACATCATAGTCTTCATTTCCAGGGTAGAGTGGCACCCCTGTAACAAGCTCC
Organism: Neolamprologus multifasciatus; assembly: GCF_963576455.1. NCBI lineage: Eukaryota > Metazoa > Chordata > Actinopteri > Cichliformes > Cichlidae > Neolamprologus > Neolamprologus multifasciatus. Next base: position 29,382,238 of record NC_140452.1, read on the forward strand.
ACAGCCACCAGCCCCAGAGACCACATGTCACTTGCTTCGTTATAAGGAAGGCCAAGCATAACCTCAGGTGCACTATAACCAACCGTCCCCACACGGTCACCAGGCATCACTGCAGACGCAGGACATGCGAGGCCAAAGTCTATAAGTTTGACTTTGATGGGAGACTCATGGCGGTTTACAACCATGATGTTTCCAGGTTTGATGTCAGCGTGCACTATTCCCACAGAACCCAGGTGGGACAGAGCATTTGTGAGCTGACCTAAAATTGGCCTGACTTCGCTTATGGGGAGACCCTGGTTTTTCCGGTCCCCTATGTAGTCCCACAGGCATTGATCGAGGAGTTCGAACTTTAAGCAAACCCGCTCTCCGTCGTGGAAAAAGCCGTTCCATTTAACAATGTTGGCGGCATCTGGATCCAACCTTCTCAGCTGCTCCAGGATGAAAATTTCCAGTTTTGCCTGTTGCAGAATATCAGGGCGGCTCTTGTTTACTTTAATAGCCACAGCTCGGTTGGTCATGGTATCACAACATTTGGCTACAATACCAAAGCCCCCTTCTCCGAGGAAAGCCTCTACCTTGTAGTGGTTTCCCAAAATGCTCCCTTTAACTATTCCAAGCTCATTTGAGCGGAAGGATGGGTTAGCTGACATGGTGAAATGTGTCGGCTTGGTCAGTGAATTGCTAAGTAACGCGAAATTCTCTCAAAACTCTCCAAAATGGTTTGCTTACTGTCAGGTCAAGGTCCGTTGAGCAGCAAAGTTTAACAGAGCAAAGCTCCTATTTAAGGGTTTTTTCGCTCATGACATCACAGGGGACATCACAGAAGATGATGACATCACAGGGGATCAAAGGCATTCTATTTTTTTTTATCAATGGCATTCTATTTTTTCAGTTGAAACACTGAAAAAAAATAGTGTTTCAACAGGGCAGGCTGGCGCCCTGTGGGAGGCAGAGGTGATAGGGTAAGGATGCAGAGGATAAGAAAAGATCTTATCCGTCAGCTCATCAGCGAGCAGCCGCAGAATCACAGGTGCAGCTTGGCGGGGGATGGAGAGTGAAGACAAAATCAACAATGACTTAAGGCAAAGTTACAGTCTCAATGTTATTCTTTATTTTTTCTCAGTGTCTTCTTGAGGGACAGTATGTGTATATGTGTACGTGATATTAAATGAATGTTTAAGTGCAGGTTATTGTGCAGACTCAGCACAGAGCATCAAAGAGTTGATTTGTAGTGTGTCACATCAGTGTGGTGGCAGCTGTCCTGGCAGCCGTTTTTGGAATTCCATAAGATACTATGATTCATATCAGTATGTCACACATAAACACATTGTATTGAATGACACAAAAACAGAATCTTATGAGAATGATAAGATTCTGCTAACATTCTGTCCACATTTGATAACCTGCTTAGTGATGTGAAATCATCATCAATGTGTGTGGGCAAAACAGAAGCAACTTTGGATTTCTAACTACAAATCCATTCTCTCTTGTTTCTTTTTCTATTTATCCCACTCTAAAAGTTGGATGTAACAGTGAGACCAAATTCACAACCCAATAGAAACAGATCCAGGTACATTTACAGCAATATTCAAACTGAATACAGGCTGCTGGCCATTGACATGTAGTATCCTTTTGACTTGAAGTCACCTGGAACTGTAGCTGTGCTGTAAACAAATAATGAAGCTCAGTTTGACCAGAATAAGAACTAGAATCTTTAACACACTAAGATAATAAAATACACAAGCTATTTGGCTGGTAACTGACATCTAGCCTATATTACTTAATATTCATTAACCTATTTAAAAAGCACTTTTGCTCTGTTTCAGGTAAAGTGTAAATCGGCACCTCTGATTTGTGTGATTACATTTTCTCTTTGTCTTTTTCTGCTGCAGCAGCCAAAGTCTGATTTATTAATGACAAACCAGTGGTAGAAGCATCATAACATCAAGAAAACTGGACAGTTAAAGGATTTTTCTTTTTACATAAAAAAGAAAAAAATGTTTGATGATCTGAAATGTTTAAGTGTGACAAACATACAAATAAATAGGAAAACGCTTTTTCACACCATTGTCATATAAAAGACTTCCTTCCTTCATTCTGTTCATTGACCCCATTGTGGACCACTAAAATCTTGTATACTATGTAGTATATACCTTATTTACTTTATTTATTACATTTTGGGTTTGTTTTGGGGTTTTTTTGCACTACATCAGACAACATCAAAATAGTGTTGACATTTTTGTTATTTGTGTTTTGTAATCTTTATAAAAACCTAGAAAAAAAACACCTCTTAATCTTTGGTATATGGCGAGGCGCTGTGGACACCCAAGTTTGTGATAGTGTAGATTTTTCACATCAATACCATGGTTGCATCTACTGAAAATCTCTGTGAAGCTTAAATCTCAGTGACCTTGACTTCAAGGTCAGAGGTCAACTTTTCTGAAAATCAGAGGAGTTTCACATTTATAACACAGGTATGTCTACTAGGAGGCTGAAGGGTAGCACTATATATTTATAAACAATCAAAAACAACAATTTATTTCCAATTTGTATGGAATTTATTTCTGTAAACATGGTGTTTTAGGTCGGATTAAAGGACTGATGTGATGGTAAGGTGTCCCCTGCTCTGCTTTGAATATTGGTAGGCTTTTTTTTATAAACTTTCACAAAAATTGCTAGTTCCCCTAGAGTTTTGGCCACCCCAGCAATCAGAAGATTTCCCTATGAGCAAGCATTTAGCGACAGTGGGAAGGAAAAACTCCCTTTAAAAAGGAAGAAACCTTCGACAGAACCAGGCTCAGGAAGGGACAGTCATCTGCCGCGACTGGTTGGGGTGGGGGGAGTGAAAATTTAAAAAAAAAAAAAAAGCCAAAGTGATAATTATTGGAGCAGCTTAATTAATATTTCCAGTGTAATTTTCTGTTAATATCCTTTTAAAACCCCAGTTTGTGTTTTTATCACTTTTGTCCAGGGTGGAAGATGTCATGCTGGAGATTGACTCTGTATGGTTTTTCAATGTTGATACTTGGGAACCTGTTGGAGAGGCCAGGGCTGAAAAAGGGATGCCTTAGAACCTGAGAGGGTGTTATCCGCTGGTGTGCATCCAAGGCCAACATGTCTTTAATTAGGCTGACAAATAAGCGTTGGCCATCTTCAGGTCCTCGTCTAAACATCATTATTTGTTCGAGGTCATCCAGACGTGTCAGTTTTATGTATCTTGTCTCCAAAGATTCATATCCTGTCTCATATTTAAATTGTTGGGCGGTCTTAAATGTCCAGCGTTGTTGGTTGTAGTTGTCTTTTGTGAAATAATCTTCAGTGTACACGCCAGGATCGAGAACATGATCTGGCAGCTGACCCTGAGTCTCTATGATGAATTTCAAAACATCATAATATTTTTTTCCTGGGTACAGTGGCACCCCTGTAACAAGCTCCACAGCCACCAGCCCCAGAGACCACATGTCACTTGCTTCGTTATAAGGAAGGCCAAGCATAACCTCAGGTGCACTATAACCAACTGTCCCCACACGTTCACCAGGCATCACTGCAGACGCAGGACATGCGAGGCCAAAGTCTATAAGTCTGACTTTGACTGGAGACTCATAGCGATTTACAACCATGATGTTTCCAGGTTTGATGTCAGCGTGCACTATTCCCAAAGAACCCAGGTGGGACAGAGCATTTGTGAGTTGACCTAAAATTGGCCTGACTTCGCTTATGGGGAGACGCCGGTTATTCGGGTCCCGTATGTAGTCCCACAGGCATTGATCGAGGAGTTCAAATTTCAGGCAAACCCGCTCTCTGTCAAGGAAAAAGCCGTTCCATTTAACAATGTTGGCGGCATCTGGATCCAACCTTCTCAGCTGCTCCAGGATGAAAATTTCCTTTTTTGCCTGTTGCAGAATATCAGTGCGGTTCTTGTTCACCTTAATAGCCACAGCTCGGTTGGTCTTGGTATCACGGCATTTGGCTACAATACCAAAGCCCCCTTCTCCGAGGAAAGCCTCTACCTTGTAGTGGTTTCCCAAAATGCTCCCTTCAACTATTTCAAGCTCATCTGAGCTGAAGGATGGGCTGGCTGACGTGTGTACGAATACTTGCTGAGAAAATTCAACCGAGTTTTGAAAACTGCAGTTGATTTTCTCTGATCTCTTGCATTTCAAGTTTGAAGGGTGCTGAAAGACCACAGGGTTTTGTGGTCTTTCAGCACTCATGTCAATGCAAGGGGAACTCTTAGGGTTGAAAAAGGGATGCCGGAGAACCTCCGACGGTGTTATGCGCTGGTTTGCATCCAAGGCCAACATCTGTTTAATTAAGCTTACAAACAAACGTTGGCCATTTTCAGGTCCTCTTCGAAACATCATTACTTGTTCGAGGTCATCCAGACGCGTCAGTTTGATGTATCTTGTCTCCAGGGACTCATATCCTGTCTCGTACTGAAATTGCTGGTCAGTCTTAAATGTCCAGCGCTGTTGGTTGTTGTTGTCTTCAATGAAATAATCTTCAGTGTACACGCCAGAGTCTAGAACATGATCTGGTGGCTGACCCTGAGTCTCTATGATGAATTTCAAAACATCATAGTCTTCATTTCCAGGGTAGAGTGGCACCCCTGTAACAAGCTCCACAGCCACCAGCCCCAGAGACCACATGTCACTTGCTTCGTTATAAGGAAGGCCAAGCATAACCTCAGGTGCACTATAACCAACCGTCCCCACACGGTCACCAGGCATCACTGCAGACGCAGGACATGCGAGGCCAAAGTCTATAAGTTTGACTTTGATGGGAGACTCATGGCGGTTTACAACCATGATGTTTCCAGGTTTGATGTCAGCGTGCACTATTCCCACAGAACCCAGGTGGGACAGAGCATTTGTGAGCTGACCTAAAATTGGCCTGACTTCGCTTATGGGGAGACCCTGGTTTTTCCGGTCCCCTATGTAGTCCCACAGGCATTGATCGAGGAGTTCGAACTTTAAGCAAACCCGCTCTCCGTCGTGGAAAAAGGCGTTCCATTTAACAATGTTGGCGGCATCTGGATCCAACCTTCTCAGCTGCTCCAGGATGAAAATTTCCAGTTTTGCCTGTTGCAGAATATCAGGGCGGCTCTTGTTTACTTTAATAGCCACAGCTCGGTTGGTCATGGTATCACAACATTTGGCTACAATACCAAAGCCCCCTTCTCCGAGGAAAGCCTCTACCTTGTAGTGGTTTCCCAAAATGCTCCCTTTAACTATTCCAAGCTCATTTGAGCGGAAGGATGGGTTAGCTGACATGGTGAAATGTGTCGGCTTGGTCAGTGAATTGCTAAGTAACGCGAAATTCTCTCAAAACTCTCCAAAATGGTTTGCTTACTGTCAGGTCAAGGTCCGTTGAGCAGCAAAGTTTAACAGAGCAAAGCTCCTATTTAAGGGTTTTTTCGCTCATGACATCACAGGGGACATCACAGAAGATGATGACATCACAAGGGATCAAAGGCATTCTATTTTTTTTTTATCAATGGCATTCTATTTTTTCAGTTGAAACACTGAAAAAAAATAGTGTTTCAACAGGGCAGGCTGGCGCCCTGTGGGAGGCAGAGGTGATAGGGTAAGGATGCAGAGGATAAGAAAAGATCTTATCCGTCAGCTCATCAGCGAGCAGCCGCAGAATCACAGGTGCAGCTTGGCGGGGGATGGAGAGTGAAGACAAAATCAACAATGACTTAAGGCAAAGTTACAGTCTCAATGTTATTCTTTATTTTTTCTCAGTGTCTTCTTGAGGGACAGTATGTGTATATGTGTACGTGATATTAAATGAATGTTTAAGTGCAGGTTATTGTGCAGACTCAGCACAGAGCATCAAAGAGTTGATTTGTAGTGTGTCACATCAGTGTGGTGGCAGCTGTCCTGGCAGCCGTTTTTGGAATTCCATAAGATACTATGATTCATATCAGTATGTCACACATAAACACATTGTATTGAATGACACAAAAACAGAATCTTATGAGAATGATAAGATTCTGCTAACATTCTGTCCACATTTGATAACCTGCTTAGTGATGTGAAAATCATCATCAATGTGTGTGGGCAAAACAGAAGCAACTTTGGATTTCTAACTACAAATCCATTCTCTCTTGTTTCTTTTTCTATTTATCCCACTCTAAAAGTTGGATGTAACAGTGAGACCAAATTCACAACCCAATAGAAACAGATCCAGGTACATTTACAGCAATATTCAAACTGAATACAGGCTGCTGGCCATTGACATGTAGTATCCTTTTGACTTGAAGTCACCTGGAACTGTAGCTGTGCTGTAAACAAATAATGAAGCTCAGTTTGACCAGAATAAGAACTAGAATCTTTAACACACTAAGATAATAAAATACACAAGCTATTTGGCTGGTAACTGGCAATAAGCCAGAGGACTAATGGCCCAGAAGGCCCAAATGAAACTAGTAATGTCCAGACATCTAGCCTATATTACTTAATATTCATTAACCTATTTAAAAAGCACTTTTGCTCTGTTTCAGGTAAAGTGTAAATCTGCACCTCTGATTTGTGTGATTACATTTTCTCTTTGTCTTTTTCTGCTGCAGCAGCCAAAGTCTGATTTATTAATGACAAACCAGTGGTAGAAGCATCATAACATCAAGAAAACTGGACAGTTAAAGGATTTTTCTTTTTACATAAAAAAGAAAAAAATGTTTGATGATCTGAAATGTTTAAGTGTGACAAACATACAAATAAATAGGAAAACGCTTTTTCACACCATTGTCATATAAAAGACTTACTTCCTTCATTCTGTTCATTGACCCCATTGTGGACCACTAAAATCTTGTATACTATGTAGTATATACCTTATTTACTTTATTTATTACATTTTGGGTTTGTTTTGGGGTTTTTTTTGCACTACATCAGACAACATCAAAATAGTGTTGACATTTTTGTTATTTGTGTTTTGTAATCTTTATAAAAACCTAGAAAAAAACACCTCTTAATCTTTGGTATATGGCGAGGCGCTGTGGACACCCAAGTTTGTGATAGTGTAGATTTTTCACATCAATACCATGGTTGCATCTACTGAAAATCTCTGTGAAGCTTAAATCTCAGTGACCTTGACTTCAAGGTCAGAGGTCAACTTTTCTGAAAATCAGAGGAGTTTCACATTTATAACACAGGTATGTCTACTAGGAGGCTGAAGGGTAGCACTATATATTTATAAACAATCAAAAACAACAATTTATTTCCAATTTGTATGGAATTTATTTCTGTAAACATGGTGTTTTAGGTCGGATTAAAGGACTGATGTGATGGTAAGGTGTCCGCTGCTCTGCTTTGAATATTGGTAGGCTTTTTTTTATAAACTTTCACAAAAATTGCTAGTTCCCCTAGAGTTTTGGCCACCCCAGCAATCAGAAGATTTCCCTATGAGCAAGCATTTAGCGACAGTGGGAAGGAAAAACTCCCTTTAAAAAGGAAGAAACCTTCGACAGAACCAGGCTCAGGAAGGGACAGTCATCTGCCGCGACTGGTTGGGGTGGGGGGAGTGAAAATTTAAAAAAAAAAAAAAAGCCAAAGTGATAATTATTGGAGCAGCTTAATTAATATTTCCAGTGTAATTTTCTGTTAATATCCTTTTAAAACCCCAGTTTGTGTTTTTATCACTTTTGTCCAGGGTGGAAGATGTCATGCTGGAGATTGACTCTGTATGGTTTTTCAATGTTGATACTTGGGAACCTGTTGGAGAGGCCAGGGCTGAAAAAGGGATGCCTTAGAACCTGAGAGGGTGTTATCCGCTGGTGTGCATCCAAGGCCAACATGTCTTTAATTAGGCTGACAAATAAGCGTTGGCCATCTTCAGGTCCTCGTCTAAACATCATTATTTGTTCGAGGTCATCCAGACGTGTCAGTTTTATGTATCTTGTCTCCAAAGATTCATATCCTGTCTCATATTTAAATTGTTGGGCGGTCTTAAATGTCCAGCGTTGTTGGTTGTAGTTGTCTTTGTGAAATAATCTTCAGTGTACACGCCAGGATCGAGAACATGATCTGGCAGCTGACCCTGAGTCTCTATGATGAATTTCAAAACATCATAATATTTTTTTCCTGGGTACAGTGGCACCCCTGTAACAAGCTCCACAGCCACCAGCCCCAGAGACCACATGTCACTTGCTTCGTTATAAGGAAGGCCAAGCATAACCTCAGGTGCACTATAACCAACTGTCCCCACACGTTCACCAGGCATCACTGCAGACGCAGGACATGCGAGGCCAAAGTCTATAAGTCTGACTTTGACTGGAGACTCATAGCGATTTACAACCATGATGTTTCCAGGTTTGATGTCAGCGTGCACTATTCCCAAAGAACCCAGGTGGGACAGAGCATTTGTGAGTTGACCTAAAATTGTCCTGACTTCGCTTATGGGGAGACGCCGGTTATTCGGGTCCCGTATGTAGTCCCACAGGCATTGATCGAGGAGTTCAAATTTCAGGCAAACCCGCTCTCTGTCAAGGAAAAAGCCGTTCCATTTAACAATGTTGGCGGCATCTGGATCCAACCTTCTCAGCTGCTCCAGGATGAAAATTTCCTTTTTGCCTGTTGCAGAATATCAGTGCGGTTCTTGTTCACCTTAATAGCCACAGCTCGGTTGGTCTTGGTATCACGGCATTTGGCTACAATACCAAAGCCCCCTTCTCCGAGGAAAGCCTCTACCTTGTAGTGGTTTCCCAAAATGCTCCCTTCAACTATTTCAAGCTCATCTGAGCTGAAGGATGGCTGGCTGACGTGTGTACGAATACTTGCTGAGAAAATTCAACCGAGTTTTGAAAACTGCAGTTGATTTTCTCTGATCTCTTGCATTTCAAGTTTGAAGGGTGCTGAAAGACCACAGGGTTTTGTGGTCTTTCAGCACTCATGTCAATGCAAGGGGAACTCTTAGGGTTGAAAAAGGGATGCCGGAGAACCTCCGACGGTGTTATGCGCTGGTTTGCATCCAAGGCCAACATCTGTTTAATTAAGCTTACAAACAAATGTTGGCCATTTTCAGGTCCTCTTCGAAACATCATTACTTGTTCGAGGTCATCCAGACGCGTCAGTTTGATGTATCTTGTCTCCAGGGACTCATATCCTGTCTCGTACTGAAATTGCTGGTCAGTCTTAAATGTCCAGCGCTGTTGGTTGTTGTTGTCTTCAATGAAATAATCTTCAGTGTACACGCCAGAGTCTAGAACATGATCTGGTGGCTGACCCTGAGTCTCTATGATGAATTTCAAAACATCATAGTCTTCATTTCCAGGGTAGAGTGGCACCCCTGTAACAAGCTCCACAGCCACCAGCCCCAGAGACCACATGTCACTTGCTTCGTTATAAGGAAGGCCAAGCATAACCTCAGGTGCACTATAACCAACCGTCCCCACACGGTCACCAGGCATCACTGCAGACGCAGGACATGCGAGGCCAAAGTCTATAAGTTTGACTTTGATGGGAGACTCATGGCGGTTTACAACCATGATGTTTCCAGGTTTGATGTCAGCGTGCACTATTCCCACAGAACCCAGGTGGGACAGAGCATTTGTGAGCTGACCTAAAATTGGCCTGACTTCGCTTATGGGGAGACCCTGGTTTTTCCGGTCCCCTATGTAGTCCCACAGGCATTGATCGAGGAGTTCGAACTTTAAGCAAACCCGCTCTCCGTCGTGGAAAAAGCCGTTCCATTTAACAATGTTGGCGGCATCTGGATCCAACCTTCTCAGCTGCTCCAGGATGAAAATTTCCAGTTTTGCCTGTTGCAGAATATCAGGGCGGCTCTTGTTTACTTTAATAGCCACAGCTCGGTTGGTCATGGTATCACGACATTTGGCTACAATACCAAAGCCCCCTTCTCCGAGGAAAGCCTCTACCTTGTAGTGGTTTCCCAAAATGCTCCCTTTAACTATTCCAAGCTCATTTGAGCGGAAGGATGGGTTAGCTGACATGGTGAAATGTGTCGGCTTGGTCAGTGAATTGCTAAGTAACGCGAAATTCTCTCAAAACTCTCCAAAATGGTTTGCTTACTGTCAGGTCAAGGTCCGTTGAGCAGCAAAGTTTAACAGAGCAAAGCTCCTATTTAAGGGTTTTTTCTCTCATGACATCACAGGGGACATCACAGAAGATGATGACATCACAGGGGATCAAAGGCATTCTATTTTTTTTTATCAATGGCATTCTATTTTTTCAGTTGAAACACTGAAAAAAAATAGTGTTTCAACAGGGCAGGCTGGCGCCCTGTGGGAGGCAGAGGTGATAGGGTAAGGATGCAGAGGATAAGAAAAGATC